>NW_026889760.1:2822500-3382500 GCF_033153115.1 Saccostrea echinata | reverse complement strand
GTTATTATTAGGGTCTTCCGTCTTCAGCGGAAGACCCTTCTATTATTCTTCGGTTTCTTTTTTTTCCTTTATTATTAGGGCCTTCCGTCTTCAGCGAAAGACCCTTCTATTATTCTATTGTTTCTTTTTCACTTTTATTATTATTCTTTTTTTTTTCTTTACAATTTTTGTGCAGACGATTTCTCGGAGATGGCTCGATCGATTTACTTGAAATTTTCAGGGAAGATGTATCTTTATCTGAAGCTTATACGTTTTTTTTTCAATTTTTTGAAAATCACTTCCGGTCGGGAGTTATCACCCTTTTATTAAAATTCAGAGGACCTCCTTGTCTGCGATGGAACTCAAAAACGGCTTAAGCTAGAGCGCTGAAATTTTCAGTGATGATAGAGGACACGTTGCCATTTTGCACCTGGGTTTGGATATTTTCCGGAAGTGCCTAGTATGGAAGCTCGGTAGGGGTCGAAATTTAGGACACGAATCATGAGTGATTTTTTGAGATATTTTGTATCATATCTTTTAAAGTATAATTATTTTGTTAAAACATACTGAACAATATTTGTGCAGAATGACAAGATCTTTAATATGATATCAAGAAAAAAGGGCTGACTTATCATATTAGGGTCTGAGAGGGGCCGAAAGTCTTTGAACAATAACTCTTTAACGATCAATATTTTGGTATACATTACTGAAGCAAAAATGTTTATCTTAACAATTTACAACTATGTATTAATATGTTTATGTCATATGTTACATAATAAGGGGCCATAAGGGGACAGAATGCCAACTCTTTGGCACTCTATATCTCCAAAGTGGGAAATATTTTGATAAGCAATATTGAATAAAAGATGTCCAAAATAATGTTCTAAACAATATGCAACCTTTCAATTTTTGCTAAACTTCCCCATTAAGGAGTTGAAGGGCTGGCCCCTAAATATATCTTTTGCAAATAGCTCGGAAACGAAAAAGAATTTCTGAATGGTTGTTGAACAAAAAGTGTTCAAAATCATGAGAGCTTTAAAGTGATATGAAGAAAAAGGGGCTGGTCCCTCAAAATAGGGGCTGAGAGGGGCCGAAAGTCTTTGAACAATAACTCTTTAACGATCAATATTTTGTAATGCATTACTGAAGCAAAAATGTTCATCTCAACAATTTACAACTATATATTATGATATTCACATCATATGTTACATAATTAGGGGCCATAAGGGGCCAGTATGCTAAGTCTTTGACGCTTTATATCTCAAAAGTGGGAAATATTTTGATGAGCAATATTGAACAAAAGATGTCCAAAATAATGTTCTAAACAAGATGCAACCTTTTATTTTTTGCTAAACGTCCCCATTTAGGAGTTGAAGGGCCGGCCCCTAAATACTTCCTTTGCAAATATCTCAGAAACGAAAAAAAATTTCTGAGTAGTTGTTGAACAAAAAGTGTTCAAAATCATGAGAGCTTTAAAGTGATATGAAGAAAAAGGGGCTGGCCCCTCAAAAAAGGGGCTGAGAGGGGCCGAAAGTCTTTGAACAATAACTCTTGAACGATCAATATTTTGTAATGCATTATTGAAGCAAGAATGTTCATCTCAACAAATTACAACTATATATTATGATATTCACATCATATGTTACATAATTAAAGGCCATAAGGGGCCAGAATGCTAAATCTGTGACGCTTTATATCTCAAAAGTGGGAAATATTTTGATAAGCAATATTGAACAAAGGATGTTTAAAATAATGTTCTAAACAATATGCAATCTTTCATTTTTTGCTAAACGTCCCCATTAAGGAGTTGAAGGGCCGGCCCCTAAATATATCCTTTGGATATATCTCGGAAACGAAAAAAGAATTTTGAATAATTCTTGAACAAAAAGTGTTCAAAATCATGAGAGCTTTAAGGTGATATCAAGGAAAAGGGTCTGACCCATCAAATAAGGGGCTGAGAGGGGCCGAAAGTATACAATCAATAACTCTTTAATGATCAATATTTTGTAATATATTACTGAAGCGAAATAGTACATCTTCACACACTTTATCTAAATAACATGATGTTGATATCATATATTACGCAGTAAGGTCTCTTTAAGGGGCCAGATTGCATAATCTATGGCGCAATATATCTCGAAAAGGAAGAATATTTTGATAAACAGTATTGAACAAAAGACGATCAAAATAATATTCTGAACAATATGCACTCTTTCAATTTTTGCTAGACGTCCCCATTTAGGACTTGAAGGGCCGGCCTTTAATATTTCTTTTGCATATATCACGAAAACAAAAAAGAATTTCTGACTAGTTGTTGAACAAAAAGTGTTCAAAATCATGAGAGCTTTAAAATGATATCAAGAAAAAAGGGGCTGACCTCTCACATTAGGGGCCAAGAAAGGTCGAAAGTCTTTAATCTATATTCCTTTAATGATCAATATTTTGTAAAACATTATTAAAGCAAAATTGTTCGTCTTAACAATTTATTTATATCATTATATTTGAACGAAAATCTCAGTCAAATTCTTATCTTATCAAAAATCGGACGGAAGACCCACTCGTTGCTCGCAACGAGATCTCATCTAGTTATTATTATTTTTATTCTTTTTTCTTCTTACAAAATTTGTGCAGACGATTTCTCGGAGATGGCTCGATCGATTTTATTCAAATTTTCAAGGTAGATGCGTTGAAATCTGAAGTTAATTCCGGCAAGTCTGTTAAGGGATATATACTTCCCATCGAGAGTTATCGCCCTTTTATCAAAATTTAGAGGACCTCCTTGTCTGCGATGGAACTCAAAAACGGCTTAAGCTAGAGTGCTGAAATTTTTAGTGATGATAGAGGACATGTTGCCATTTTGCACCTGGGTTTAGATATTTTCCGGAAGTGCCTAGTATGGAAGCTCGGTAGGGGTCGAAATTTAGGACACGAATTATGAGTGAATTTTTGAGACATTTTGTATCATATCTTTTAAAGTATAATTATTTTTTAAAAACATACTGAACAATATTTGTGCAGAATGACAAGATCTTTAATATGATATCAAGAAAAAAGGGCTGACTTGTCACGATAGGTGCCGAGAGGGGCCAAAAGTATTAAATCAATAACTCTTTAACAATCAATATTTTGGTATACATTACTGAAGCAAAAATATTTATCTTAACAATTTACAACCATATATTATGATATATACATCATATGTTACATAATTAGGGCCATAAAGGGCCAGAAAGCCAAATCTTTGGCACTCTTTATTTCGAAAGTGGGAAATATTTTGATAAGCAATATTGAACAAAAGATGTTCAAAATAATGTTCTAAACAATATGCAACCTTTCAATTTTTGCTAAACAATCCCATTAAGGAGTTGAAGGGCCGGCCCCTTAATATATCTTTTGCATATAGCTCAGAAACGAAAAAGAATTTCTGAATAGTTGTTGAACAAAAAGTGTTCAAAATCATGAGAGCTTTAAAGTGATATGAAGAAAAAGGGGCTGGCCCCTCAAAATAGGGGCTGAGAGGGGCCGAAAGTCTTTGAACAATAACTCTTAAACGATCAATATTTTTGTAATGCATTACTGAAGCAAAAATGTTCATCTCAACAATTTACAACTATATATTATGATATTCACATCATATGTTACATAATTAGGGGCCATAAGGGGCCAGAATGCTAAATCTTTGACGCTCTATATCTCAAAAGTGGGAAATATTTTGATAAGCAATACTGAACAAAAGATGTTCAAAATAATGTTCTAAACAATATGCAACCTTTTATTTTTTGCTAAACGTCCCCATTAAGGAGTTGAAGGGCCGGCCCCTAAATACTTCCTTTGCAAATATCTCAGAAACGAAAAAGAATTTCTGAATAAACGCATTCCAAAATCAAAACAGAAAATCTTTTTTTCTGTTTTAGGCATTTTGCCCTCAGGTATTGACAAAATCTAACAAAAAACACAGTTTTATAAGATATTTATTGATAAGATTGTGAAAAATCAGCATTTTTCTAATGGAAACACGATCTAGTGTCACAAATAAACTGAAATGTAAATATTTGGAGGAAATATTGACAATTTAGCAAGACTTTACGGGGTAAATTTCCCCCGAAAGAAAATCACTGATTCACATCTTAAAGGTAGAAAAAACCTACAGGGTAAACTTCCTCTCAAAAATGACATTGATACAATTAACCTACAGTAATTCAAAGCAAAAGCAACAATCTTTTAGATAGCAAGACTTTATGGGGTAAATTTTCCCCCAAAGAATATCACTGGTACAGTATTCACTATTCTTATAAAAGGGAAAATTACACTTTGAAAATCGCAGAACTCTACAGGGTAAATTTCCTCTCAAAAATGACATTGATGCAGTTTATATACAGTGTTTGAAAGCAAAAGCAACCATCTTGATGATAGCAAGACTTTACGGGGTAAATTTCCCCCCAAAGAAAATCAGTAATACAGTATTTATGATTCGCAAACATCGTGAAGATGGCAACAATCTACAGAGTACTTTTTCTCTCAAAAATATATTGATACATTTTATACACAGTATTTCAAAGAAAAAAAACCCAATCTTGTAGATAGCAAGATTTTACGGGGTAAATTTCCCCTCAAAGAATATCACTGATATAGTATTCACTACTCTTATAAAAGCAAACATTACACTTTAAAAATCGCAGAACTCTACAGGGTAAATTTCCTCTAAATGATGACATTGATTCAGTTTATATACATTGTTTGAAAGCAAATGCAACCATCTTGATGATAGCAAGACTTTACGGGGTAAATTTCCCCCTAAAGAAAATCACTAATACAGTATTTATGATTCGCATACATCGTGAAGATGGCAACAATCTACGGGGTAATTTTTCTCTCAAAAATGACATTGATGCAGTTTATACACGGTATTTCAAAGCAAAAACATCCATCTTTTAGATAGCAAGACTTTACGGGGTAAATTTCCCCCAAAAGAATATCACTCATACGGAAATTTTTCTTCTCAATATCTTGGCGGTAACAAAAATCTACAGGGTAAATTTCCTCTCAAAAAATATAATTGATACAGTTTATCTTATACGTAGAAAACGCAAACATACCACTTCAAAAATCGCAGAACTTTACAGGGTAAATTTCCTCTCAAAGATGATATTGATACAGTTTATATACAGTAATTAAAAGCAAAAACAACCATCTTTTAGATAGCGAGACTTTACGGGGTAAATTTCCCCCCAAAGAAAATAACTAATACAGATTTTTTTATTCACAATATCTTAAAGATAACAAAAATCTACAGGGTAAACTGCCTCTCAAAAAAGATATCGATACAGTTTCCATATATTAATTCAAAGCAAAAGCAACAATCTTTTAGTACGTAAGACAACGGGGTAAATCTCCCCACAAAGAAGCTATCACTGATACAGTATTCAATACCCTTATAAAAGCGAATATTACACTTTGAAAATCGCTGACCCCTACAGGGAAAATTTCCTCTAAAAAATAACATTGATACAGTTTATATACAGTGTTTGAAAGCAAAAACACCCATTTTTTAGGTAGCAAGACTTTACGGGGTAAATTTCCCCCTAAAGAATATCACTGATACAAAATTTATGCTTCGCAATGTCTTGGAGGTAGTAAAAATCTACGGGGTAAATTTCCTCTCAAAAATATTACTGATACAGTTAACATCATACCTAGAAAAAGCAAACATTACATTTTGAAATAGCAAGTATGTATAGGGTAACCCCCCCCCCCCCCCAAAGAGGATTATAATACAGCATATATTATTTAAAGCATGAACAAACATTGCAACTCGATGATAGCAAGACTTTACGGGGTAACCCCCAACAAAGAGTATCACTGACACAGTTTATATAATTCACAGAATAAAACAACTATTACTTGTTGAAAAAAGCAGAACTTTCCAAAGTAAAGTTCCTCTCATAAAATAAACAAATTCTGTATATATTGTTTACAGAAAAACCATATATTACATCTTGATGAAAAAAGACTCGGGGTGAATTTCATATCAAATAATATTAATAATATATTATTTTTATGTTACAAACGATACTTTGATCTAAATATCATGCAAGCTGGAAAAGCTAAATATTAAAGTTCACATAATATTACACCGTATAAACATAGAAAAACATACAAAAAAAAAAAAAAAAAATCTGGCATCTTTCTTTCTCTCTTAAAGGAATACGATTTCTATGTTTAAACAGCGTCCTCTTTTACTATCTTTGACAGAAGTTCCACTACTATGCTTTTCTCGTGGCTGATAGAATATAGACAGATTGTAGAGTGCATTTTCCAAAAGGAAATCTGGCAACCATATTCTGAACCAATCCATAGTCGCCCTATGGATGAAAATTTTAAGTCTCATAAACTTCAATTTTCCAAAAGCCTTAGGCATTTATATATGATTTCTTGAAAGATACGACTGGTTTAATATTGCGCACTAGAGTAGATCTAGAGCAGGAGGTGCCTGCTCCGAATTTTTGTAAAACAGTCTTTCTGTTTAAGATCCCCCAACACACACTCATATACACACATACATTTATAAATGTTTCTTTTGAGAATGATGCTCATCCGTGGTATCGGTCTACATCGTAAGATAATCAAAAAAGTTAAATGCACTTACCATAGTATTGTATTTGTAATAACAAAAGTTCAGACAGGACATATAATTACATGTATTACTGATGCCCTCTAGGTCCATCATGGAAGTGAAAGAGGTAACTGATAGCATATGCAGATAGTTTTACTACAGCCTAAATGATGGTTAAGGTGTTTAACATTTCGGCTTCAGTTATTTCACTATTAAAAAAAAGGAAACAAGTTCCGAAATCCTTATGCTGGGCAATGGAATTGTAGATCAGGAACGAGTTCAAATGCAGATACTGCCTAAAAATACATATATCGTGACGGATATATAATTGTATATTTACCTTGATTGTTCAAGATTTGGACTTGAATTTGTAGTTCAGTTCCAGCACAAAGCAGTCTCTTTTGTATCGAATCGTCGATAAAAGTACACTTTTGAAACACTCTTAAAGCACTTGTGTCCACAAAATTGAGAGGTCATCTAGCCCGGTTTCCTTTCCCTAATTCGCAGGACCTTTGGCGTGGATGAGCTAGGAAACAAAGCAAATGAACGCCGGTCATTTCAATACGGCCAATAATATTTAAATTCCCAACTCACTATTCATCATGTAGTGTATATTACAGGGAAACGGACAAAATCAACTATACGCATTGCTTTCAAGGAAAATGAGTGAATTTATCAATGGGTGGTTGCGAGAGAAAAATTGAGGTGATCTCTTTCTCATCACTTTACTGTTTACTCTTCCACTGCGTGAATTCCAGATGTTAATCAATCCTTTCATTGGATAGCATTGCGGCCATGTCATAAAATTGACCTAAGTTAAGATAATTTCTTCATTTTCTCAGCATCCATATCTTGATCTATAAAAAGCACAGGTTGTCCTCCTTAAAACTTGGTGACATTTTACATATACTCTACTGCAGTTGCATCATCTATTCATGTGGGAGTTATTATTACTTTACAAAATATGTGGTTTCAAAGATGTGAAAAAATTATGAACAGCTATTCTTTTTTCAGTTGATCTTTCTACACTGACACAACCTTAGGTTGAAAAAGAGAAAAACTATAAAAAAAACTAGGAGACTAATTGTTCAGAGAACAATTAGAGGCCTTTCCACCTTTTTAAGTGTTTCCGTTTCATTTGGGTTGAAAAAAAAAGAGAAAAATGAAAAAAAAAAAAGAAAAAAAAAAAGAAAAAAAAAAGAAATTGCTCCTCCAGCTGGGATCGAACTCAAAACCCTTGGGTTGAAAGGCAGGTGCGCTAACCATTCGGCCACGCATTCCGATAACATACGTAAGTTAATTGTTTAAGACTATAGAAGAGATGCAAGCGTATTTTTAGAATCGGTAGGGGAAGAAAGAAGTTCCGTAAAAGGAAATAGTTCCTGAATTTGCAAGCAGTATATAAAATAATAAGGAACGGGCTGCGTGAGAAAACGTTAACACTGTTCCCTAATGAAAATGTATTAATGGACTGTAGCCCGATTCATCGATATTGTGCGCATGCTGAATTTTTTGTAAATAGCTTCCTTGTAAGCTTAAAAGATCGGGTTCGGATTTTAACATTTCTGACTGAATATTCTGAAATAAATATGAAACATTTAAATAAGCATTTCTTTGGGTTAAATTAAATATGTGTAGCACAAATTAAACTCCCAGCATGCATTTTTAGAAGGGAAACACGACAATGAAAGCGAGAATTGTTTTTTTATATACCGAAAATCGCTATTTCTGGAAACTGATTAATTCTAAATAAAAATCAAATAAATTCCAAATGTAAAAGAAAGAGAGAATGCTTGGTATTAAAATGTCGTATCATATCAGGAGAATTAAATGCTACTAACGACATCTGAAGAAATAGCCGATAAAAGGTTTAGATCATTTCTTCGTTCACCTGCACTTAAATTTCAAACACAACAGAACTTGTAGTTTTTGCCGTGAAACTTCATGACTTCTACAAACTTATAAGACTCACCGTAAAACTCTCCTGAAAGTTTTTCTGAGGTCTATACTACATTTGTACCAAATCTGGTGTCGATCCGAGGTCTGGTTTGAATTCTAGAGTAATATTCTACATTGTTGTTGATGTGATTTTTTTTTTTTTAAGAAAGGGGGGGGGTTGAATTATTTATTTTATGCCTCTTTTAAACTGAGAATTGTAACTACTTCCACATCCTTAAGCCTTATTGTGACCTTTGAGTCAAGGTCAAAGGTCAGGGTCAAAGGTCAAAGGTCAAAGGTCAAGGTCATTACAAAAAAAAAACTTTACTTTCTGTGTTTTTACCTGATACTGGAGCTGGATGCATGTCCTAACTTTTCCATTTAACCCAATGTCAAGGTCAAAGGTCAAGGTCAAAGTTCAAGGTCATTTGGTGAATTGCTATATTTTACACATATATAAGGGATTTCTTATGTTTTTAAATGACCTTGACCTTTGACCTTGACCTATATTTCAAGGTCAAAGGTCAAATATGCCGATGTAGTTGGTCCCATGTCTCTAGGATACACCGTTTTAAAAAAAGTTCATTAAATGTAAGCAGCAAAAACTTTCAGGGACAGTAACTCAAAGAAGGGGCCGAAGAACCCTTCCGCACTGTATGGATTGAAGAGCGTACTAAATGAGTCTAAGACACTGATGAAGGTTTGGAATATCTACGGTTTACGGTTTCGGAGGAGTAGCGATAACAAGGTTTTATTGCAAAAGGGATGACAACTTTTGAATGGGTCAAGCTTGGGGGACAAGAATGAAATTTTTATAATACTTTTAGAAGGACATATTGAATATGCAAAGATATATAGTATATGTTGAAAGACAAAAGAGCTATAAAAAGAGCTAATTTTTTGAATGACCTTGACCTTTGACCTTGACCTTATGTTCAAGGTCTAAGGTCAAAGAATCTTATGCAGTTGGTCCCATGTCTTTACGACTTGTCGTTTAGAAAAGTTTTTCATTATTCGTAAACATGAAAAACATCCAGGGGCAATAACTCATAAAAGGGGTCGACGAATTCTTTCGCAGTGAAACCTTGAAGCGAGTACTTAGTTAGTCGAAGACATTGGTTAAGGTTTCGTACCTCTGTGGTTTATGGTTTCGAAGGAGTAGCGATAACAAGATTTTTCGTTCAAAGGGCAAGAACTCCAAAAGGGGCCATAGGTCATACTCATTGGGTAGTTTTTCGAAATAACTTTTGATGTCGAGTATCATGAACTATAAAGTTCTTCGAAAAGTCTTTCAGTTCAAAAGGCGGTAACGGAAAAATAATAATAATAATAATAAACATAAGCATTTCAATAGGTCTTTCCACAGAAAGGTGGAAAGACCTAATTAGCTAATGAAAAACAATATTGATAGAACGTATTTTTGACTTTAAAACTCGAATATATTGTACATCATTTTAAAAATTAAAGAAAAAGATTAAAAGAATTTTTTTTCCTTCTAATTAATTGACTGAATTGCATGGCGACTTCTGCAGGATGGACGATGCGATAGCATTGCCTTTGAGTACATGTACCTAAAGCATACATGCTGAGCACACATTGCTACTAATCGTGAACTAATGGGTTGAAAATCTGATAGCCATCTATACTTGGCTGCGCGGGGTTGTTTTGTGTAACGTGGATTGTAAACGATACGTTTTTGAACTAATATAGAATGACCTTGACTATGACAATCGCAATCTTCTCGGACCTTTCCGGCATAATCGTTTGTCGAAAATGTCTGCTAAGTAACAATTCTGTTCTTTGAAAATTTTCATAAATAAATCTGCCTATATATGCAGTGTTTAAATATTCAATTATTAAAATTTATCACAAAAAATGTTATATTAAGAAGTTAGATGAGATTAATACCCGAAAAACACCCGGAAATTCCTTTTTTCTTCTTTCTACTTATCAAATGTAAGATTGCCGATATGAGCTTGTTTAAAATAATGGTACACGGCCTCTACCATGTATATTTAAAGATTTATTTTTTTTTTTTTATACATGTGCATTTCTCTTAATCTGTACATATACGCATGTACATGTATACAAAATATAACGTGTTATAATTTCGGAAAAAGACATGTAAAGATAAAAATATAAACAACAGAAGTAGATAGATTTCGTCACTGTAATTATGGTACATGAAAAAAAAAATCTTATGCTTAATTTTTTTTTTTATTATTATTCTTTCATTAATTTTTGCACTTGACATCTGATACTCCGCAAAGAATACAGCTAGGAAAAGTAGACACCGGCATATAAAAAGCAATTAGAAGGTGGATATTTTTTTCTTTAATTTTTAAAATGATGTACAATATATTCGAGTTTTAAAGTCAAGAATACGTTCTATCAATATTGATTTTCATTAGCTATTTTTTAGTTCATTTTTCTCTTTTTCAACCTAAGGTTGTGTCTGTGTAGAAAGATCAACAGAAAAAAGAATAATTGTTCATAATTTTCTGACATCGTTGAAACCACATATTTTGTAAAGTAATAATAACTGCCACATGAATAGATGATGGATATGCAATTGCAGTAGAGTATATGTAAAATGTCACCAAGTTTTAAGGAGGACAACCTGTGCTTTTTATAGATCAAGATATGGATGCTGAGAAAATGAAGAAATTATCTTAAGGTCAGTTTTATGACATGGCCGCAATGCTATCCAATGAAAGGGTTGATTAACATATGGAATTCACGCAGCGGAAGAGTAAACAGTAAAGTGATGAGAATGAGATCACCTCAATTTTTCTCTCGCAACCACCCATTGATAAATTCACTCATTTTCCTTGAAAGCAATGCGTATAGTTGATTTTGTCCGTTTCCCAGTAATATACACTACATGATGAATAGTGAGTTGGGAATTTAAATATTATTGGCCGTATTGATATGACACGGAGTTCATTTGCTTTGTTCCCTGGCTCATCCATGCCAAAGGTCCTGCAAATTAGGGAAAGGAAACCAGGCTAGATGACCTCTCAATTTTGTGGACACAAGTACTTTAAGAGTGTTTCAAAAGTGTATTTTTATCGACGATTCGATACAAAAGAGACTGCTTTGTGCTGGAACTGAACTACAATTTCAGGTCCAAATCTTGAACAATCAAGGTAAATATACAATTTTATATATGTCACGATATATGCATTTTTTTTAAGCAGTATCTGCATTTGAATTCGTTCCTGATCTACAATTCCATTGCCCAGCATAAGGATTTCGGAACTTGGTTGCTTTTTTTTATTAGTGAAACAACTGAATCCGAAATGTTAAACACCTTAACCAACATTTAGGCTGTAGTAAAACTATTTTCATATGCTATCAGTTACTATTACCTCTTTCACTTCCCCTTAAAAACGTCTATGATGGACCTATAGGGCATCAGTAATGCATGTAATTATATGTCCTGTCTGAACTTTTGTTATTACAAATACAATACTATGGTAAGTGCATTTAACTTTTTTGATTATCTTACGATGTAGACCGATACCACGGATGAGCATCATTCTCAAAAGAAACATTTATAAATGTATGTGTGTATATGAGTGTGTGTTGGGGGATCTTAAACAGAAAGACTGTTTTACAAAAATTCGGAGCAGGCACCTCCTGCTCTAGATCTACTCTAGTGCGCAATATTAAACCAGTCGTATCTTTCAAGAAATCATATATAAATGCCTAAGGCTTTTGGAAAATTGAAGTTTATGAGACTTAAAATTTTCATCCATAGGGCGACTATGGATTGGTTCAGAATATGGTTGCCAGATTTCCTTTTGGAAAATGCACTCTACAATCTGTCTATTCTATCAGCCACGAGAAAAGCATAGTAGTGGAACTTCTGTCAAAGATAGTAAAGGAGGACGCTGTTTAAACAAAGAAATCGTATTCCTTTAAGAGAGAAAGAAAGATGCCAGAGTTTTTTTTTATGTTTTTCTATGTTTTTCTATGTTTACAAGGTGTAATATTATGTGAACTTTAATATTTAGCTTTTCCAGCTTGCATGATATTTAGATAAAAGTATCGTTTGTAATATAAAAATAATATATTATTAATATTATTTGATATGAAATTCACCCCGAGTTTTTTTGTCATCAAGATGTAATGTATGTTTTTTCTGTAAACAATATATACAGAATTTGTTTATTTTATGAGAGAAATTTTACCTTGAAAAGTTCTGTTTTTTTCAACAATTAATAGTTGTTTTATTCTGTGAATTATATAAACTGTATCAGTGATATTCTTTGTTGGGGGGGGGGGAGGGTTACCCCGTAAAGTCTTGCTATCATCGAGTTGCAATGTTTGTTCATGCTTTGAATAATATATGCTGTATTATTGATACTCTTTTGGGGTGGATTTACCCTGTACATACTTGCTATTTTCAAAATATAATGTTTGTTTTTTCTAGGTATGATGTTAACTGTATCAGTAATATTTTTGAGAGGAAATTTACCCCGTAGATTTTTACTACCTCCAAGACATTGCGAAGCATAAATTTTGTATCAGTGATATTCTTTAGGGGGAATCTACCCCGTAAAGTCTTGCTATCTAAAAAATGGTTGTTTTTGCTATAGAACACTGTATATAAACTGTATCAATGTTATTTTTGAGAGGAATTTACCCTGTAGAGTTCTGCGATTTTCAAAGTGTAATGTTCGCTTTTATAAGAGTATTGAATACTGTATCAGTGATACCTTCTTTGAGGGGAAATTTACCCCGTAGTCTTACTTTTTAAAAGATTGTTGCTTTTGCTTTGAATTAATATATGGAAACTGTATCGATGTCATTTTTGAGAGGCAGTTTACCCTGTAGATTTTTGCTATCTGTAAGATTTTGCGAATAAGAAAATCTGTATTCCAAGATATTGTAAAGCATTAATTCTGTATGAGTGATATTATTCTTTTGGGGGAAATTTACCCCGTAAAATCTTGCTATCTGAAAGATGGATGTTTTTGCTTTGAAATACCGTTTTTGCTTTGAAATGTCATTTTTGAGAGAAAAATTACTCCGTAGATTGTTGCCATCTTCACGATGTTTGCGAATCATAAATACTGTATTAGTGATTTTCTTTGGGGGGAAATATACCCCGTAAAGTCTTGCTACAATGTATCATCAAGATGGTTGCATTTGCTTTCAAACACTGTATATAAACTGAATCAATGTCATTTTTGAGAGGAAATTTGCCCTGTAGAGTTCTGCGATTTTCAAAGTGTAATGTTCCCTTTTATAAGAGTAGTGAATACTGTATCAGTGATATTCTTTGAGGGGAAATTTACCCCGTAAAATCTTGCTATCTACCAGATTGGGGTTTTTGCTTTGAAATACTGTGTATAAAATGTATCAATATATTTTTGAGAGAAAAAGTACTCTGTAGATTGTTGCCATCTTCACGATGTTTGCGAATCATAAATACTGTATTAGTGATTTTCTTTGGGGGTGGGGGGTGGGGGGGGATTTACCCAGTAAAGTCTTGCTATCATAAAGATGGTTGCATTTGCTCTCAAACACTGTATATAAACTGCATCAATGTCATTTTTGAGAGGAAATTTACCCTGTAGAGTTCTGCGATTTTCAAAGTGTAATGTTCTCTTTTTATAAGAGTAGTGAATACTGTATCAGTGATATTCTTTGGGGGGAAATTTACCCCATAAAGTCTTGCTATCTTAAAGATGGTTGCTTTTGCTTTGAATTACTGTAGGTTAACTGTATCAATGTCTTATTTGAGAGGAAGTTTACCCTGTAGGTTTTTGCTATCTTTAAGATGTGAATCAGTGATTTTCTTTCGGGGGAAATTTACCCCGTAAAGTCTTGCTAAATTGTCAATATTTCCTCCAAATATTTACATTACAGTTTATTTGTGACATTAGATCGTGTTTCCATTAGAAAAATGCAGATTTTTCACAATCTTATCAATAAATATCTTATAAAACTGTGTTTTTTGTTAGATTTTGTCAATACCTGAGGGCAAAATGCATAAAACAGAAAAAAAGATTTTCTGTTTTGATTTTAGAATGCGTTAATAGTTGTTGAACAAAAAGTGTTCAAAATCATGAGAGCTTTAAGATGATATCAAGAAAAAAGGGCTGACCTCTCACATTAGGAACCAAGAAGGGCCGAAAGTCTTTAATCTATAACCCTTTTATGATCAATATTTTGTTAAACATTATTAAAGAAAAAATTGTTCGTCTTAACAATTTATTTATATCATTATATTTGAACGAAAATCTCAGTCAAATTTTTATCTCATCTTATCAAAAATCGGACGGAAGACCCACTCGTTGCTCGCAACGAGATCTCATCTAGTTTTTATTCTTTTTTCTTCTTACAAAATTTGTGCAGACGATTTCTCGGAGATGGCTCGTTCGATTTTATTCAAATTTTTGTGGTAGATGCGTTGACATCTGAAGTTAATTCCGGCAAGTCTGTTAAGGGATATTTACTTCCGGTCGGAAGTTATCGCCCTTTTATCAAAATTTAGAGGACCTCCTTGTCTGCGATGGAACTCAAAAACGGCTTAAGCTAGAGCGCTGAAATTTTCAGTGATGATAGAGGACATGTTGCCATTTTGCACCTGGGTTTGGATATTTTCCGGTAGTGCCTAGTATGGAAGCTCGGTAGTGGTTGAAATTTAGGACACGAATTATGAGTGAATTTTTGAGACATTTTGTATCGTATCTTTTAAAATATAATTATTTTGCTAAAACATACTGAACAATATTTGTGCAGAATGACAAGATCTTTAATATGATATCAAGAAAAAAGGGCTGACTTGTCATGTTAGGGGCCGAGAGGGGCCAAAAGTATTAAATCAATAACTCTTTAACGATCAATATTTTGGTATACATTACTGAAGCAAAAATGTTTATCTTAACAATTTACAACTATACATTATAATATTTATGTCATATGTTACATATTTAGGGGCCATAAGGGGCCAGAATGCAAAATCTTTGGGACTCTATATCTCGAAAGTGGGAAATATTTTGATAAGCAATATTGAACAAAAGATGTTCAAAATAATGTTCTGAACAATATGCAACCTTTCAATTTGTCCTAAACATCCCCATTAAGGAGTTGAAGGGCTGGCCCCTAAATATTTCTTTTGCAAATATCTCGGAAACGAAAAAGAATTTCTGATTAGTTGTTGAACAAAAAATGATCAAAATCATGAGAGCTTTAAAGTGGTATGTAGAAAAAGGGGCTGGCCCCTCAAAAAAGGGGCCGAGAGGGGCTGAAAGTCTTTAATCAATAACTCTTTAAAGATCAATATTTTGTAATTCATTACTGAAGCCAAAATGTCTATCTCAACAATTTACAACCATATTTTATGCTATTTACATCATATGTTACATAGTTAGGGGCCATAAGGGGCCGGAATGCTAAATCTTTGACACTTTATATCTCGAAAGTGGGAAATATTTTGATAAGCAATATTGAACAAAAGATGTTCAAAATAATGTTCTGAACAATGTGCAACCTTTCAATTTTTGCTAAATGTCCCCATTAAGGAGTTGAAGGGCTGGCCCCTAAATATTTCTTTTGCAAATATCTCGGAAACGAAAAAGAATTTCTGATTAGTTGTTGAACAAAAAATGATCAAAATCATGAGAGCTTTAAAGTGGTATGAAGAAAAAGGGGCTGGCCCCTAAAAATAGGGACCGAAAGGGGCCGAAAGTCTTTAATCGATAACTCTTTAACGATCAAAATTTTGTAATTCATTACTGAAGCAAAAATGTTTATTTTAACAATTTTCAACTATATATTATGATATTCACATTACATGTTACATAATTAGGGGCCATAAGGGGCCAGAATGCAAAATCTTTGATGCTTTATATCTCAAAAATGGGAAATATTTTGATAAGCAATACTGAACAAAAGATGTTCAAAATATTGTTCTGAACCTTTCGCTTTTTGCTGAACGTTCTCATTAAGGAGTAGAAGGGCCAGCCCCTAAATATATCTTTCGAACATACCTCGGAAACGAAAGAATTTTTGAATAGTTGTTGAAAAAAAAATGTTCAAAATCATGAGAGCTTTAAGGTGATATCTAGTTAAGGTCTTCCGTTTCCAACGGAAGACCTTATTGTTTTCGTTCTGTTTCTTTTTCCCTATTATTATTATTTTTCTTATTATTATTCTTACCGATTTTGTGCACGCGAGTTCTCGTAAACGACTTGGCCGATTTTCATGAAACTTTTAGATCTGATAGGTATTGATCTGAACCTTATTGGAAATTTTTTCATTGATGACGTCACTTCCTATCTTGAGATATTAAGGATTTTCTGATTTTCAGAGGGTCGACTTGTCCTGGAAACTCCTCCTAAACGACTTGAGATATTGAGTTAAGATTTTCAGTGAAGATAGAGGAAAGATTATAGATGTGCCATTTGGCATCTGTATTTTTCCAGCTTAAAAGGCGTCGAAGCTCGCCTGGGCTCGAAAAATAAGCTCACAAGCATCTCGCAAAATTTGTCACTTTTTCCTTTATATCTTTTTACCTGCAAATATTTTGTTAAAACATGTACATCAAAAGACATGCCAAATAATAAGACCTTTAATTTGATCTCAAGAAAAAGGGGCTGACCCCTCAAATTAAGGGCTCAGAGGGGCCCAAAGTCTTTCAAGTATAACTCTTTAACGATCAATATTTTGTTACAAGTTACTGAAACAAAAATGTTTATCTTAACGATTTGGAAATATATGTTATAAAATTTTGATCCTTTATTGTAAAATAAGGGGCCAAAAGGGGCCAGAATACCAAATCTTTGACACTTTATATCTCAAAAAGGGGGAATATTTTGATAAGCAATACTGAACAAAAGATGTTTAGAATAATGTTCTAAACAATATTCACCCTTTCAATTTTTGTCAAACGGCCCCATTAAGGACTTGGAGGGGTGGCCCCTAAATATTTCCATTCGGCATATCTCCACAACAAAAAGAAATCTCTGAATAGGTATTGAATAAAAAGTCTTCAAAATCACAAGACCTTTCATTTGATCTCAAGAAAAAGGGGCTGACCCCTCAAATTAGGGAGTCAGAGGGGCCAAAATTCTTTCATCTATAACTCGTTAACTATCAATATTTTATTATCAATTACTGAAGCAAAAATGCTCCTCTTAAGGATTTGCCACTATATATTATAAAATTAAGATCATATATTTTGTAATAAGGGGCGAAAGGGGCCAGAATACCAGATCTTTGACGCTTTATATCTCAAAAAGGGGGAATATTTTGATAAGCAATACTGAACAAAAGATGTTCAGAATAATGTTGTAAACAATATGCATCCTTTCAATTTTTGTCAAACGACCCCATTAAGGACTTGGAGTGGTGGCCCCCCTAAATATTTCCATTCGGCATATCTCCACAACGAAAAGAAATCTCTGAATAGGTATTGAATAAAAAGTCTTCAAAATTACAAGACCTTTCATTTGATATCAAGAAAAAGGGGCTGACCCCTCAAATTAGGGGCTCAGAGGGGCCCAAAGTCTTTCAAGAAAACTCTTTAACGATCGATATTTTGTTATAAGTTACTGAAACAAAAATGATTATCTTAACGATATGGAAATATATGTTATAAAAGTTTGATCCTATATTGCATAAGAAGGGGCCGAAAGGGGCCAGAATACCAAATCTTTGACGCTTTATATCTCAAAAAGGGGGAATATTTTGATAAGCAATACTGAACAAAAGATGTTCAGAATAATGTTCTAAACAATATTCACCCTTTCAATTTTTGTCAAACGGCCCCATTAAGGACTTGGAGGGGTGGCCCCTAAATGTTTCCATTCGGCAGATCTCCACAACGAAAAGAATTCTCTGAACAGGTATTGAACAAAAGGTCTTCAAAATTACAAGACCTTTCATTTGATATCAAGAAAAAGGGGCTGACCCCTCAAATTAGGGAGTAAGAGGGGCCAAAATTCTTTCATCTATAACTCGTTAACTATCAATATTTTATTATCAATTACTGAAGCAAAAATGCTCCTCTTAACGATTTGCCACTATATATTATACAATTAAGATCATATATTGCGTAATAAGAGGCCAAAAGGGGCCAGAATGCTATATCTTTGACGCTTTATATCTCAAAAAGGGGGAATATTTTGATAAGCAATACTGAAGAAAGATGGTCAGATTAAGGTTCTAAACAATATTCACCCTTTCAATTTTTGTCAAACGGCCCCATTAAGGACTTGGAGGGGTAGCCCCTAAATGTTTCCATTCGGCATATCTCCACAACGAATAGAAATCTCTGAATAGGTATTGAATAAAAAGTCTTCAAAATCACAAGACCTTTCATTTGATATCAAGAAAAAGGGGCTGACCCCTCAAATTAGGGAGTCAGAGGGGCCAAAAGTCATCATTTATAACTCGTTAACTATCAATATTTTATTATCAATTACTGAAGCAAAAATGCTCCTCTTAACGATTTGCCACTATATATTATACATTTAAGATCATATGTTGCGTAATAAGGGGCCAAAAGGGGCAGGAATGCTAAATCTTTGACGCTTTATACCTCAAAAAGGGGGAATATTTTGATAAGCAATACTGAACAAAAGATGGTCAGATTAAGGTTCTAAACAATATTCACCCTTTCAATTTTTGTCAAACGGCCCCATTAAGGACTTGGAGGGGTGTAACTCTTCAATATGCAACAATATGTTGTAAAACTTTGATTCTCTATTGCGTAAGTAGGGGCCATAGGTGGTCAGAATGTTAAATCCTTTACGCTTCATATCTCGAAAAGGGGAAACATTTTGAAAAGCAATATTGAACGAAAGATGTTCAAGATTATATTATATCAATCAAAAGAATGAAATCTAAGGAGGGAAATCTTTATATCATTATCTTTTAACGAAAACTTAATTAAAATCACATCTCATCTCATCGAAAAATCGGACGGAAGACCTACTCGTTGCTCGCAACGAGATCTCATCTAGTTATTATTATTTTTATTCTTTTTTCTTCTTACAAATTTTGTGCAGGCGATTTCTCGGAGACGGCTCGTTCAATTTCATTCAAATTTTCATGGTAGATGTGTTGACATCTGAAGTTAATTCCTGCAAGTCTGTTAAGGGAAATTTACTTCCGGTCGAAAGTTATCGCCCTTTTATTAAAATTCAGAGGACCTCCTTGTCTGTGATGGAACTCAAAAACGGCTGAAGCTAGAGTGCTGAAATTTTCAGTGATTATAGAGGACATGTTGCCATTGTGCACCTGGGTTTGGATATTTTCTGGAAGTGCCTAGCATGGAAGCTCGGTAGGGGTCGAAATTTAGGACACGAATCATGGATGAATTTTTGAGACATTTTGTATCATATCTTTTAAAGTATAATTATTTTGTTAAAACATATTGAACAATATTTGTGCAGAATGACAAAATCTTTAACATGATATCAAGAAAAAAGCGCTGACTCATCACATTAGGGGCCGAGATTGGCCAAAAATCTTTAATCAATAACTCTTAAACAGTCAATATTTTCTTATACATCACTGAAGCAAAAATGTTTATCTTAAGAAACTGCAACTATATATTATGATTTTTAAGTCAAATGTTACATAAATAGGGGCCACAAGGGGCCAGAATGCTCAATCTTTGATGCTTTATATCTCGAAAGTGGGAGATATTTTGATAAGTAATATTGTAATATTGAACAAAAGATGTTCAGAATAATGTTCCAAACAATATGCAACCTTTCAATTTTTGTTAAACGTCCCCATTAAGGAGTTGAAGGGTTGGCCCCTTAATATTTCTTATGTAAATATCTCCGAAACGAAAAAGAATCTCTGAATAATTATTGAACAAAAAGTGTTCAAAAACCTAAGAGCTTTAAGGTGGAATCAAGGTAAAGGGGCTGGGTACTTAAATTAGGGGCCGAGAGGGGCCCAAAGACTGTAATCCAAAGCTCTGTAACGATCAATATTTTGTCAAACATTACTGAAACAAAAATGTTTATCGCAATAATCTTCAAGTATATATTATGATATTTACGTCATATGTTACATAAATAGGGACCATAAGGGGCCAGGATGTTAAATCTTTGACGCTTTATATCTCCAAAGTGGGAAATATTTTAATAAGCAATACTGAAGAAAAGATGTTTAGAATAATGTTCCAAACAATATGCAATCTTTCAATTTTTGCTAAACGTCCCTATTAAGGAGTTGAAGGACCGGCCCCTAAATTCTTCTTTGGCAATTATCTCGGAAACGAAAAAGAATTTCTGAATAGTTGTTGAACAAAAAGTGTTCAAAATCAAGAGAGCTTTAACGTGGTATGAAGAAAAAGGGGCTGGTTCCTTAAAAGAGGGGCAGAGAGGGGCCGAAAGTCTTTAATCGATAACTCGTTAACGATCTATATTTTTGTAATTCATTACTGAAGCAAAAATGTTTATCTCAACAATTTTCAACAATATATTATGATATTCACATCACATGTTACATAATTAGGGTCCATAAGGGGCCAGAATGCTAAATGTTTGGCATTCTTTATCTTGAAAGTGGGAAATATTTTGACAAGCAATATTGAGTAAAAGATGTTAAGAATAATGTTCTGAACAATATGTATCCTTTCGATTTTTGCTGAACATCCCCATTTAGGACTTGAAGGGCCAGCACCTTGGTGTTTGTTTTCATTATATCTTGGAAACGAAAAAGGATTTCTGAATAGTTGTTAAAGAAATCATGAGAGCTTTAAGATGATATGAAGAAAACAAGAGACCCATGGGCCACAACGCTCACCTGAATAACTTTTGCCCTGCTGTTCTTCAACTGATTTCCTACCTTGTAATACCTATTGTGGCCCCGCCCTATCCCCAACGGTCAAGATTTGAACAATTTAGAATCTACACTTCCCTAGGATGCTTCCACATAAGTTTCAGCTTTTCTGGCCCAGTGGTTCTTGAGAAGATTTTTCCTATATGTTTCAATGTAAAACTTAGATTCCCTATTGTTGCCCGCCCTACCCCCGGGGGTCATGATTTGAACAATTTCGAATCTACACTACCCAAGGATGCTTCCACATAGGTTTCAGCTTTTCTGGCCCAGTGGTTCTTGAGAAGAAGATTTTTTAATGACCCCACCTTATTTGTGTCTTTTCTTGATTATCTCCCCTTTGAAGGGGGGTTGGCCCTTCATTTTAACAATTTAAACTCCCCTTCACCCAAGGATGCTTTGTACCAAGTTTGGTTAATATTAACCCAGTGGTTCTTGAGAAGAAGTTAAAAATGTGAAAAGTTTACAGACGGACGGACGGACGACGGACAACGGGCGATCAGAAAAGCTCAATTAAGCTTTCAGCTCAGGTGAGCTAAAAAGGGGCTGACACCTCATATCAGGGGCTAAGGCGTGTCGAAAGTATTTAATATTTAACACTTTAATGATCAAATTATTCTTTTATTTCTTTATAAATTTTGTGTATATGATTTCTCGGAGATGACTAGTATGATTTTAGTCAAATTTTCGTGGTAGATGTGTTGATATCTGAAGTTTATTCAAAGTTATCGCCCTTTTATCGATTTTCAGATGACCAAATTAACGGCTATGTACAGATCTCAATAACAAATAAAGATAGAGCACTGAGATTTCCAATTAAGATAAAGATCTGAACTTGTTGCCATTGTGCACTAAACCACTAGTCTTGTGGGGATTTGCACAAAATTGTTCTCGTACATGTAAGTAGATGTTCGTTTGTAGAAAAAAAGGCAATATATGCATTCAGAACAGTTTCTGACTAAAGTTATTTAACACTTAAATCGCTTAAAAGCTACTTAAATTAAACCCTCTGTAATCTGGGTAAATATCGATAAATCAAAAAGAACATAACACATATGAAAACTTTATTTTTTACCTCTTCCGTTCGCCGGACATAGTCCGTTGCCCCCTGCTCACCGCGGGGAGGTGGAAGTAGGGTTTTGAGCAGGATATAAATTTCCTAAACTATTCTAGCTCTATTTCTAACATGCACTAAAGACTGATTTCATGAAACGACGTATACTAGTATTTACATCAATTAAACATTTGTAATCACAATGCCTTGGAAATTATATATGCTAATCTTGTTCTTAATTCTCCACTGTCATAAAGATTTTTTTTTTCCAACAGCCTTCATTGTACATAACTTTTCTCAAGCGTTGTAACATATATTACAGGTCAAGGCTTAACCTGCAAATCTCAAAATTATAAGGACTTGTTTGTAGCATTGAAAGTTTGGAAATTCAAAACCTTGAAGAAAAGCTCATAAATAAAAGTTTTTAATAAGTCTAAGGGATACCTCTGATTTCTTTTTTTTTTCTAAGTAACTGATAATTTTGATTATTTGAAAATTAAAATCGAAATTCATTCTATGTCTACTGAATACACAATTTCTATGCAATCCATGCTAACATCTAACTCTTACCTTGAATAACGCATCATCTCCACATAAACAATTCTAGCAAAACATGCAGAGTTCTTTGAAGTCCTTCTTTTCTTTTATTGTTCACAAAAGAAGTCATAAAAGTTGGAAAACACGTGGTAAAACCCATAGTAGCTTTTACGCTCGGGCTCGAAATTCGGAAATTTCGATGACCAAGATTGTAAACAATTCTGAATTCATTGCAAGGGGATAGTATAGTAGTCAGTAGAATGTTGATAATCAACTGAAATCAAGTATATCTACAGGGAAAAAACTAAAAATCTATGGTTTATATGACACTGAATACTAAAAGTGAGTAACTGGGATTTAAGGGAATCTAATTTTACTACAATTTCTGTTTGTAGCTGAGATCAATTACAGATCGAAAAAGTACACAGATTATTTCCACTTCCGGAGATCACTTAACCATATGAATTAAGTTATCTTTAAACTACAAGAAAAGCCCAAATAATACTTATCCATACATCCACGCATTAAAAAGTAAAAATATGTATACACAATCACAATTTCATCTCAACTTTACAACTATACAGCAAATGTCAACATGATCAGGTTCAGTAACTCTGATTGGACTGTTACAGTATGTATGCTGAAACAAACAGAAATGTCAAAATTATCATCTGCTTACATTTTCTTGCAATTTTTCTCTAATGTATTTGTAAACTCATTACTAGGAAAATTTTCTACATCTGAATTTTTACAAACATTTTCAGGAGAGTAGTCAAACAATGAATTGCTTATAAGATGATACTATTTCATTCAGGTTAACGTTCTTTAATGATTGAGAAATTGATAGCGAATTTCGAGGTTATAAATATTCTGCTATTTAGAAATTCCAACATCTTATCAATATTGACAGAATTATGATTTTGACTAACCTAGGATTCTTGGACTATGTTTATACACATCTCACATTATTGATTCAAGTGAATGATATATTCTCCATCAAGAACTTCTGAACACAGTACATTTGCATATGTATTATTAATTCTTGATATACACAGTACCATGTTCTGGCATTTTCTTTTTTATGGAAAAAAATTGGTATAATGATGATTTAAAATTCTTTTTAGGCAAATCATACTAGAAAGAAAATGTTGAAAAATGTATATATTTTCAACTGCTATTGTGCTTTTTTTAAGGCTCACTAAAACTATGTATTATATAAAATGTTTCTTATTTGCACAACTATATACAAGTGTATAATTTACATTATTAAACTATACAGGTGAATCAAGAAGTCTATGAGTTTGAAGACTTTGTAAGATAATCTAATACTTAAAAACCTTTTTTCAATGATTACAGCTAATTAATGGCTAAAAAAATCTACAAAATTGATACCTGCCAATGAAAAGGAAATAAAATTTCAAAATGAAAAAGTCAGTAAATCAGTTATCGTTTGACATAATTTCTGTCGTAAGTGGGTGAACAAAGACTAGTTTATTACATACTGTCTGCCTTCTAATTCACTGTGCTGCTTTACAAATCTAAGAATTTTAGAAGTATAGCATCATGATAACTGTAATATGTGGGTAATCGATGAACCTCAATCCGTCTTAAATTGGATACATATACATGATCCAGTGTTGTTCCCCCTTCAGTGGTGCTAAAGGATACAAGTTGTCTGAAGTTTTGATCTCTCATAAACCTTTGAACTGGACCATTAGATTTTGCATCCTCATTGAAATCACCCATGATGATACTGTCGTGGTCATTTGTTTTCAAGTAGTCAAGAACATTCTGAAGATTGTGTAAGAATGATGCCATTTTTTCCATGCATGGGCGATATACACACAGCAACAAAATATTCTCCTTGATAATTTTAACTGCTATTCCTTCAATATTCATCTGGGGCATTTCAACAATATCAAAATCCTTTCCATCTTTAAAATACAGTCCTACACCACCACCCTTTGACATGCGTAAACTCTGATTTGAGACAGTACTTTCTTCATATGCTTCCTTTCTAGGAAGATGTTGAAACTGGAACCCTTGCAGAGCATATTTCTCAGTGTTTTCCCCAGATCTTAACCACGTCTCTGTTAAGCATATGACATCAGCCTGTTTGAACCTTGCATCATTTTGTAGGTCTTCAAAATGACTGCCCAAGCTCTGAATGTTAAGCAGAACTACTTTCTTTCCACTGGAAAGTAAAGCTCGTGAAGTGGCACCAAAAGTAACTTTCGGCATTTCATTTAATGCTGACTTTACCTCTGGATCAGCATAAACATTTTTCTGTAATCGAGATAGATCTTCTGTATCAATAAATAAGCCGGCCTTTGAAGTAACCCGTGACAATGCAACATATGCTTGGCCTGGGGCAAATACTTTATCTAAATTCACTACAGCTTTCTTTGTTGTCATCCCTTGTACTTTATGAGCCGTGCATGCCCAAGATAACCGAATTGGAAATTGGTGCCTTACCACTGTAGTTACCTTGTCTTTCAGCTCTTCTTGTACTCTTTCTATGAACACTATGTTCCCATCCCTTGTGTTTTGTCCAGACTTCTTCCCAACTTCCTTATTATCAAAAACTACACCTACAGCTCTAACAATTCTATCACTGTTTTCAACAAAAGAAAACTGACAGATATGCCCCATTACTCCATTAACAAGTCCATCCTCCACATTGCAATTTCTTGTGAGCATTACCCTTGCATGGACAGACAATAATAACGAACTTGGAAGGCCATCGCTTTTCGATTTTGTCAAAGGTTTATTTCTTAGTATCAGTTTCCCAGATGTTTTGTCCTTTTTGTAATCTTGGGCCTCAATTTCCAGTAAATCTTCACAAGATTTCTTTAACATTGACAAATTGAATGTGTTCACCTCTTCGTTGGTAGAAAACACATGTAAAACATCTTCTGGTCCTTCCCTGACACAGTCCTCTAACATAGTTCTTTGCTGCAGTGTTAATGGTTCATCTCCCTCTCTTACTCGAAAGGAATTAAGAACATCAGCAAAAGACAAATCTTCTTTTTGTCTCATTATCCCTTTTAATTCAATGACCTTAAATAAATCAAGCCAGTAGTCCAGAGGATAACTCATATTTTCTTTGTAAAGTCTTTCATCTTTTCGCTGCTTAACAGGCGGAAGCTGATAAAAGTCTCCAACAGCAATAACACAAACCCCTCCAAATGGTTCTTTGCATTTCTTTATCTGCACCAGCCTTTCATGTATATAGTACAGAAGCCTTTTGTATACCATTGATATTTCATCAATGATAAGAATCTGGAGATCCCCTATCTTCACTCTCAATTCACTGAGACTTTGTTCTCCAAGTGGTTCATACGGGAGAGGAAGGTACTTTGTTAATGAAAATAGGTGGTGAAGTGTATTGCCGCCGATGTTAAAAGCTGCTGTTCCTGTGAACGCTGCGAGAAGCACTGATACACTATCTGGTTCAGACATTATTCGTGAAAGCAAACGTGATGCTTCGTAATGAATGGCTTTTATGAGATGACTTTTACCAGTTCCTGCACCTCCAGTAACAAATAAATGTAAGGGTTCAGATTTTTCTCCAGCAATCTTTCCTAAACACCACTCGCGCACCAAGTAAAATATTTCACTCTGTGTTTCATTCAAATTTTGAAGAACAGATTGCATTTCCTCTCTTGAAACTGCATTTTGATGAACATGATACATGACATCAGCGTTATGTGTCTCCCTTTCGATATCCGGTATAATATCTGTATTTTCCTCATCTGGCAATGTACTTTCCTTTCTCTGTGCTAAACATTCCCTTCTGAGAACCTCTGTTTCTGGGCATATTCTTGACCACGCATCCTCTGGTTCACCATTCATCTCATATGTCTCCTGAGCATTGTCAATTACATCTTCATTTTTTGCATAACGTGAACGATTGAAATCCACAATTGACTTCACAGATTCCTTAACCTTTCTGCCAGAAATTTTCACATAACCAGTCTCATAAAAATCTTCAAATAAATCAAATCCTGGTGGTTTCAACTGTGCCTCTGTCCAATATGGAAGAAAAAGTTGCAAGAGAGATTGATGATATTTTTCTGACATTTTCTCAACATTGAACCTGGGATACCTCACAACAGCAGGTTGTGTTCTTGTTCTTCGCTGCACATAACCTTTCCCATTCTGTAACTCAAATACACTTTGATTTTCCTTTGTAGGGACTTGAGATTTAGCAAGCACTCTGAACTCAGAACAAAATTCTGCAAGACACATTTCATGGAAAATTGATTTATCCGGTCGGTTCAAATAACGCTCAATAATATTTGTCATCCAAACTTCATCCTCGTCATCTTCTTCCACATCAGTTATCTCTGCATCCTTTGATGCTTTCTTCTTAAGTACAGATAGTGGTTTACTTAAGCGTACCGGGTTGTCACCTACAGGCACAA
The DNA here is from genome assembly GCF_033153115.1 of Saccostrea echinata. Lineage (NCBI taxonomy): Eukaryota > Metazoa > Mollusca > Bivalvia > Ostreida > Ostreidae > Saccostrea > Saccostrea echinata. Next base: position 3,355,136 of record NW_026889760.1, on the reverse strand, counting down.
AAACAACTTTTCTAGAGCATTCTTTCATCTTTAAGTTACACACTCTGTACACTGCTTCTTGTGCACTTACTTCTCTGTGATGCAAGTAAGCTGAACCAATTTTCTTCATGGTCTGCCTTGCATCATAATTTCCCTCCTCAGCCTCCAACTTTGTTTGTTTGAGTAACATACCCATTTCCCTTTCCGACTTTGATATATAGGAAATAATATAAACAATACAACTGAAAGGATCCAGTACAAATTGTATGTCCATATTAGCATCCCAGGACTTCAACAGACAACGGTTATATTGGTTTGTCCACGCCTCATTCGGGCAGCGTTCGAGTACAACTGACCTTTTAGTCGATAACATGTTATAGGCATCTTCGTACAGTTCCTGAGTAAGTGACAAATCATCAAATAATTCTTCTGTTGTTTTGATTCCTTCACCTTCATTCTGTACTCTATTCCACACACCAAGTAATATTTCCTTTGCATATGCTTTGTTTATTTCTGTCTCTTTTTCACACTCCTGTGAATGTTCTTCTTCTGGAGCTCTTGTAATGAAAGTCTTTTGAGATGGAGGCCTGGGGAAATTAAATCTACACTCTGTACCTTTCTTTTTACAAGATTTTGAATGTTTCTTGCTGTGTTGTTGTACTTCTAAGACACTTTTTCTCAATTCTGCATCATCACTTTCTGATGGTACAGCACATGTTACATATCTGTCAATGAAGTCATATACAACCTCTTCCCCATCAGAATCAATATTAGGTGCATTTTCCACCCAGTATAAACAATGCATGTGGGGAGATCCCCTCTGCTGAAACTCGACTCTTTGAAAAAAGTCTACAACTTTTCCTATTGGCTTTGCTGGGGAAAGAATGACTTCCTTATGAAATATTTGAAATCTATGTTCAAACATTCTAGCCACTGTGACTGGATTGCATCTTAGAACTTCATTTTTTTCCATTTGATCGGGATTTCTGTTATCATTCTGCTGCTGTAATATAGCTTTAACAGCATCATTCCATCTGTACTCTGCTGCGGAAAACGAACAAAACCAAGTTGGGATTCCTAATTGTCGCAGCATAGCAAAAAGATCTTTCTGAGCACTTGACCAATAGGCAGGAGTTCCTCTTATTGGTTGCATAAATCTTATAGCATCATCATTTCTCAGCAATCTAGAGAGAGTAGTCGGATCCTGCAGCATATTCATCGTAACGGGTTTCCCACTCATACATTTTGATAGAGATTTCCTAAGTGAAATTTGTGTTTTTTCAATAACTTGATTCAATTCAGACATGATCTGAAGATGATCCTTTTTTGTTCAAATCCTTAAAATTCACTTCCGGTCGGAAGTTATCGCCCTTTAATCGATTTTCAGATAACTATTTTGTCGACACAAAAACTAAAAAACGGCAAAAGCTAGAGCGGTGAAATTTTCAGCGATTATAGACGACATGTTGAAGTTTTGCACCTGGGTTTTCAAATTTTCTGGAAGTACCTAGTGTGGAAGCTCGGTAGGGGTCGAAATTTAGGACATGAATCAGGAGTGAATGTTCGAGACATTTTTTATCATATCTCTAAAACTATGGAGATTTTCTAAAAACATATTGAATAGAAATTGTGTAGAATTACAAGATCTTTTATATGATATCAAAGAAAAAGGACTGACTCATCACATTAGGGGCCGAGTGGGGCCGAAAGTCTTTAGTCAATAGCTCTTTAACGATCAAAATTTTGTAATGCATTACTGAAGCAAAAATGTTTATCTCAACAATTTACAACTATATATTATAATATTCACATCATATGTTACATAATTAGGGGCCATTAGGGGCCAGAATGCAAAATCTTTGACGCTTTATATTTCAAAAGTGGGAAATATTTTGATAAGCAATATTGAACAAAAGATGTTCAAAATAATGTTCTAAACAAAATGCAACGTTTCATTTTTCTCTAAACGTCCCCATTAAGGAGTTAAAGAGCCGGCCCCTAAATACTTCTTTTGCTAATATCTCGGAAACGAAAAAGAATTTCTGAATAGTGTTTGAACAGAAAGTGTTTAAAATCATAAGAGCTTTAAAGTGGTATGAAGAAAAAGGGGCTGGCCCCTCAAAATAAGGGCCGAGAGGGACCGAAAGTCTTTTATCAATAACTCGTTAAAGATCAATATTTTATAATGCATTACTGAAGCAAAAATGTTAATATTAACGATTTACAACTACATATTATGATAATCACTTTATATATTATATAATTAGGGGTCATAAGGGGCCAAAATGTAAAATCTTTAACGCTATATATCTCAAAAGTGTGAAATATTTTGATATGCAATACTGAACAAAAGATGTTCAAATAATGTTCTGAACAATATGCAACCTTTCATTTTTTGCTTAACATCCCCAATAAGGAGTTAAAGGGCCGGCCCTTAAATGCTTCTTTTGCAAATATCTGGGAAACGAAAAAGAATTTCTGAATAGTTGTTGAACAAAAAATGTTCAAAATCATACGAGCTTCAAAGTGATATGAAGAAAAAGGGACTGGCCCCTCAAAATAGGGGCTGAGAGGGGCCGATAATCTTTGATGAATAACTCTTTAATGCTCAATATTTTGTAATTCATTACTGAAGCAAACATGTTTATCTCAACAATTTACAACTATATATTATAATATTCACATCATATGTTACATAATTAGGGGCCACAAGGGGCCAGAATAACAAATCTTTGGCACTCTATATCCCGAAATTGGGAAATATTTTGATAAGCAGTGTTGAATAAAAGATGTTCAAAATAAGGTTTTAAACAATATGTAACCTTTTCATTTTTGCTAAACGCCCCCATTAAGGACTTGAAGGGCCAGCCCCTAAATATTTCTTTTGCATATATGTCGGAAGCGAAAAAGAATTTCAGAATAGTTGTTGAACAAAAATGTTCAAAATCATGAGAGCTATAAGAAGATACCAAGAAAAAAGGACTGGCCCCACAAAATAGGGGCCAGGACGGGCCGAAAGTCTTTAATCTATAACTCTCCAATGATCAATATTTTTATACACACTACTGAAGCAAAATTTTCGTCTTAACAATTTATTTTTATCATTATATTTGAAAAAAAATCTCAGTCAAATTCTGATCTCATCTTATCAAAAATCGGACGGAAGACCCACTCGTTGCTCGCAACGAGATCGCATCTAGTTAAGGTCTTCCGTTTCAGACGGAAGACCTTATAGTGATTCTACTGTTTCTTCTTTTTATTATTATTATTATTTTTTTTCCCCTTTTCTTTTCTTGGCGATATCTCAGAGATGGCTGGACGGATTTTCTTGAAATTTTCAGGGATGATAGAGAATGAAAATACGCCCAGACGATTTTTTCATTTTTTCAAAATTCACTTCCGGTCGTCAGATATGTCCGATTTCCGTTTTTTTCAAAAATATTTTGTCCGAGTGAGATCTCAGAAACGGTAAGAGATTAAGACACCAAACTTATATAATTAATAGATCTTGTGCAGTAGGCAAATCCATTTGGGTTAAGAGCGTCAGCCGTCACTTCCGGTCGTCACAGGAAGTGATCAAAGAAATCGAAATTTTCAACTTTTCTTTTTTGATTTTTTTCTTTCATCACATTGTTGCATCTTATTTGTAGATTCGAAATATGTTGGTCCCACCGGAAACAAAAACGTCAACTTCCGGCTATAAGCGAAAAACTGCATAATTTGAGTATTTTACTTTCCCATAAATATTTTTTATAGGTAATGTATTTGAACTGATTTTTGAATATGTTATCAAGACTGCAAATGTCTAGAGTAACGTCAAATATCTTTGTAAAATTCACTTCCGGTCGCGCGTTTAAATGTCCGCAAAACGAGAACTTGTCCGAGTGAGATCTCAGAAACGGTAAGAGATTTAGACACCAAACTTTTAGGAGTATTATACCTTGAGGAGTAGACAAAACCATTTGGGTTAAGAGCGTCAGTCGTCATTTCCGGTCGTCACAGGAAGTGATCAAAGAAATCAAAATTTTCAACTTTTCTCCTTTGGAATAAGACTTGCATCATATAATTGTATCTTTTTCACAGTTAAGATATGTGTTGGTCCCACCGAAAACAAAAAACGACAACTTCCGGTTATAAGAGAAAAACTACATAATAGGGGTTTTAAATTTTTTCCAACATATCGCTTATAGATAGAGTTCTTTAAACGATTTTTATGTATGTTATTGAGACTGCAGATGTCTAGTGTGACGTGAAATATTTTAGTAAAATTCACTTCCGGTCGCGTGTTTTCTTGTCCTCAAAATGAAAAGTTATTTCAGCGAGATCTCGGAAACGGCATGAAAGTAAGACACCAAACTTATAGGAGTAATAAAACTTGGTGAGAAGGCAAAACGCATAGGGTTAAAAGCGTCAGCCGTCACTTCCGCTCATCACAAGAAGTGATCGAAGAAATCAAAAATTTCAACTTTTCTTTTTAAAATTAAAACTTGCATCACTTTATTGCTTCTCTTTCGCTGTTTTGAAATATGTTAGATTTTATCGGAAACAAAAACTTTAAACTTCCGGTCTTAAGAGATAAACTAAGTTATTTCGTGGTTTAACTTTCTGATAAATATCACTTATATATAAGTATAATGTTTTTTACATATGTTGTAGATACTGCAAAAGTCAAGAGAAAATTCAAAGATTTTTTTCAGTTCACTTCCGGTCGTGCGTTTTCCTATCCTCAAAATTAGAATTTGTTCTCACAATTGTTCGGCAACAGTAAAAGACTGAAGTCTAAAACTTTCAAAACTTATAGTCAGTCATCAGTTCATTTCCTTCGTGTAAAAATCGTGTGTCGTCATTACTTCTGGTCGTGACAGGAAACGAAGCAAAAAAGTATTTTTTAAGTTATTTTGTTTCTACATAAGTTTTAGGCTAATACCGACGTTGGAAAAGACATGTTCATGCAAACAGGAAGTAGTATAACGGAAGACCTTCTCATTACTAGTAATGAGTTTCTAGTTATTATTATTTTTCTTCCAACCGATTTTGTGCACGCGATTTCTCAGAAACGGCTGGGCCGATTTACACCAAACTTTCAGATGTAAAAGATATTCAATTGATCTTGATAGGTTTTTTGGTTTTTTGATGACGTCACTTCCGGTCGTGAGATATTGACGATTTTCTGATTTTCAGAGGGTCGGCTTGTCCTGGAAACTCCTCCTAAACGACTAAAGCTATTGAGTTAAGATTTTCAGTGAAGATAGAGGAAAGATTGTAGATGTGCAATTGGGCATCTATATCTTTCCAGCTCAAATGGCGTTGAAGCTCGCCTGGGCTCGAAAAATAGGCTCACAAACATCTCGCAAAATTAGACATGTTTTCTTTTATATCTTTTTACCTGTAAATATTTTGTTAAAACATGTATTACAAAAGATGTGTAAAATGATAAGATCTTTCATTTGATATCAAGAAAAAAGGGCTGATCCCTCAAATTAGGGGGTCAGAGGGACCAAAAGTCTGTTATGTATAACTCTTGAACGATCAATATTTTGTTATAAATTACTGAAGCAAAAATGTTTATCTTATCGATTTGCAACTATATGGTTTAAAATTTTGATCATATGTTACGTAATAAGGGGCCAAAAGGGGCCTGAATGCTAAATCTTTGACACTTTATATCTCAAAACGGGGGAATTTTTTGAAAAGCAATATTGAACAAAAGAAGTTCAGAATAATGTTTTTAACAATATGCAACCTTTCAATTTTTGCAAAACGGCCCCAATAAGGACTTGAAGGCCTGGCCCCTAAATATTTCAATTCAGCATATCTCGAAAACGAAAATAGATTTTTGAATAGTTTCTGAACAGAAAATCTTCAAAATCACAACACCTTTCAATTGATATCAAGAAAAAAAGGGCTGATCCCTTAAATTAGGGGCTCAGAGGGGCCAAAAGTCTTTCATGTATAACTTTTGAACGATCAATATTTTGTTATAAACTACTGAAGCAAAAATGTTTATCTTATCGATTTGCAACTATATGGTTTAAAATTATGATCATATGTTACGTAATAAGGGGCCAAAAGGGGCCAGAATGATAAACCTTTGATGCTTTATATCTCAAAACCGGGGAATGTTTTGAAAAGCAATATTGAACAAAAGATGTTCAGAATAATGTTTTTAACAATATGCAACCTTTCAATTTTTGCAAAACGGCCCCATTAAGGACTTGGAGGGCTGGCCCCTATATATTTCAATTCAGCATATCTCGAAAACGAAAATAAATTTCTGAATAGTTGTTGAACAAAAAGTCTTCAAAATCACAAGACCTTTCATTTGATATCAAGAAAAAGGGGCTGACCCCTCAAATTAGGGGCTCAGAGGGGCTAAAAGTCTTTCATCTTTAACTCTTTAACGATCAATAATTTGTAATACATTACTGAAGCAAAGATGCTTATCTTAACGATTTACAACAATATATGATAAGATACTGATTATGCGTTACGTAATAAGGGGTCACAAGGGGCCAGAATGCTAAATCTTTGACGCTTTATATCTCGAAAAGGGGGAATATTTTGATAAGGAATACTAAACAAAAGATGGTCAGAATAATGTTCTAAACAATATGCACCCTTTCAATTTTTGTCAAACGGCCCCATTAAGGACTTTAAGGGATGGCCCCTAAAAATTTCCATTCAGCATATCTCCACAACGAAAGAAATCTCTGAATATTTCTTGAACAAAACGTTTTCAAAATCTCAAGACCTTTCAATTGATATCAAGAAAAAGGGGCTGACCCTTCAAACTAGGGGCTCAGAGGGGCCAAAAGCATGTCATCTATAGCTCTTTGATAATGTTATATAAATCAAAAGAATCAAATCTAATTAGGGAAGTCTATATATTATTATTTTTTGACAAAGAATATAGTCAAAATAATACCTCATCTTATCGAAAAATCGGACGGAAGACCTACTCGTTGCTCGCAACGAGATCTCATCTAGTTATTATTATTATTCTTTTTTTTTCCTTACCGATTTTGTGCAGAAGATTTCTCGGAGATCTCTCGATCGATTTGCTTCAAATTTTCAGGGTTAATGCGTTGCTATCTGATGTTTATAACGCCGCTTCAGTTTTTGAAAAATCACTTCCGGTCAGAAGTTATCGCCCTTTGATCGATTTTTACATAGACCTTGTGTCTGCACAAAAACTCAAGAACGACAAATGCTAGAGTGTTGAAACTTTCAGTGGTGATAGAGGACATGTTCTAGATGTGCACCTTGGTTTTCAAATTTTCCGGTAGTGCGAAGTATGGAAGCTCGGTAGGGGTCGAAATTTAGGACGTGACTTATGAGTGAATTTTAGAGACATTTCTTATAATAACATTTTAAATAGAAGTATTTTGTTATAACATATTGAACAAAAAGTCTTCAAAATCACAAGACCTGTCATTTGATATCAAGAAAAAAGGGCTGACTCCTCAAACTAGGGGCTCAGAAGGGCCAAAAGTCTTTCATCTATAACTTTTTAATGATCAATATTTTGTTATAAATTACTGAAGCAAAAATGTTTATCTTAACCTTCTGCAACTATATATTATGAAATTTTGATCATATGTTACGTAATAAGGGGCCATAAGGGGCCAGAATGCTAATTCTTTGACACTTTATATCTCGAAAAGGGGAAATATTTTGATAAGCAATATTGAACAAAAGATGTTCAGAAAAATGTTCTAAACAATATACACCCTTTTAATTTTTGCAAGACATCCCCATTAAGGACTTGGAGGGCTGGCCCCTAAATATTGTTATTCTATATATCTCTTAAACAAAAGGAAATTTCTGAATAGTTGTTGAACAAAAAGTCTTCAAAATCACAAGACCTGTCATTTGCTATCAAGAAAAAGGGGCTGACCCCTCAAATTAGGGGCTCAGAAGGGCCAAAAGTCTTTCATCTATAACTTTTTAATGATCAATATTTTGTTATAAATTACTGAAGCAAAAATGTTTATCTTAACATTCCGCAACTATATATTATAAAATTTTGATCATATGTTACGTAATAAGGGGCCATAAGGGGCCAGAATGCTAATTCTTTGACACTTTATATCTCGAAAAGGGAAAATATTTTGATAAGCAATATTGAACAAAAGATGTTCAAAATAATGTTTTAAACAATATACACCCTTTTAATTTTTACAAGACATCCCCATTAAGGACTTGGAGGGCTGGCCCCTTAATATTGTTATTCTATATATCTCTTAAACGAAAGGAAATTTCTGAATAATTGTTGAACAAAAAGTCTTCAAAATCACAAGACCTGTCATTTGCTATCAAGAAAAAGGGGCTGACCCCTCAAACTAGGGGCTTAGAAGGGCCAAAAGTCTTTCATTCTTAACTTTTTAATGTTCAATATTTTGTTATAAATTACTGAAGCAAAAATGTTCATCTTAACATTCTGTAACTATATATTATAAAACTTTGATCATATCTTCAAAATAATGGGCCAAAAGCGGCCAGAATGCCAAATCTTTGACACGTCGAACAAGGGGAAATATTTTGATTAGCAATATTGAACAAAAGATGCTCAGAATAATGTTTTAAACAATATGCATCCTTTCACTTTTTATAGACGAATATCTCAGTCAAGGTCTTGACTAATCTTATCCAAAATCATACGGAAGACCCACTCGTTGCTCGCAACGAGAACCATCTAGTTATTAGGTCTTTCCACCTTTCTGTGGAAAGACCTATTGATTTTCTTCTGTTTATTATTATTAGGTCTTTCCACCTTTCTGTGGAAAGACCTATTGAAATGCTTCTGTTTATTATTATTATTTTTCCGTTACCGCCTTTTGAACCGAAAGACTTTTCGAAGAACTTTATACTTCATGATACTCGACATCAAAAGTTATTTCGAAAAACTACCCAACGAGTATGACCTATGACCCCTTTCGGAGTTCTTGCCCTTTGAAGGAAAAACCTTGTTATCGCTACTCCTTCCAAACCATAAACCCCAGAGGTACGAAACCATTACCAATGTTTTCGACTACTTAAGAGGACTTTTCAATCTTTCATTGCGAAATGATTTGTCGAGGCCTTTATTAAGTTATCGCCCCTGAGAGTTTTCGATGTTTACGAATAATGAAATATTTTTCAAAAGGACAAGTCGTAAAGACATGGGACCAACTGCATTAAATTCTTTGATATTTGACCTTGAAATTTATATAGAGGTCAAAGGTCAAGGTCATTCAAAATATGAGAAAATGATCTTTTTAAATATCTTTTGTCTTTCGACATATACTGAATACCTTTGCATCTATAATATGTCCTTCTAAAACTATTTTAAGGATTTCATTCTTGTCCCCCAAGCTTGACCCATTCAAAAGTTGTCACCCCTTTCGCAATAAAACCTTGTTATCGCTACTCCTCCGAAACCGTAAACCGTAGAGATTCCAAACCTTCATCAGTGTCTTCGACTCATTTAGTACACTTTTCAATCTATGTAGTGCGAAAGGATACTTCAGCCCCTTGTATGAGTTAATGTCCCTGAAAGTTTTCGCTGCTTACATTTAATGAGCTTTTTTTCAAAGGGTCTATCCTAGAGACATGGGACCAACTGCATGGGCATGTTTGACCTTTGACCTTGAAATGTAGGTCAAGGTCAAAGGTCAAGGTCATTTAAAACCATAAGAAATTCCTTATATGTATGTAAAAATGTAACAATCAACTAAATGACCTTGAACTTTGACCTTGACCTTTGACCTTGAACTTTGATGACCTTGGCCTTTGACCAAAAGGTCAGAATCAACAATTGAATTACTCCTCTTCTCAAAAAAAAAAAAAAAAAAAGAAAAAAAAAAAAAAAAAAAAAACCAAACCAATAGCAACGTAGAATATTTCTCAAAAACTCGTACAACACCTTGGGTCGACATAAAATTTCGGGGGAACTGCAGAACAGACCTGAAAGAAACTTTTCTGAAAGTTTTACGCTGAATCTCTGAAGTATACAGAAATTATGAATGTTAACGGCAAACACTACATTTTTTCTCGTATCTGAAATTTAGGTGCCGATGAACATAAAAATGAATTGAAGCTTTTATCGGTTATTTCTTCAGTTGTTATGAATAGCAGTCGATTCTCTTGATATGATATGATATTTTAATACCAAGCATTCTTGATTTATTTAGTATGTGGAATTTATTTCAATTTTATTTAGAATTAATATTAATCGAATGAATGTCGAAAACAGCGATTTTTCAGAGCAAATAAATTTTCACGCTCTCATTGACACCTTTTTCTATCTAAAATGCATATCTGAGATTTTAATTTATGCTACTTACATTTAATTCAGTCCACACAGAGATGCTTATTTCAATCTTACCTAGTATTTCAGGATATTCAGTCATATCCGAACCCGATCCGATATTTTCATATATTTGTAAACAAAGTCACGGCACTGCAGTACTAATGCATCATAGGCTCTAAATGATTAACTCAATGCATTCAAATTATACACCAACTCAAATAATTTTTTTAAACCGAAAATCTGCATTCGTATTATACACCAATCGTGTTTCTCAAAACTATCTAATACTGATTACTACATTCCATAACAAACAAATCGCCACGTGCTTTTAGATTCCTATTTATTCCTAAACACTATATTTACTACCTCCATCTTCATCGGAATGCATGGCCTAATGGTTAGCGCATCTGCCTTTCAATCCAAGGGTTTTGGGTTCGATCCCTGCTGGAGGAGCAATTTTTTTTTTTTTTTTTTTTTTTTTTTTTTTTTTTGCATTTTTTTTTTGTGTGCATTTTTTTTGCATTTTTCTTCTTTGTTTCAACCCAAATGACACGGAAACACTTAAAAAGGTGGAAAGGCCTCTAATTGTTCTCTGAACAATTAGTCTCCTAGTTATTCTTATTATTCTTATTATTTTTCTTCCGCTGATTTTTTGTTTCGACATTCATTGAAAAGATTTTTTGTTCATCGTAAAGGTCATAAAAAGTTATGAACAAATTTGACCCAACGCATATAACCTATGACCCCTTTCGCAGTTATTGCCCCTTTCGCTAGAAACCTTGTTATCGCTACCCCTCTGAAAGCATAAACCGTAGAGATATGAAACCTTCATCAATGTCTTTGACTAACTTAGTACTTGCTTCATTGTATCATTGCGAAAGTATTCGTCAACCCCTTTTATGAGTTATTTCCCCTGAAAGTTTTTGAAGTTTACAAATAATGAAAAATTTTCAAAACGATAAGTCATAGAGACATGAAACCATCTGCATTAGATTCTTTGACCTTAGACCTTGAAGTTTATGTCAAGGTCAAAGGTCAAGGTCGTTCCAAATATGAGAAATAAAGCTCTTTTTATAGCTCTTATGTCTTTCAACATATACAGTATATCTTAACATCTTTAATATGTACTTTTAAAACTATTTCAAAGATATCAATCTTGTCCCCTAAGCTTAACCCTTTTAAAAGTTATTGCCCCTTGTGTGAAAAACCTTGTTATCGCTACTCCTCTGAAACCATAAACCGCAGAGACACGAAACCTTCACAAATGTATTCAGGGTCTTTAGACACAACTTCTATCTATCAGTGCGAAAGTATCCGGTGACCCTTTAGATGAGTTATCGCCCTTTAACGTCTTTGCGCTTACTAGTAAACCTTATAACTTTAAAACTTAAAGTCGTAGAAGCATGGGGTTAATTACAATGTGACCCTTGACCTTTGACCTTGAATATTTGTTCAAGGTCAAAGGTCAAGGTCATTTCAAAATTTTTAAAATTTTCATTTTTTCCATCTCTCAAGCCATTTCTGGTTTCTTTTGTATAAAATAAGCAGTAGAGAGTTAGATGTGAAGAATATATGAAATTTAAAGAAGGTGGAAAGACCTCTAATTGTTCGAGAACAATTAGTCTACTAGTTTAAAATTTGTTCTTGTACTGTACATGTATGTGAACACCTTTTTGAAAATTTCTTCATCACATTGGGCTTGCGTCACCCTACTAGTACTAGTTTTACCATTATCATTTTTAGATTGCACATGCATTCGGCAAACCTCGGCTGATTCCATCACCTTCATCAAACGTTAGAACGTTAGATAAGGTACGAATCGGCCGGGGTGTGCCGAGTTATTGCACATGCTGCAGTGGTGTAATCATCATTACATGTGTATCAGTAGGAATTAATTCATTTTGTGTTTTAATTGGATTATATTTCATGAAGTTGACAGGACCTATGACAGTTGGTAAGTACAAATTTAAGTATAGATTGGGGTAAAATAAACGGAAATGGTCAGGTTAAAGCTTAAAAAGGATCAAAGATTATCGGATGCCACAGTAGACGAATTTCACATTCTGAAGAGTTATCTCCATTCAATTACATGCACAGATCCAGGAATTTTTTCCGGGGGAGGGGGGGGGGTCCACACCTCAGTCAAAAAAATTTCCAGCCCAGAATTTCCTGACAAGCAAAAAAAAAAAAAAAAAAAAAAAAAAAAAAACAACAAAAAACAAAAAACAAACAAACAAAATAAAAACAATGATGGTGGGCCCGTTTTTTATAGGGGGGAGGGAGTCCAAAGACATTTTTTAATTTGATTCTGTAAATCAGTATAATCAGTATAATCATAGTCCTATTTAAATAACTCTGCAAATTCCAAGGAGGGGGGGGGGGAATCTCCTAAGCAGCTCCCTGTCCCTGAAATGACAAATGGTCATGTGACTCCCAAATAGTAGAAAACTTTTCCATTTGACTAAACATAATTTTGTTTCTTGTGTTATTATGTTATGTATATGTAATGGTTTAAGGTTATGAACCCCTGGAGGTCTTAATGAACTGGAAATGTTCACAATATGACTTCATCAAATTAAATAAAAGTGCATCAATGATAAGATTGCTTGACATTTCATTCATGAATTTGGGTTGACCCATGTACCCTCCTAGAATTAGGAATGAAAATCATTCAAAGAGATGGACTATTAAACCATTTGTATATATTCACATTTTTTTGTGTCAAAGCAAAGTATTAGTTTGCATACATAAACAAACAGGGGTCTGGGAAGGGGAAGGGGCGAGGGGAAGGAGTTATCTCTTTACGACTTAATTGTTGAAAACTCCTAAAATGAATGTTAACTTCTAATCTGACTTGTACGTCTTCATTATTTTTAAGTGGTGGTGTCTCCATAATATGAGTGAAAATTCCCGAGAGGGACATTTAACAACAAACAAACAAATGACTTAAAAAACACAATATACATGTACATGTTTATTAGTCAACAAATATACTTCTGATCATATCTCTAGTTCTCCCTTGAATCAGAAATGATGATATAAATATTTTAAGAATGATTAAGAGTTGAAAAGGTTGTGCATCTTAAAATTGACTAAGCTCTGTGGTTGAATTAGCTATACCAGTTTAGCTTATTTTGCTACTCAAAGCACATTGATTAACTATTTTTAATCATACTGTTTTCTGAAATGTGCAGTTTTTTCAACATGGATACAAGTCATACATTTTCAGCTTCTTAAAACAATGCATGAAAAAAAAAACTGCTTTTCAAATACTGTAACTCTTTCCAAGTACTTGTGATCATAAGTCTTTAGCTCACTTGAGTTTTTCTGGTTTTCTGATCACATTTTGTCTGTCATCCATCTGTCCGTCTGTAAACTTTTCACATTTTTGTCTTCTTCACTAGAACCACTGGGCCAATTTTAACCAACCTTGCCACAAAGCATCTTCGGGTAAAGGGGATTCAAGATTGTTCAAATGAAGGGTCACACCCACTTTCACGGGGGGATAATCAAGAATTACTGAAAATTTGGTGGTATCATTTAAAAAAGTCTTATCAAGAACCACTGACTGAGCCCAAAAAGTTGAAACTTTCTTTTACATAGACTTAGTGTAGATTCAATTTTGTTCAAATTATGACCCATTGGGGTAGGGTGGGGCCACATATGGGGATCCAAAGATTTACATAGAAAAATGCAGGGGATTTTTTTCCATCTTCTTCTCAAGAACAGCAAGGGCATTATTGTCCCCCGTTTTCGCAAAAGGGACCTAGGGGACATTAAATCTCATTTGTCTGTCAGTCTGTCTGTTTGTCAGTCTGTCCATCTGTCACAATATAGAATAAATTTAACCTTGGTCAAAACTTTTGAATAATAAGAGATAGGACTTTCATATTTCACATGTACATAACCTGTAAGAACTTTCTAAATATACAATGATCTTTGAACCCATGCCCATGACCTTGAAGTTTGACCTACTTTTCAAAAAAATTAACATTATTTTAAATTGATCATTTTGAAAGAGAAAAGATAGGGCATTCATATTATACATGTATATTACCTGTGACAAGACCTTTCTAAATATATCATGACTTTTGACTCTGTGACATTGACCTTGAAGTTTAACCTATTTTTCAAAAATGTTATATTTCCTAATAACTTTTGATTGAGAAGAGATAGGACTTTCATATTTGATATGTACATTACCTGTAACAATATGTTTCCGAGCATGCTATGATTTTTTACCCCTTGACCATGATGTTTTACCTAATTTTCAAAAATTTTAACTTTGGTGATTACTTTTGAATGACATATGATAAGGCCTGCATATTTGAAACAATATGTCATAAATAATGGCATCCCATCCACTAGGACACAGAAAGCAGGGGACCACAATTCTTTGAATTTGCTTGTTAGTCATTTTGATATGGAAACATATAGTGTAGATTCAAGTTTTTTATGCCCTGCCATGAAATAGTGTTTGTCATGTCTGACTTCAATCAAACTTCATATGCTGATACATACTGATGTAAGCCTTTCAACTGCATCAACCTTTTTGACCTTGACCTTTCCTTTGACCTTGACCTCACTTTTCTTAAATTGGTGTCTAGATCAGTTTTGAAGAAACAATTCAAGATATATTTATCAAACTTCACATACTGATACATACTGCTGAGAGCTATCAATTGCATCAACTTTTTTTGACCTTGACTTTTCCTTTGACCTTGACCTCACTTTTTTAAATTAGTGTTTATCTACATTTTAAATAAACCATATATGATATTTTTATCAAACTTCATATTCGAATAGTAAATACATACTGATGTAAGCTTTTCAACTGCATCAACATTTTGACCTCAACCTTTCCTTTGACCTTGACCTCTCTTTTCTTAAATAAGTGTTAAGCTCAGTTTTAAATAAATCATTCAAGATATTTTTATCAAACCTAGTATGCTGACATGTATTAGTGAGAGCTATTCAACTGCATCGAAAACTTTCCACCTTGCACTTTTCTGTGACCTTGACCTCCCTTCTCTTTAAATTGTATTTTGCTTAGTTTTAAAGAAACAATCTAAGATATTTTTATGTAAGCATGCACTTATACATAATTTGGTGAGAATTTATCATCTATATCCAATTTTTTTTTAGATTTTAGTTTCAATTTTAAAGAAACTATTCAAGATATTCTCATCAAACTTCATACACTCTTTCAAATTATCATGTTGCATTAGTAATATACATTCGGCGGGGCATTTATGTCCTATGGACATATTTCTAGTTTTCAAATCATGACCTCCGAGGATAGGGTCAGGCCACAATAAGGGATCAAAATTTTATATAGGAATAAAAGGAAAAAAAAAATCTTCAAAATTCTTCTTTTCAACATGTTCAAGAACAACAAAAGCATGATTAATAAGAAAACATTCTCAAGAAGTGTAGATTCAAGTTTGTGCAAATCATGACCCCATGGGTTAGGGAGGGGCCATTTTTTTCCTGCCCCTATTTGCCATCCACATGGAAATGCAAATTTTAAAACCATTTTATACATCCACAGGACAAAATCAATCATCTTCCAAATGATAATGATTTAAGGCTAATGCATAAAATAGAAGGGAAGTTCTGGGAACCAGGGTGTTTAAACATGTTAAATATTTTTAAAAAAAATTTGACCCCCATTTGACCCCCAGGGTGAAAATGAAAATTCCGAAACCTTACTGCACATCTGCATGACACCACCAACAATCTCCCAAAAGATGTTTAGGCTACTGTGTAAAATGTAAGAGGAGTTCAGGGAACCAGGGGCTATTTGCCTAAAAAACGTCGTTTTTCACCCATTGTTTGACCCCCAGGGTGAAAATGAAAATTCCGAAACCTTACTGCACATCTACATGACACCACCAACCATCTCCCAAAAGATGATTAGGCTACTGTGTAAAATGTAAGAGGAGTTCAGGGAACCAGGGGCTTTTTGCCTAAAAAACGTCGTTTTTCGACTCCCGTTTGACCCCCAGGGTGAAAATGAAAATTCCGAAGCCTTACTGTACATCTACATGACACCACCAACCATCTCCCAAAAGATGATTAGGCTCCTGTGTAAAATGTAAGAGGAGTTCAGGGAACCAGGGGCTTTTTGCCTAAAAAACGTCGTTTTTCGACCCCCATTTGACCCCCAGGGTGAAAATGAAAATTCCGAAACTTTACTGCACATCTACATGACACCACCAACCATCTCCCAAAAGATGATTAGGCTACTGTGTAAAATGTAAGAGAAGTTCAGGGAACCAGGGGCTTTTTGCCTAAAAAACGTCGTTTTTCGACCCCCATTTGACCCCCAGGGTGAAAATGAAAATTCCGAAACTTTACTGCACATCTACATGACACCACCAACCATCTCCCAAAAGATGATTAGGCTACTGTGTAAAATGTAAGAGGAGTTTGAGAAAGAAGAGTGTGACAGACGGACGGACGGACAGACGGACGGACGGACAGACATGAGTAACAACAATATACGCGAACTTTCTTTAGAAAGTGCGGGTATAAAAAGTCCAAGCAAAGACACATGCTAAAGAAAAGTATTGCTTTAATACTGAATTGACTACTGATTTCTCCGTTTATCTGATTATATGACAAGGGACAGGGAATGCTTACTTCTCCATCGCACTTGATACGACCGTTGATAGTTTTAGAGGTTTGTGTTTGCTCTGATCACAATTTGTATTGTTTCATGGGACTATGAGAATGATCACTGTTTGTTTTTTCTAATTTCATTGCATACACCGGTATTTAAGAAATCATGTCAGCTTGAAATATACATATTTCTTTATCCATTTTTCAATGGCCCAGGTCTGGTATAAGAAATGCTTACAGTTTACATAGTAGCATCTTTTGGCATACATACTTTTACAACAATTTGCTAAAATGTTTAATGCAATTTCCAGACGAACATAGAAAATCTAATTTTAATCTAAATATTTAAAATCAATATATTACACATCTGTATACAACCATACAGTAGTGACTGCATCAGATTGTAGGTATGTATCTTTTGTAAATACCTGTAGTAACTTTCTATGTTGATAACTGCGGAATGTAAGTATTTGTGCATAAAATAACGTGATTTCAATGCCGGGTTACAACATGCCTGAGAAAAGACGAGAACAGGGAAATAGAATAGAAAAAGTAAGTCCTGGAAAAAATTGAGGGATTTTTTTCAGTAATGTAAAACATATGCTTAAGTTTTTCAAACGGAACTTTCATTTTATTATGACACGGTAAGGATCATAAAGTATAAATAGCAACAATTTTATAGATGCTGTTCGACATTTATATGTAGGCATTTTCGCTTATGATAAATTGAAGCCGATGGATTTTAACAAGACAACCCTGTATCTATTTAATGGACGTATGTTGAAATATGTTACATGAAATAGGGAAAAGCTCGTATTTAAGAAAGGAAGGAAAGTTAGAAGATACATAACACAAACACCATATGTCAATTTCACAGTAGTTATGAATCATAACACTGAATGCTATTTAACATAAAAAAATGCAAGCGTGAGAAACATACTCCAAAATACTACGTCATTATTTCTGTGTATGCAGATGAGGATTTTGAAGACACTGAATATCTAGAAGATTCATTATGTGTGGTAGGGATACTGATGTTGAACCCTGCAGACAAATCATGTCCATTGGCCTCGTTATTGCTCTGAAGATTCGTGTAATTTGTTTGGTCATTTGCTCTTGTATTTGGATCAAAGATTTCATAATAATCCAGATTTTCTTCTGTGACGTTGGTTATGTGCTTTCTTCGTCTGACATTGTGATTTGCATGCAACTGTTTCTGAACAAGTCTTGCTAATAAAAGTAGAATTAATACTATCCCAATACTAATGATGGTCACCGTGAGGGTTTGCATTGATGGCTCCTGGTCATCACTGTCGATCTGAATTTCATTCCTAAAAGTTGTACTTATATTAAATGAATTTTGTGTTAAGTTTCCTGTGTTTGTTGTTTCGCTAAGTTGTGAAGTGATCAGGAACCCTGCTGTCGACGATTTTCCAATCTCATCTTAAATATCATAGCAAGATTTTTAGACTAAAAAGAAGTGTTGAAGTATTTTGTAATCTTAGGAACTACAAATTAGAGAAAGACTTACTGGAGCATCCATAAGCAAAATGACAAAACTTCCGAGAACAGTTACACATCTGCAAGCAGAGCTCACCATATTTCGGAAAATGACACCTTGTATCACATCGCAATCCAGTTGATCCCAAAGGACATTCTAAACAACATTTTAAGAACAGATGATACAAACAAAAATATGGATGCCTGGATTGGTATATATTTTTGGGTCTATTTTTGTTGTAAATGATGCAAATAATAAATTTCTAAAATATGAATTGTAAACCTTCTATGATGTTCAAAATTCTACCTTTTTGCAACCATCCTTATTAATCTATACAAATTTTTGTCTCTTCAAATCCCATTATTGTGAAATTTTCAACGAAAAATCAAAATCTTTGCGGTTAAACTTGTTCATTTTACTTATATAAACATGACTCAAGTTGTTATTTTCAAATTTTTTGATAAAAGTTTGTTTGTATCATCTGTCCTTAAAGGGCGAAATAAGTACATATTTTATACTACAAACACATTAAAACCGGAGAGAACTACGGAAATTATAATCCACACGAAAGTATTAAAAAAAAAACGTTTTTAGTCTGGTAAAAATATTGTGATTGAACTAATGAATCTTTAAATAGTTGTTTTCTCTTGCATTATTGAAAGTGCTTTACAAAACTAAGGCAATGACTTTTTGCTGCATATCCACTGTACTGGAATGGTTTAAAGGTACATCGCTATAAAGCTTACTTATGCATTCTCCACTAAGTTTGTAATAATAAGCACAGCAAACAGACTTGCCCTCATCACTGAAATCAGAAAGGATTTAAAATACATTTTCTGAAAGATAATTTACCTTACTCATACTCTTATTCTTTATTCCTTTATATGTTTTTTTTTAAATAATAAAACAGGGTCATTTTTTTTTTCAAAAAGTATCAAAATTGACCATTTTACTTCTCCAGAACGAAGAAAGAATTTTTTTCCTATGTTATGATTGATGCTGTTTATGTGGAAAAACTCACAGATACAAAATGAAATTAACTTTTTTTTGTTAATAAAAAACTTACTTGTATCCACATACATTGTCGTCGGGGGACGATAAAATCCTGCTGGGAAGCAGAAAATAAATAAATGCAATTATCATTGAGTGAATTTTATTATCCATATATATCTCAAGCATTCAGAGTTCTCTTTGTACCAACATGATTTAAAAAACAGATTATTAAAACCAACAGGAAAAGATATTTAGAAAGCGGAAAAGCTTAGTATTTATTAAAGTGTATGATTTAGTCGTGCTCAAGGAGAGTTTTATGTGTCATTTTAATGCAAGATAATCAGGAAATTAAGCTTTGAAAATGCGCGAAAAAATAATCAATGTTTATTGGACATATATCTCTCAGACATGATTGAGTACTGCAAACAATGTGAAAGTAGGACGAAGTGAACTTTTCTATAGAGTTTGTATAATTTAGAATACGGCAAATAGATGCCAATTTATTTCAGCATGTTCTTTTTAACAGAGAGCTAGAAAAAATCTATCATTATAGAAATCTGAAGTATCATACATGAAACCGTTAACAACACTTGCAGTCCCCTTCGTGAATAGACATGTTTTAGAAATACCTTGTGCGTGTCCGCATTTTTGTAAATTATGAATTTTATTGTTATTGATGATATATTTCAAGAATTACAGTCTCCAACCTTTACTTGTTGTTCTTGATTTGCCAAGTGTTTATATCTGTTGGGCCATATCTTGCTCTACCCCTTCAAAATCTTAATTGCATTTGTATTTACATGTAAAACGTATATAACAAACAAATAGCATGTTTTGTTTAAAAAAAAATACAGTTAATATCAGGCTCATTAAAATATATCAAAAATTTGAATTGCCAAATACATGTATTTATACTAGCATCCGCCGCTCTATTAGAAAATTCATTCTGCTGTAGATTCCCTTTTTGAAAAAAGAATAGTTCATAATGATATTCCTATAATAAATATATCATAGGTCTGGTTTACATATCCAGCAAGACTTGATTAAAAATAAATATAAAGAATATTGTAAATAAATATAATTGCATTTAAAAAGGACTCTGCGTTGAATTAAATGCACTTTTTCTTTATTTTAGATCTTGTATAAATATATAGTTTAGTGATCCAACTTGAGTTATCCTCCTCTTCATTTGACATTGCGATTAACCTGATGCTACATATTTTGCAAACAGTCAGTGAAGGGACATAAAAGACATAAAAAAAGATCCAAAATCCGTGTCTCTTGACTGATCTGGATCGAGGTCTTATAGTCTTATTTGGTCTTTATAATAGGCACCTTTCTGTAAAATTGATATTCAAGATCAATTGATAGCTGTTTGAGACATCTTGCGGAACTTCAGACAGGTAGAGCAAAACCAAAACTAAACAGACAAATATAGTGACACAAAGTCTTCAACGTCCAGTAGCTTACTTCAGATTAAGAATTAATCGTAGTCAGAACATGCTCTTGCGTATCGAACCATTTTGGAGACATAAGGTCCACTTGCATGTGATTGTGGAATATTACGACATAAAAGGGGAAGATGACGACAGAAATTCAGAAGTCATCTCGTTTGTATTAAAGTTTACTTGTTAAACGGACATTAATGTATATAGTCATCAAAATATCAAGATATGAATCAGGTATGACAGACTCAGTGGTGTCCATTATTTTTGGAGTTAACTGGAATATATTGAGTTCATATATGCATGAAAATAACTTTATTCATTGATATCATCGTCGATATATCGATAAGAAACCTACAGCAAGAGTTTTCATTTTCACATGTAGAACCGTTCATGGTAGCCTAGAGGTAGGGCGCTCGATCGCTTCGTGATCGGGAAGCTGGGGTTCGATTCTCATCGCCCTGTCAAACCTAAGAAGTAGACATAGGTAGTGAATGTTCCTTTGCTAATTACTCGGCACTAGATCAGTGAAAGTCATGAATGTTTCAAATGAGACCTTAAAAACCGAGGCCCCGTGTCAAAGTGGGCGTTGTCACGATAAAGAACCCTCAATGCTCAATGGTCCTGAGTGCTAAGTATTAATCTGACACAGGATGAAATTACACCATTCAGTCGACGGAATGGTAACTGAATGCCCACTGAATGGCCACTGAAAGGTCTTTGAAAAGTTCCTTTCCCGTGACTTTTCCGAGGTCTTTCAGTTACCATTCAGTCGACTTAATGGCAGATACATTTCAGTGACCTTTCAGTTATCTTTCAGTTGTATCTTTTTATTAAATAATCAGCTTATTTTTTAACTTAGAAATTGTATTTCACGTTTTCTTATCATAATGGTATTAAATTAATCTATTTCCGAATTAAAAAAAATTAAAAAAGTGAATAGAAGAAAGAAAAAATCTTGCAGATAGCAGGGGTCGAACCGCGACCTCCCGATTGATAGCCCTCGACTTTATCCATTACGCCACGGCGTCTTATTGAAAAATCTTGGACTTAAAATCAATATATTTGTAAAAATCGAGCTGGGACACCCAGTTCACCTGTTGTATCGAGGAGCTGGGAATGTGTGTATATCTTGTGTACATTTTGTATATTCTATGTTAATTGCGCGGAATTTTGGGGCTGATTTTAAAATTAATTACACATCTTATCGGGATGATGACAATTATCGGCGATGGGCATCTGTTTTTTTTTTTCTCTCTCCAAAGAAATGATTCAAGATGGATCTTCACTCCGAAAAACGTTGTAAATTCTTAAAACGATTTTAACAATCTAGAAACAAAATTTACAATATTAAGGTTCTTCCACAAGAAGCATAAATAATTAATTCTGTTAATGTAAAGTAATTTAAAAACGATATCTTTTAGAAGCTAAAATATTATGCGATTTTAACAACTAAGAAACAAAATTTACAATATCAAAGTTTCTTCTAGAAAAGGCATAAATAATTAATTCTGTCTCGTCTTTCATAACCAGATATTTCCATGAAAACTAATCGCATTATAAACTGTGTTAGATGGATATAAAATAAAGAAAAACTATTTTAAAGGTTAAAAAAAAAAGAAAACTTTTTTCTTCTTTATCTTATGAGCATTTTGACCAATATCCTCAATTTTTTTTTTCAGGTTGACTGTCTGTTTATTCATTTAACAACTTATCAAATTGAATGAACTTGTGAAAATATTTTACAGTAAGAAAAAATAGGACAATTCTATTAATTAAGAGCCATTCTCTGTAATGACTTGAACTTTTATATAGGAGCTGTGGCACGCATAGTCTCAGAATTTCTCCAAACTCTCTATGATAAAAGTCTTTAATACCGTAAACTCAAATCAGGCAAAAATTGGTTGCTACCTGTCATGGTTACCATAGCAACGTGTCCTAAAGTTTGAAAAATGGCATTTTTTAACATGTTCAGAGTCCCACAGTTAACGTTTGCAGCAAAGCAAACAAGTGGCAATTACTGTTTCTGAAAGAGCCATTCTCTGTAATGACTTGAACTTTTATATAGGAGCTGTGGCACGCATAGTCTCAGAATTTCTCCAAACTCTCTATGATAAAAGTCTTTAATACCGTAAACTCAAATCAGGCAAAAATTGGTTGCTACCTGTCATGGTTACCATAGCAACGTGTCCTAAAGTTTGAAAAATGGCATTTTTTAACATGTTCAGAGTCCCACAGTTAACGTTTGCAGCAAAGCAAACAAGTGGCAATTACCGTTTCTGAAAGTTGAAGGCCTGTGTCTTAAATGCATGATAAACATGTTTGGTAAATCAACTATTATATACGTTACTATGGAAATAAAGTATTCAAAAGTAATAATTTTGTTCATTTAATTTTAAAAAGTCATACACTTAAGAATAAAAACATTTATAGGTTGAAATGCAAGCAAATAATAGACAAGAGATCCTTGTAACATATACCAAGGACGAAATATTATATTTCCCATAGGTTGGCAATGGTTGCCATGGTTTTAATACCATGAAGGGATTTTTAATTTACTCTCTTAGTGTTTTAATCTTATCCTATCTTTTAAAAAAGCATATTTCTATATAACTGATGATCAATTTTTAAAGTCGTTGGTGTGACCCTAATTTTCACATTTCAAAAAATTCAAATTCAGTTCTTTAAATAGAGCGTTGCTATGGAAATAAGGCGAAAAAACATGCATAAAAATCTGAAAAATATTCTTTTTCTTTGGATACGTACCCTTGTATGTAGATTCCCAAAACTTTAATGATTGATATATATGAACAACTAACCTGACTTTCAATTTTGACTACCAACCAATCTCTAACTGGATGCAGAAAGCTGGCACATAGGGTTTAATATTGACATAAAATTAACAAAATCGAACATTTTCTCTTCTTGGTAACCATAGCAACAGTTGTATTTTTCAACAAACTTTGTCAATATATGATATTCAACTTTAGTTCTACCAGATAAGTACTATTCAAGGTGACTCAAATAATATGTTTCTTTGTTAAAAGGTAAGTATATTCCTAAAGCAGCAAGAAATATCACTTTAAACAACTAGTACGTTGTTTCCATGGTTACACTGCAAAGTAACAATTAATCCCAATTTTTCTTATGTTGTCAGTGTTGCAAGGTCCTAAGGATGTATATGTGCCAGTCATGAATTTTATTGTTTTTCCTCAAGATAGTAGCATTAACCCAATCATAGCAACAGATTTTGCATGGTAACACTGTGTTACCATGGCAACCATAAAAGTTATATTTAGAATAATATTACCAATACCTAATTACTTAAGGTCAAGTATTTTTAATTGTTTTTCTTAGGTTGTTGATTGAGTTTGATCATGTAACATCTATCATTTGTGAATATTGAGCGTTTTTTTTAGCATTTTGTAGCATCTAAAATGTATTCCAAATGTACCCATGGTTACCACTTACTTAGAGATAAATCCTAAATAGTTTCTTTATAGCATAAGTGGCAACAAGGTCTCATGTTTTTGGGAGAATGATTTGTTTGTTTTTCTTAGTCTTTATTAAAGCTCAATAAAGATTCAAAGTAGCTGAAAATCTCAATTTTTTCAACTTTTCTGGCTGTTACCATGGCAACCAAGACATATAGCAACGAAATTTTATTTAATATATGTTTCTGGTGTCAAGTTGTAATAATGGGAAAAGTTTCATCAAAATCGGTGACCATGCGTGGCAAAGAAGTTTAAGTGGTTACAGAGAATCGCTATTAAATTCTGATGCGAATATTATTTTTCATCATTTGAATATTTTTTTTCTTAATCAATTTTCAGGAAACAAATTAAAAATTCGAAAGTTATTTGAATTTTATGATATACAGTTGAATTGTAATCTTTAATGTTCATAAAATTATATTTAGACATAAATGTTATAGTTAATAACATCAATTTAACATTTATAAGTAGACAATTTAAAGACAATTGAACATCTAACCATCATCAGTACTACCAGTACGAACCTGAATTCTCAATAAGAAAACAAAAACACATTTGAAGATGTGAATAATTTCATTTAAATTTTTTTAAGAAATAATTATTGATAAACTAATGGAAAGCTCGTTGAATTACGACTGAAAGGTCGCTGAAAGATGACGGAAAGGTCACTGAAAGACGACGGAAAGGTCACTGAAAGATAGCTGAAATGTGTCCGCTGAATGGTGATTGATAGGTACCTGAATTGTGGCTGAAAGGTAACTGAAAGGGCACTGAAATGTACCTGCCATTCAGTACTGAATGGCCACTGAAAAGTCACTGAAAGCCGCCTTTCAGTTTTAACTGAAAGGTCTAGTTTCTTTCTGTGTAAATTTGAAATTCTTCTCCGGCATACGGTGACGTCTCTTTATGAGTGAAAAATTCTTGAGTGAGATGGTAAACAATATACAATTAATCAATCAATCTTCGATTGTAGACGTTTTTAAATAAATTCTGCTTCATAAAATTACAAAAACAGGTTGATTAATAAAGGTTTTATCTGAAAAAGGCTGAGAAGCGTATCCTATACCATAAAAATATTAATGTTTACAACACCACACATGACGAAACTCTCAGTCTCCATGCTGGAGTCATAAAATCAACGAGGAAAATATCGACTAAGCGCTCAGAGTCAGATATTTTCACATAAAAAATGAATTCAATATTCAGACTCCAATTTTGTCTTTCTAATTACAAGAAACGAGGTAAAATAAGTTGTCAATAAAGTTAAAAAAAAAGTAAAAAATTAATGTTAGTATAATAATTCAAATCTACATAACGTTAAGTTTACTAAACCCTCTCTCACACATGGAACATGTACATGGAAGAAACATATTTTCTAGTAGTGAAATCATTATCCTTGGAACGTAAAACATTAAACCCAAAAACTTTGAAAGAGCAGTCCATTCGTCTGCTGAAATGTGGTTGAAATAAGCCAAATCAGCATTAAAACGTTCACAATCCTAGACTGTGTATTTATTTATAAGAGAGTTAAGCAATCACGTCGCATCACCACAGCATTGAAAATTTCCTGGTCGGATATAAAAGCTTGAACTATAAACTGTAAAATATCCTTAAAAGATTTTATGTACTGCATAATCTATGGAAGCACAATGATGCAAACCAAAACTAAATAAAAAAAATTACATAAAACAAAAACGAAAATAAGAAACAAAACAATTAAAACAAGAAAAATAACAAGAAAAAAAAAACAAAAACAAAATAAAACACAGAAACAAAAAAAAAAAAAAAAAAAAAAAAAAATAATAATAATAATAATAATAGAAAAGTTAAAAAATAAATTACAAAATAAAAAAAAAGAAATTTATAAATGAAAAAAAAAAAAATAAACTAAAAAAAACGAAATTACTAAAAATAGAAATAACGTTATAATAAAAAACAAACAATCAAACAATATCAACAAGAATATTTAAAAACTAAATAAAATACGGACATTACAAGTGTGTTGCAAGGATGTGAACTCATGAAACATTCCATATGGTGTACATGTTATAGAGCATTTGATTATAAATTTACTTTAGTTTTGAGCATAATACAAGTATGATAAGTTTACATTTACACAGCTATTTGTCCAAAATCTTATACGTGAAAAGAAGAAAACACTTGCTGTGGCATTCAACTCGACATTTAGATATATCGACGACGAACTGTCAATTATCAATGGTTATTTCCATTCTTATTTCGCTACGATATATCCCGGTGAGCTTGAGATAAAAGATACCACAGAGTCTGACACATCTGTTTCATATTTAGATATTTTACTTAATTTAACAAACAAGCTTTATGATAAACGTGATGACTAACTTTTCACTGTCAAATTCAGTTTCCTTACTTATGCAGCAATATACCTTTATCACCTGCATACGGGGTTAATATCTCTCAATTGATTCGATACACAAGAGCATGCTCTACGTATGTACAATTTCTAAAACGAAGTAAATTATTGACAAACAAGTTGATGAAACAAGAATATCAGCAGTCTCGTTTAAAGTCATCATTTGGTAAGTTCTATGGTCGATACAATGACCTTGTCAGCAAATGCAATTTATCATTGAGTCAAATGCTGACTGACGTTTTTCATACTAATTGTTAGGCCATTATTTACACACTGAATTGTCGACGGATTTTCCCGTTATTTCCCGATCATGACAAGGAGCACACATTATTTCAAAAAAAAGTATTAAAAAAAAGCAAGTGCTAAAATTGACGAGTCGAAGTGTTTAGATTTACTATATTGCAATTATTGTTTACTTAATAAAACATTAAGCGTATAAATCCATTTCTAAATCTTTGGTCATTTTATCAAGGCTTAAATATAAGTGATGCACTAACTATATGTACCACATACATATGTATTTTAAATGAAAAAAATTAAAATCTGTATCATCTGTATTTATATGTCAGGTATAGTTATGATTAAATTTACACTTGCATAAAAATGTCCCTTTTTATAAAATGAAAAATATATTTCTTTCGGAGTCCGTGAATACTATAGACCCTAAGACATGTATTCCTGTCCTGCGCTCAAACCTTAACACATGTACATAATTGTGAATGACACATAGCCACACATCTTTAAAATTCCGTATTTTATTTCGTTTTTTATGTATTTTTTTTTCATTTATTTGTTATTTCGTTTTAATTAAAAAATTTAGTGTTTTTTTTTTACATTTAGTTTCTGTTTTTTATTTTGTTATTCGTTTTTTATTTAATTTATATATATTTTTTTTAAATTTAATTTTTTTTTATTAAATTCTGTTTTTTTTTAATTTCGTAATTTAGTTTTTTTATTTTGTATTTTATTATGGTTTGCTCTATTGGGCTTTCGTAGTAATCTGACGATAAAATCCACAAATGGAAAAGAATTCATAAATGGCGGTAAGGATTAAAATGTTCTACATTTTTTCTTTGACAAAATCTATATCATAAATGATATCTTTAAAATCACTTTTTATTCGGAAAACTTACGTATCAAAATCAATTGTTTGAAATCATAATTCTCCCAATAGAATAGTTCTATGAGAATATATAACTTGACCAAGTTTCAAATTTATTTTTATTAATATTTTGTTTTTGGTTTACTCAGAAAATTTTATAAATATTTGATTATATTTAAGAATGCAGTAATTTTCTTCCATCAAATATCACGCAGTTAGAATACTCTGTTGTATTTGTAAATAAAACAGTCCCTTATGCTAATTGTATTGACGCTTTACAGGTATACTTTGACTACTCAGTGTGCTTTTCCATACTGCACATATCAATTTTTTATGTTGAGAGACTATTGATTGGAAGAAAATTAATATTAGATTTGTATAATGTATTTTTATCTTTAATAAAACCAAGGTTGTAACCTTGAATTTCAAATATTTTCTCTATATATTGTGTGCTTTATTCATATTTATGTTCCCCAAACGAAGTTTGGGAACATATTGTTTTTACTCTGTTTCTTATTATTATTATTATTATTATTATTATTATTTTTCTTCCTGGGTACTTTTTTGTCCGTGAGTGATCTCCGAAACTACACATCCGATTGAGGTGAAACCTTTTTAGGGTTAATAGGAATGTTATGTAGATTTGCGGAACGAAGGTCATTTTGCGCGCACGTGCATGCACGTGCGTGCGCGTGCAATACGTAAAATGACCAATTTAATTGATATAGCTGTAACTTTTGTATTTTTTGATGAAATGCTTTGATACTCAGAATATAAGGATATATTAATAGTGTAGACAAGATGACATGGTCAGAATGCACATGCATGCACGTGCGCGCATGCGCATTCTTTGAAATGACCAATACAATTGATATAGACTTAACTTGTGCATTTTTTGATGAATTGCTTTGAAACTCAGAATATTAATATATATTAGAAGTGAAGACAAGAAGACTTGATCAGCGCACACATGCATGCATGTGTGTGCACGTGCGCGCGCGTGCAATGAGTAAAAGGACAGATATACTTGATATAGCCATAACTTTCATATTTTTTGATGAAATGCTTTGATACTCAGGATATCAGGATATATTAAAAGTGTAGACAAGATGACATGGTCAGAATGTATATGCATGCACGTGTGCGCATGCGCATTGATTGAAATAACCAATAAAAATGATATAGACTTAACTTGCACATTTTTTAATGAATTGCTTTGGTTCTCAGATTATAAATATATATTAGAAGTGCACACAACATGACATGATCAGCGCACACATGCATGCACTTGCATGCACGTGCGTGTGCGTGCAATGAGTAGAATGACCAATATACTTGATATAGCCAAAATTTCCATATCTTTTGATGAAATACTTTAATACTCAGAATATAAGGATATATTAATAGTGAAGACAAGATGACATGGTCAGAATGCACATGCATGCACGTGCTCGCGTGCGCAATGATTGAAATAACCAATATAATCGATATAGACTTAACTTGTACATTTTTTGATGAATTGCATTGAAACTCAGAATATAAAGATATATTAGAAGTGTAGACAAGATGACATGGTCAGCGCACACATGCATGCACGTGCGTACGCGTGGAATGAGTAAAATTACCAATATACTTGCTATAACCATAACTTTTACATTTTTTGATGTAATGCTTTGATACTCAGAATATATAGACATATTATTAATGTAGAAAAGACGACATTGTCAACATGCACATGCATGCACGTGCGCACGCATGCAACGCTAAAATGACCAATATACTTGATATAGCTGTAACTTTTATACTTTTTGATGAAATGCTTTGAACTCAAAATATGTAGATATATACTAATAGTATAGATAAGATGACACGGTCAACTTGGATATGCATGCACGTGCACACGCTTGCAAAGCGTTAAATGACAGATATACTTAATATAGCCGAATTTTTTTTTATCTTTTGATGAAATTTGAATATAAAGATGTATTGAAAGTGTAGACAAGTTGACATGGTCATTTTGTACATGCATGTCCGTGCGCGCGCGTGTAATGCGTAAAAAAACAATATACTTGATTGCCTTATTTAATGAAGCTTACAGGGAATAAGACACCAAAAGGAAGTTGGGAAGCGTTTGGGGAACATCTGTAACGGTCCCCGTTACAATTAATACTAGTCATTGTTTGCTTATATATATTAAAAATTCATTGAGTTTAACAAATTCATTTCATTTATTATTGCAGAAACACTTTATAGTTTTCTCAATATCCCTGTTTTGTTTGTGGTTCCCATTAAAGAATGTTGGCGGCCAGTTAATATACAACACAGAAAAGAGTGAAAGATGTAGATATTTTGAGGAGCGTGATTTTTATAATTTGCATTTATTTGTGAAATCGTTTGAGAAATCCAAGCTTTCTGTAAACAATTTTGCGGAGAACATTGAAAAGAGACTAGAAATTCTGGAGTCAAAAGGTAAAACAAAGTCATATAGGAGGTAAAAATGTCAAGGTGCCCATTATGGATGTACAATATGGGTTAAATGAATTCATTTCAACCGGTGTGATTGAATTACATGTATAAACTAGATCATTGATTTTTTTTCGTTCTTTTTCGCTTTATAGTTTGTGGTAAAAATATGACGTATTTCTAACAATCTTGTTACTTTCTTTCACTCGAAAAAAAAAACTTGGACTCAATCGCAGGTATTCTTTATATACCTTTTTTTCAACCAAGATATTTGATATCCTCATATTTATTTTTTTTTATAATAAAACGCCTTTATTTAATACAGAAAAACTGTTCACTATACGGCGGCTTGCTGGCGGAAATTGAAACTCAAGAAGAAAATGATTTTATTGCTCGAACCATCTTTAAATCGTATGCAGCGGATGGTAGGTCAAATATATTTATATAGAAAATATCACTCGACTGGTATTTAAGTACCAGTCCATATAAAAATCAGACAAAATGTGTATAGAGGTGATACATGAAGGTTCTCAGAATTTGATGATTTTCCTCACATAGATTTCTCTTGCAGTATGATCCATGTATGTAAAATAAAAAATGTTTTAGTTCATGGTTACTATGGAAACCTGGCCAAAGAAATTTCCCTAGCAACCGGCCAATTTTTCCATGTGGTAGGACAAAAAGTCACTTATCTTTTAAGACTTGAACGGAAATCTAAATATGAATAAAATTATTCCTCTTTACTAGCATAACGAAGATACACATTTTAAGTGTTTTAACAACCCAACACGAAGATATCAGATTTAAAGTTAATTCTGTAATAGACATTGGAAGATATACATGTTTTGCATTTTTGCTGATTCAGCATTTTTCTTGATTTTGGCAATATTCAAGGTCAAATTAAAATTTGCATCTAAAAATTTCAGCTTTTGCATGTATTTCACATAAAAGTAGAGGAATGTCTCTAATGAAATCCGAATTCAAACACGTGGGTTTTTTGAAAATTAGTGTCCGTTGCCTAGCAACAATAATGGATGTTTTGATAAATAAATAGTGAATAATTGTGCAGTGTTACACAGA
This sequence comes from Saccostrea echinata, assembly GCF_033153115.1. Taxonomy (NCBI): domain Eukaryota; kingdom Metazoa; phylum Mollusca; class Bivalvia; order Ostreida; family Ostreidae; genus Saccostrea; species Saccostrea echinata. The sequence goes on along the minus strand of NW_026889760.1, from coordinate 3,323,772 downwards.
AAAATTGTATAAATTGTTATATTAGAGTACTAGAAATAAATTTTAAAGTGATAGAACATAAATCAGACTTCTTAGCAAATTAAAGACTATTATACAGTTACTTATCTCCATGGCAACAGAAAATTCCCCATAGCAACAAGGCCGCAAACTTAAGCTTAATTTTTGGCAGCTATTCTTGTACAGTGGTAAGAAACCTTTTAAATTTAGTCCTAAAATGGCAGTTTAGCAAAATTGAAAATGTATTATGGACCTCATAAAAGTATTTTTGTTATATAAATTTCCCATGGAAATGATTTTGAGAACATAACAACCACTTGTTTTCATTGAGTGTTTGAAAGATTCACTCTCTGTAATTACTTTGACCTTTACATATGAGCAGGAGAATAAATAGTCACAGAATTTCTTTTAACTTGCTATATGTGTTATCAAAGAATTCAAAACCATTAACTCACGTAAGGCAAATAATTGTTGCTATGTGACATGGTTACCATGGCAACGTGCCCTAAATTTTGAAAAAATAACATGTATGAACATGTTCAGAGTCCCATTATTAATGTTTACGGCATTTCAGAAAAGTGACAATGACTGTGTGTAAAAGTCAAAAACTTGTTGTCTTGTATGTAAATGGATAATGTAATTTTGGTCTATGAAAGTATTTTTGTACATGTATAAACATATCCCATGGCAACAATTTTTAACACATACATGTATTAACTTAGATGTATCTGATAAAGAGTTAAAGCATTTTTATATAACCATTGTCTTGAAGAAGAGTAATGGCACGTCACAAACTGTTGTTGGAATTCGATGTACTCATTTCAAATATTCACTAGAGGAATACATTGTGCAGTCATAATTTTATACTTTGAGATGACACATTTTTACTATGGAAACACTAAGTTAGCATGGAAATCGGTCCTTTAATGCCTAAAGGAGTACAAAATACCCATGAAATTTTTTAAACTCATTTTTACGTTAGAAAAAAAAAGAATAATGTCACTCTAATGACAATAATCAAGATCTGTGTGGGAAATATAATAAACTGTGACATGTTTTCACCATATTTACTTAAAAAACAAAACAAAAAGCAAAAAAAAAAAAAAAAAGAAATACAAACAAACAAAAAAAAAAAAAACAAAAAAAAAACAACAAAAAAACAAAAAAACAAAAAACAAAAAAAAAAAAAAAAAAAAAAGACTGATTCCTCCGTATGGTAGCTTATGGCAAAGATTAAAGTTTCTCAAATACAAGTCAAACTCCGAGGTCAAGAGATCAAAAAAGTTGTTACCAAAAGAACTTGTTTGTCCGCAATTTTTTGTGTCAATGGTTGTGATAAATATGAAAGCTCAAGCAGCAACCATTCAGAAGTTATGAGCAAGGTTAATGTTTTCTAAAAGTGAGTCAAACTCCAAGGTCCAGGTCTAAAAGTCGAAATTAATGGAATGACTTTATCATAAGAAATACACATGCAAAATATAAAAGCCCTAGCACCAACAGTTCAAAAGTTATGGCGAAGGTTTCTCAAAAGTAGGCCAATCTCTAAGCTGAAGGTCAAAAGGTCAAAAATGTTTACACCCATGGACAGTTCTTGTCAAGATGAATACACATGTAGAATATGAAACCCCTAGCACCAACTGTTCAAAAGTTATGGCCAAGGTTAAAGTTGGGTAAATTTTAGCAAAAGTGGGTCAAACTTCAAGGTCAAGAGGTCAAATATGTTGGTACCCAAAGGAAGTTCTTGTCACAAGAAATACACGTGAAATATGAAAGCCATAGCTCCAACCAATCAAAAGTTGTAGGGAAGGTAAAAAAAAAAATTGCGGACAGACAAACAGACAGACGGATGGACGGGACAAAAACTATATACCTCCGAATATTCGATTACATGTACGGGGGCATAAAAATTAGAGACATCATATATATTGGTCTATCAAAAGCCTTCAAGTAGATGGTGAACATGCCATCCACATACAATATGATAATCTGTAAATAATTGCAAATTATATCTTCATCCATATAAAATACAGACCTGACATTTTGAACATATTTACAAGGAAGCTCTATTCCTTATTTACAATAAGGTCAAGGTTATATTAAAAGGTCAAAGGTCAAATACTGTGATGTCCTCTACTGGTTGTTTTAAATTTTTGGCATTGATTTTTTTAATCGACAAAAGTATCTTAAACCGCTAATTCAATTGTCCTCATTTTGACACATTTTAATCTGTTTGTTTGTTTATTATTGAGAATTTTTCACTCATATGGAGACACCATCACTTGCCGGTGGAGGGCTGCAAATTTATACCTATACTCGGCACTCAGGGTCATTGAGCAGTGAGTCGGTTTTACAGTCTCATCCAAAGGGCCGGTCTCCACATCCCGCAGTGGATTCGAACCCACAATGTAAGGATCAGCTCCTTACTTCGCGACCAGAGCAGACGCTCTAACCACTGCGCCACGCGGGTGACCATTTAATCTGGGTTCCATTTCAATCATTCTGTTGTTTTTTTTTTCTTTCTTAAAAATTGAATAATTTATTTTCTCTTAAGAGAACTTAAAGTGTAGTAAATGTACATGTTAATTTTCAATTCCTTGGCTATTTATGTTCTATTTTAATTTACATCACATTTTACTAAAATATACTGGTATCAATATCTTTTACTGAACTTCAGTAACAAAAAGGTTACCTCTATAAACAGCATCACACAATTTGCAATAGTTTTTTTGGATAATTTTTAAAACAATAAAGTTTTCCAAATTAAATAACTGATTTCAAGTCTTCTTATAAGAGTTAGATAGGTCATATTTTCAACTATGTGGGCAAAGAAAATGGCCAATTCCTTTCATATGCAGGGAGATTTTGTATACTAGAAAATATCAGTTTTAAAAATTTGAATTTGAGGAAAAATTTTGTCTACTACCTTAAAGACTGCAAATATTTTGAATATTTTTAGCTCACCTGAGCTGAAAGCTCAAGTGAGCTTTTCTGATCACCCGTTGTCCGTCGTCCGTCCGTCTGTCCGTCCGTCTGTAAACTTTTCACATTTTCAACTTTCTTCTCAAGAACCACTGGGCCAATTTTAACCAAACTTGGTACGAAGTATCCTTGGGGGAAGGGGAGTTTAAATTGTTAAAATAAAGGGCCAAGTCCCCTTACAAGGGGAGATAATCAAGAAAAGACAAAAATAGGGTGGGGTCATAAAAAAATCTTCTTCTCAAGAACCACCGGGCCAGAAAAGCTGAAACTTATATGAAAGCATCCTGGGATAGAGTAGATTCTAAATTGTTCAAATCATGACCCCCGGGGGAAGGGCGGGGCCACAATAGGGAATCCAAGTTTTACATTGAAATATATAGGAAAAATCTTTAAAAATCTTCTTCTCAAGAACCACTGAGCCAGAAAAGCTGAAACTTATGTGGAAGCAATCTGGGGTAATGTAGATTCTAAATTGTTCAAATCATGACCCCCGGGGGTAGGGCGGGGCCACAGTAGGGAATACAAGTTTTACATTGAAATATATAGGAAAAATCTTTAAAAATCTTCTTCTCAAGAACCACTGAGCCAGAAAAGCTGAAACTTATGTGGAAGCATCCTGGGGTAGTGTAGATTCTAAATTGTTCAAATCATGACCCCCGGGGGTAGGGCGGGGCCACAATAGGGAATACAAGTTTTACATTGAAATATATAGGAAAAATCTTTAAAAATCTTCTTCTCAGGAACCACTGAGCCAGAATAGCTGAAACTTATGTGGAAGCATCCTGGGGTAGTGTAGATTCTAAATTGTTCAAATCATGACCCCCGGGGGTAGGGCGGGGCCACAATAGGGAATCCAAGTTTTAAATTGAAATATATAGGAAAAATCTTTAAAAATCTTCTTCTCAAGAACCACTGAGCCAGAAAAGCTGAAACTTACGTGGAAGCATCCTGGGGTAGTGTAGATTCTAAATTGTTCAAATCATGACCCCCGGGGGTAGGGCGAGGCCACAATAGGGAATACAAGTTTTACATTGAAATATATAGGAAAAATCTTTAAAAATCTTCTTTTCAAGAACCACTGAGCCAGAATAGCTGAAACTTATGTGGAAGCATCCTCAAGTAGTGTACACTCTAAATTGTTCAAATCATGACCCCGGGGATGGGGGGGGGGCACAATAGGGAATCCAAGTTTTACATTGAAATATATAGGAAAAATCTTTAAAAATCTTCTCAAGAACCACTGAACTAGAAAAGCTGAAACTTATGTGGAAGCATCCTGGGGTAGTGTAGATTCTAAATTGTTCAAATCATGGCCCCTGCGGGTAGGGCGGGGCCACAATAGGTATTACAAGGGGGGAAGTCTGGTAATGAACAGTATGGCCAAAGTTACTCAGGTGAGCGATGTGGCCCATGGGCCTCTTGTTTTCTTTCTACTAGCAATGCTGATAAAAGAAAACCATGTTCATGTCCAGGTAAAATGTTCTAAATCAATAACCTATAAGTAAACTTTCAAAAGACTCTCAAAAGACCAAAAATGTTCACTTAAGATGGTCTATTTCTTTGTCAATACAATATCTAATCTAAATTGATACATATCAACATTTATTAAAAATATGGAATAAACCCTTTTTTTTTAAATAAATCTTTTTTTTCGAAAGTGGGGGTTTTCAAATTGTTTTGGCTTTTTTTGTTTGTTTTTTGTTTTGTTTGGTTGTTTTTTTTTTTTTTTTTTGTTTTTTTTTTATCTTTTGTTTGTTTTAAAAAGAATTTTGAATATGACACATAAAGTTATCTCCCTTGTGGTACTCTTCTTTCAATTAGGGTCAAAAAGATTTGATTAAACAAAGTTATCGTAGAGAGAATATTTATTGTTTCACAATGCTTTGTATTCCCATTCCTTTCTAATCATGCATCTGTAAACAATTTGAGTCAAATTATATACCAATCAAATAGAAATACACCCCCTGCCCACAGGAAAAAGCCAACATACAGCAAATCAATTTTTACCAACAACTCAAAAATTCGCATTGCTGCTACTGGCACACACTCAAATCGTCATTATGACGAAATGACAATTACGTATTCATGCAAGATTTCTGAAAAATAGATATAATGTTGAAAGTATTTATCAAGTGCATGACACACATTATTTAAGTTCAAAGTAATGCTTTTTAAAACAATTAATACTCAAAATTTTTAGTGAGGTAGGTACTAGTAGTTGCCTCACTTGCCTCAATGGTTGTTACGGCCTTGATTTTGAGGTAATCTATTGACTTTTTACAAGATCTTAGTTACCAGGGGTAAGGAGTTTTTATCATGCACTATAAGTAAAAGGAGTATAATTTTTGTGCTTGCTCATTAGACAGATGTAAACCCTATTTGAATATAGCGTAGTGGTAGAACTCGCTTCGTGGTTTGGAGGTCCTGGATTCGAATCTTGTCTCGGAGCCGCGTCAAACCTAAGACATTGACATAGGTAGTTCTCTCGACAAGTCCAGCATAAGAGTTAAATGTCACAGATCTTTTGGATAAGATATTTTAAATTCTTTTAAATAAACAAAGATCGCATGTCATGTTAGGCATTCAGGCAGAAAAGATCAACCCCCCCCCCCCCCCCCAAAGCAGAGCTGTCTTCCTTCTAATGATGAATGGATTCAGATTTTTAACTACTTTGAATAATTAAACCAAAAAAAAAATGACTACTTAAACAAAAGTTACTAATTGAACAGGAACATTACACATAGTTGCCACTTCCTATGTAAAGACTATATTTTAGACTTTATCTCTAAATAGGACAGTGGTGGTAGTCATGGCTACACTTGGAATACATTTTATATGCTTAAACGCCCCATGCTTACTATAATAACATCATGTGTGAGTTACATGACAAAATTCAATTGCAAATGGCAAGAAAACAACAACAAAAAACTCACTTTGCATAAATAGGTTATTATTTTAGCAATATCATTCTTAAAGTAAATGACCTTTTGCAATGGTAACACAGCAAAGTGGCACAAAATTTGTTGTTTAAGTTTAATTTTAATAAAAAATTCCATCTAGTGATAAGATGTGGAGAATCGAATCTACGAACGGTAAAACAGCAAAGTGACACAAAATTTGTTGCATAGGTTTTGATTTTGATTAAAAAAAAAAAAAAAAATCCATCAAGTGATTAGATATAGAGATTCAAATCTACAAAATTAAATCTTTTAGATCCTGTTAACACAAAGAGCACAAAAATAGGTCCTATTTTGGTTATGAAACCGAAAAGAAAAAATGTTCAATTTTCGTAATACATGTATCATAGTACTAGTAGTTTGTACTGCATGTTATAGTTTATTAGTTATTATTAGCTCCGATTAGAGATTGTGTGGGACCAGAACTGAAAGCCAGGATTATTGTTAATACTTTATATTCAATTTCAAAAGTTTAATAAATTATGATGAATTTCCATATTTAAAATTAAAAAAAAAAACCCTGAATATTCATTTTTTTAAAGACTTTTTTATACATTTTCCCCCCATATATTTTCCATAATACATGTATTACATGTAATACATAGCAACGCTCTATATTTGGAGTAAGTTCCGAACTTTTTAAAATGTGGAAATTTAGACCACCATTGCCTACAAATTTGCATTCCACTTGTTTAGAATTGAATCTTATTAAAAAAACGTCAACAGATAAAAACTTGCAGGGAGTTAATTAGAAATTACTTTTCAATATTATTTCAAAAGCAACCCTTGTCGATCAAAGTTATATCTTCTTATTTTACTTGAAATATCCAAATCATAATTGCTTTATTTTTGAATGTTTAACCAAACAAAGAAATATTAAGAAATTATTGCTTTTCATACTTTGTTTCCAAGGTAACAAGAAGGAAGTTTTTTTTCTTTTATACACAGTCATTGCCACTTTTCTGAATTGCTGTAAACATTAATAATGGGACTCTGAACGTGGTCATACATGTTTTTTTTTTTTTTTTTCAAAATTTAGGGCATGTTGCCATGGTAACCATGTCACATAGCAACAAATATTTGCCTTACGTGAGTTAATGGTTTTGAATTCTTTGATAACACATATAGCAAGTTAAAAGAAATTCTGTGACTATTTATTCTCCTGCTCCTGTAAAGGTCAAAGTAATTACAGAGAGTGAATCTTTCAAACACTCAATGAAAACAAGTGGTTGTTATGTTCTCAAAATCATTTCCATGGGAAATTTATATAACAAAAATACTTTTATGAGGTCCATAATACATTTTCAATTTTGCTAAACTGCCATTTTAGGACTAAATTTAAAAGGTTTCTTACCACTGTACAAGAATAGCTGCCAAAAATTAAGCTTAAGTTTGCGGCCTTGTTGCTATGGGGAATTTTCTGTTGCCATGGAGATAAGTAACTGTATAATAGTCTTTAATTTGCTAAGAAGTCTGATTTATGTTCTATCACTTTAAAATTTATTTCTAGTACTCTAATATAACAATTTATACAATTTTTCTGTGTAACACTGCACAATTATTCACTATTTATTTATCAAAACATCCATTATTGTTGCTAGGCAACGGACACTAATTTTCAAAAAACCCACGTGTTTGAATTCGGATTTCATTAGAGACATTCCTCTACTTTTATGTGAAATACATGCAAAAGCTGAAATTTTTAGATGCAAATTTTAATTTGACCTTGAATATTGCCAAAATCAAGAAAAATGCTGAATCAGCAAAAATGCAAAACATATATATCTTCCAATGTCTATTACAGAATTAACTTTAAATCTGATATCTTCGTGTTGGGTTGTTAAAACACTTAAAATGTGTATCTTCGTTATGCTAGTAAAGAGGAATAATTTTATTCATATTTAGATTTCCGTTCAAGTCTTAAAAGATAAGTGACTTTTTGTCCTATCACATGGAAAAATTGGCCGGTTGCTAGGGAAATTTCTTTGGCCAGGTTTCCATAGTAACCATGAACTAAAACATTTTTTATTTTACATACATGGATCATACTGCAAGAGAAATCTATGTGAGGAAAATCATCAAATTCTGAGAACCTTCATGTATCACCTTTTGTCTGATTCCTATATGGACTGGTACTTAAAAACAAAGCAAAACAAAAAAATATTTCCAAAATGTAGAAGGTAAATCACCTGTAAAACATAATGTTGTACCACAGGGTCATACTTTAGTAAATACTCCCAATCGGAGGAACTTTTGATATCGTTCCTGTCATCCACGCTGTTCAAATTATGTAAGTTATTGTCCTATTGTTTGATCATAATAGATATTTACTGAGATTTACATGAAAAACCATTCATAAATGTTAGTCAGACACATGCAATTATTGTGACAAAAATACATGCAGACATATACGTCACATACTTATCATCAGTAAAAAGAAACTGAAAATACCAGATGTTATGATAAAGACGATGACAATAGACATATTGTAGGATGAAAAGTTATCATGACAACACAGAAAAAATAATAAAGGAAAAAGAAAAGAAAGTTGTGTACAGAAAATGAAATGTATTAGAATACGAATCAAAAGGAAGTAACATTTTTTAAGAAATTAAAAGAAACTATCAGCTTTAGGTTACATTTTCTTTTTAGCAACGTTGTTCTCTTATGTAATTCAACGGACAGTGGAGATATTACCCCTACGCGCTCTTATTTACTTCTCAGTTTCTAGTATGGAAAAATTTAATTTGACGGTTTAATTGCCACAACACATTTTTGATTTTTTTTCTTTCTCATTGAATAAAAATATGATATTAACTGAAGCAAATCTGATGCAAATATTTTTAGAATTGATAAATCCTTCCAATACCCTCAGAATTGTTTATAACAATATACTTATGCAACATATGATACATAAGCTGCTAAATACACAATTTAAACTTGCTATTTATATGCTGTAATGTGTCTGTGTGAATTTTACTTCTTTTATACTACTTTAAGAAAATGTATATGAAAGGGATCCTTAACATAACGCCTTATCCCCCATGAGAATTGATATGTTCGAAATAAATGTTCTTTAGCAGGTTTATCGAAACAATTGAAATATTTATCTATGCCTCTTTTACTCAAGGGATATATGTATGGCTTGGGACGTCAGACATGAAGAAAGAAGGAATCTTTGTTTGGAATTCCACTGGACTGCCTTTGAAATTCAGCTACTGGAAAACAGGGGAACTAAATGATCTCACTGGTAATGAAGATTGTGTTCACGTATATGTTGGCGAAGACAGTCGATGGAATGACCGCGCATGTACTGAACGTAATAGCTACCCGTGTGAAATGAAAATTACATAGGAAATAAAAATAATTCTTACAAAAAAAAAAAAAAAAATTGAAGATGCTTGAAAAAGAACTTAATTCCTGAATTTTTGGCCTTTGGATTTCATGGCGAAAAAGACCCTGGGTGCGTTCAGATCAGCAGTTGCAAGTGAGAGAGCAATACTCTTTAAAGACCCTTTTTGGCCGCAATAAATTTTGAGAACAAATATCCTTGATAAATTATTTTCAGTATACATTCGTAAGAAAAATAAAGAGATTATATATAAATTTATATCAGTTATTCCTCATCATATATCAATTATAATTTCATTAAATGTATTTCATGAATTTATTCTTTGTCTCTACTTTCAAAAAAGTTGTAAATATACTACGTGTTAGAGAAAATATACACCATCAAACTAATTCTATGAATTCACTTTTATAAAAATTTCTTAAATTAAAAATGCACATTTATGCTATTGTGTAATTATTCTAATAGCGTTACCTGTTTACACTCTGTAGAAAATAATTAATTATATACAGTGTACTTTTCTCGAATTCCTTGTAATGCATTTGTCATTCAATGTATTTCTTCGGCTTGAAAATATACATGCACATCACAGATGAGAATGTGGATTTCAAAATTCCTCGGAGTGAAATCTGCTATTATTCATTAACTTGTGAAATTCTTGAAAATTAAGAAAAAGAGTTAAGACAATAGAGAAGTGTGAAAACCATATTATACATTGTATATTTACATCCACTGAATTCTTTTCCTTAATTCTTACAAAACCGTATTACTGTCATTTGCAGAATTAATAAGAATCAACACAAAACAAGCAAGACCCGGTTTTCTCTGAAATGCACACGTATTCCTTAAACTCCCTTTCGAATACTATTGGAAGGTCTTTAAAACAAATGTTAACTTTTGTCATATTTGTGTCCTATAATGTCACATCATAACATATTTTAACGACAAATCTGACCAATATTATTAAGGAGGAGAAGGACCTTGAGCTGAAAAAATACTTGTCATTCAATTTTTTTCATATTTTGTATATTTCTAATTAAGTATGTCCCACATATCTTAAAGCAGTTATATCATTAGGTTTCTTATCTTATTTTGGAGATATTGATTGACAAATACTATACCCTACAGTATCTAAGTGGAGTTTTAATTCTCCATGTTTCCGGGCGCATTACTCTGTCCATAATGGGATTTTTTAAGCATACATGAAAAATATCAAAGTGGACATATATCTTTTAAAATATTTCAGAGTATAACTAGGATTTAAAATTCGAAAAAGCAAGTTTTGTCTATCACACTGCATCTGGATAGGGAAAATTACGCACTTTTTAAGACAACTTAAACAATTAAAAACGTAATTTACAAAAAATTCTACCATTCAATATTTTTTAATTTACGTTGAAATGCAAATCCTTCAAATTATTGATTAACTGTAAAAGTTTCGAATGATGAAGCTGACCTCATTATTTCACAGGACATCGTTAAAGAGGACATAAGCATGACAAAAACTTGTCATGTTACATTTCTCGAGTACGTGAAAAACCAACTATGACGTCACACGTAAGCTAAATAAGCGAAATAAGGTATACCTACATAAGATTTCCGTCATCAGCCATGCAAAAATATTTTTTGTGTTCATGTTTCTCAAAATATTTCATCATATACTGATTATGACCTGTTTTTACATAATAATACCGCCCCTCTGTTCACCGAGTATGATCTTGCTGTACTAATAGATCATGTATGACGTCACCGACTTGTTGGATGCGCAGTTTAGGGAAACAGAGGAGTGGATCAATCTTTTTCATAATTTGTTAATGTTTACAAGAATGTTAAAACTTTTTAATTTTTTTATATAAGATGGTAATTAAAGTTAAAAAATTGTCAAAAAATTATACAAGAACTGATGCTTTACACGTTTTGCACTTATATAAACGGAGACTATGACGTAGTCAAACAGAGTCATGTGACCATGTCTCCTTCATCCCCTTAAATGAAATTTTAAAGTACATCATGATGAATAAAAAATCTTAATAATATAATGCTACAAATAGGGGAGCACATAAAAAGTAAGTAATTTATAATTAACAATAATTTTTATTATGTCTATTACCACATCTCTGTTAAATCAGGCTAAGACTAAGTAAAGCTAAAATGTTGAAATAGAGAATAGCTGTATCATTTCATATGCCACATTGTAACATAATGCATGCACATTCCTTTGATGAACAGAAATCAATAGCAGGATGCTATTAGGTAGTTCTCCTTGAAAACAGGCTAAGATAATCTTGCAGGACATCTCGGAGCAGCAACTAGCAAAATATTAAATTTTTGTTCTGTCGAAAGAGGATAAACTCAAAAATAAACTTTGAAAATGCTGGGAGAAACAAGAAATGTATTAAAAGTAGGTATAGTATTTCTGTATGAATGTCAAATGCAGAAAAATCTGCATCGGACGATTGACGATGTGATAGGAAACGAATTATCAATTAAAATTTGGTTAAAATTGATAGTAAGGTCATTAAAAGTGATGATCCTTTCACTACTGCGGAACTTTTGAATGTTGAATGATTAACTCTTACAACTAGAACTACTTTAACAAACTAAGTGTAAAGTTGAAAAAACGTTTTTGAGGATTGAGTGATGCTCCAAAGGTCGTGTGAAAGGTTGGAGTATTTTTTGAGAAACTGTATGACAGTATCTGATGTATAATGCGATATTTTTACGTTTCTTGTGCTTTATTGAACCCGTTTTTTCCTAAAACTCCAATATGCCAACAAAGGAAGTGACGCGGTTAATATAAGTAATATTATTTATCACAAAAGGGTCCAGTCTTGTACTCCACCATATTTCAAGTTGAAGACTACACCTTGTATTTCCTACAAATATACATCGACTATTGCTTAAAATTTCTTAATTACAAGAAAACTTTACAGAGCCTAGATATCGAATATCTGAAACATAATCCTCCTTCCTGTTCATGTTTTTCTTCACCCTAAAACTATAGTCCCGCTGGACACGTTATTACTGGTGACGTAAATATAGTTAATAATGAGGATTTCAAATCATTAATTTTAAAAGGACCAAAATTTAGGGAACTCCGATCTTTTAACTGGCGTCATAATTTCGTAAATATTATGGATTCTTTGGACGATTACGCCAGGCGATGGGCCAGACATGAAGAGGAAGACCTTGACAAGTTGTCAGAGAATGGATTAAATATATCAGATGTATGTTAAAATCTCGCATATTAAAGCGATTGAGGGGCAAAATGAAAACCAACTATCCTTCTGTGTTCAGTAATTCAGAAGTTTAAAAAGAATTAGATTACATGATCAGTATGTACTGGTCCCTGCTGACAAAGCAGGTAACAACATTGTCTTTGTAAGGCCCATTATTTAAATTGTATTTTAGAGGAACTGGGATTTAATTTCTACAAGTGGTAATCCAGCTTATACCTATAGCTCCCTTTTAAGTAGGAAATTCTTCAAAATTATTTGTCAGATTTGAATATTTTTATTATTCCCAACAACCAACATGAATTTGAATTACCATATCTATATTGGATTCCGAAACGTCATAAAAATCCTCACATACAAAGATACATAGCGGGTTCCAGTAAATGTTCTACCAAGCCTCTTTCTTTACTCCTCACTTAAATATCAACAATAGTGAAGGAGAAACTCTAGGAGTACTGTGCAACAATATATTCGAGAAGTGGTGTAAATCAGATCTGTATACTTAAAAATTTCAAAGAACTTTTGGAAAATTTGAAATCACAAAATTTTACCAAAATCAACAACATAAAAACTTACGACTTTTCAACTTTATATACAACCATTCCCCATTAAAAAGATGTTTGAGTTTCTGATTGACAATATCTATGTGGTTTTTGGAGACCAGGTCTTCCAACAATCTATTGGAATTCCAATGGGTACCAAATGCACCCCGTTATTAGCAGACCTTTTATATTTTTGTATTCATAGGAAGCAGAATTTGTTCAAAATCTTATACGTGAAAAGAAGAAAACACTTGTTGTGGCCTTCAACTCGACATTTAGATATATCGACGACGTATTGGCAATTAACAATGGTTATTTCGATGTCGATACGATATATCCCGGTGAGCTTGAACAAAAAAATACCACAGAGTCTGACGACTCATCTGTTTCATATTTTAATTTTACCTGATCATTCTGTTTTGTCAATGAAAGTTAGAATTCTGGAAAAGATTTACCACCACACAAACAGTCCATCACTGAGTACACCTTTCCGTAGACAACGAGAAGAATTTTGGATAAGAAAGTTAGGGACAGCCTTTCACTATGGATGTAATGACAATGTCGATAGTGTTGGAAATCTTTCCAGTCCACAGTGTAACAATGTAAATGTGATGGGACTTTTTAACCATACACAGAGACGTAAGCGTAGTCATGGGCATCGGTCTTACAATAAACCTTTGATACACGATGTCTCTTTTGATTCATTACTACCTTACGTAAATCAACAGTTAGGGTTACATCATATTCGCACCAAACTTTACTCTGTCCCTTTGAAACTTTTAAATAGTCTTCTTGAAAAGGTAAAGGAAAGTCCATTTTTTGATTCCTCGACACCAGAATATAGGCTCGGATCTGTAGTTATGGATATTGCCAATCATAGGCTTTTTAAACCCCCGCGTTTTACTGAAGAAAATGCAGCTATAACAATCCGTTTTTTTCCTTAAACTTCAATATGCCAACAAAGGAATTGACGCGGTTAATATAAGTAATATCCTTAATCACAAAAGGGTCCAGTCTTGTATTCCACCATATTTCAAGTTAAAGACTACACCTTGTATTTCCTACAAATATACATCGACTATTGCTTCCAAACTTTTTAATTACAAGAAAACTTTACAGAGCCTAGATATCGAATATCTGAAACATAATCCTCCATCGTGTTCATGTTCTTCTTCGCCCTATAACTATAGTCCCGCTGGGCACGTTATTACTGGTGACGTAAATATAGTTAATAATGAGGATCTCAGATCACTAATTTTAAAAGGTCCTAAATTTAGGGAACCCAGATCCTTCAACTGGCGTAAGAATTTCGTAAATATTATGGATTCTGTAGAGGAGTACGCCAGGCGATGGGCCAGACATGAAAAAGAAGACCTTGACACTTTGTCAGAATGGATTAAATGTATCAGATGTATGCTAAAATCCCGCATTAAAAGATTGAGAGGCAATATGAAAATCATCTATCCTTCTGTATTCAATAATCCAGAAGTGAAAATAGAATTAGATAGATTACATGATCAGTACGTACTGGTTCCTGCTGACAAAGCAGGTAACAACATTGTCTTTTTTTATAAGGCTCATTATATTAAATGTATTTTAGAGGAACTTGGATTTAATTCTACAAGTGGTAATCCAACTTATACTCATAGTTCCCTTTCTAAGGAAGAAATTCTTCAAAATCATATGTCAGTTTTGAATATTTTTAATATTCCAAACAACCAAAATGAATTCGAATTACCATATTTATATTGGATTCCGAAACTTCATAAAAATCCTTACAAACAAAGATACATAGCGGGTTCCAGTAAATGTTCAACCAAGCCTCTATCTTTACTCCTCACTAAGATATTAACAGTGGTGAAGGAGAAACTTCAAGAGTACTGTGCAACAATATATTCGAGAAGTGGTGTAAATCAGATGTGGATACTTAAAAATTCCAAGGAACTTTTGGAAAATTTGAAATAACAAGATTTTACCAAAATCAACAGCTTAAAAACTTACGACTTTTCAACTTTATACACAACCATTCCCCACGATAAATTAAAGTCCAGGCTTTTTGATATCATTGACAGCTGCTTTTTCAATAAAAATGGAACTCGTAAATATACTTACCTTGTCATTGGTCATTTGCAAAATTATTTTGTTAAAAAACATTCTGATTGTACACACAAGTACTCTGAAGTTGACATTAAAAAGATGCTTGAGTTTCTGATTGACAATATCTATGTGGTTTTTGGAGACCAGGTCTTCCAACAATCTATTGGAATTTCTATGGGTACCAATTGCGCCCCGTTATTAGCAGACCTTTTTTT
This sequence comes from Saccostrea echinata, assembly GCF_033153115.1. Taxonomy (NCBI): domain Eukaryota; kingdom Metazoa; phylum Mollusca; class Bivalvia; order Ostreida; family Ostreidae; genus Saccostrea; species Saccostrea echinata. The sequence goes on along the minus strand of NW_026889760.1, from coordinate 3,308,400 downwards.
GTATTCATATGAAGCAGAATTTGTCCAAAAACTTGTACGTGAAAAGAAGAAATCACTTGCTGTGGCGTTCAACTCGACATTTAGATATATCGACGACGTATTGTCAATTAACAATGGCTATTTTCATTCTTATGTCGATAAGATATATCCTGGTAAACTTGAGATAAAAGATACCACAGAGTCTGACACATCTGTTTCATATTTGGATATTTTACTTGAAAAAGACGTTAATGGTAATCTAACAACCAAGCTTTATGATAAACGTAACAACTTTAACTTTTCAATCGTCAACTTCCCTTACTTATGCAGCAATATACCTTCATCACCTGCATACGGGGTATATATCTCTCAGTTGATTCGATACGCAAGAGCATGCTCTACGTATGTACATTTTCTAAAACGAGGTAAATTATTGACAAATAAGTTGATGAAACAAGAATATCAGCTGTCTCGTCTAAAGTCATCATTTGGTAAGTTCTATGGTCGATACAATGACCTTGTCAGCAAATACAATTTATCATTGAGTCAAATGCTGACTGACGTTTTTCATACTAATTGTTAGGCCATTATTTACACACTGAATTGTCGACGGATTTTTCCGTTATTTCCCGATCATGACAAGGAGCACACGGCGGGTGTGACCGGTCGGCAGGGGATGCTCACTCCTCCATGGCACCTGATGTTTGGAGGTCCGTGTTTGCTCTGCTCCTATTTTGTATTGTATAATGGACTTTTGAGCTTGAATACTGTTCGTTATCTCTATATATTTCATTTGGATATTTTACTAGAAAAATACGTTAATGGTAATTTAATATAACAACCAAGCTTGATGATGAACGTAACAACTTTAACTTTTCAATCGTCAACTTCCCTTACTTATGCAGTAATATACCTTCATCACCTGCATACGGGGTTTATATCTCTCAGTTGATTCGATACGCCAGAGCATGCTCTACGTATGAACAATTTTTAAAACGAGAAAATTTATTGACAAACAAGTTGATGAAACAAGTGTTGTGCCTGCATTGACAGCTTAAATTTTGTTTTAAAATAAATTTCTTAGTTATTTCTCTACAAAGAACTTAGAAATTATTGTTTACATTTCGTGCGGTGGTTGTCCGTTGTTATGCTGATTTTACGAGTTACTGTTGTCTATATGAACCTTAAGAGTGTCCTTAGAATTATCATAATGTCTACAAAGTCTTACGATATAGTAAAGTAAAAGAAATTATCTTGTGAATTATTACCGTAATTTTGTTGGATGCTTACTGGAAATGGCTTTTACACACTAATTGTAGAACCCGTATGGTAGAAAATACGGATCTCCGGATAAGTTGCCACACGCCGACATACCTGTACACTTTCTATACAAAACTTTATAAATAAGACGTCTGGACTAGATTAAAAATTATAGATTAATTAATGAGTTTTATAGATGTTTTATTAGTAAATAAAGTAATTCAAGTACATTGAGTAAAGAATAGTTTTACGAATTACATATCACGTGGACGATGCATCATTGCGTCATGGTATAAAAGACAAGATTCTGAGAGAGAGTTGTCAGAATCCCGCATTTTGCATGAATGTATATGAGGTGATGGTAAATTTGCATGGCATACTTTTCATTTTAAAAACATAGATTAATTTATTCTATAACCAGAAGTTATAGATTTAGGGTGGTAGGGTGGTAGACTTTAGTTTGAGCATGTATGGAATTGTGTAGATACATGTAGTCGGTGCGCTTGCACCTTACACCGAGTCACTTTGAGAATTTATGTTCGGAGATTAGACCAAGTATATTTTAGCAGAAACCTAGCACCTAACACCGAGTAAAGATGGAACTTAGAACCAATTGGCTTATATCAGTAGCACCTAGCACCTGAACACCGGACCCCTAGAACCAGTTTGCTTCAATATCATCGATAGCACCTAGCACCTTAAGACGGTAGCACCTTTCACCGAGTATAACGCGCAACTGTGACATTATTATTGTACATCACACTGTGAACTGGAACGTTGTATAAAAATCTGTATATTAATTGAACTATTTATTAATTTAATAAATGTATTTTAATTGATTACACTTGTTTCATTTAAATTTACTTGACTGTACAGGTACCTTCGAACCCATGATTGTAACGTGCCTCATGGGTACCTTCTAGTTAAATCTACACGCACAACAATTTACACGTTACAATTGGTGGCAGTGAATTTATATATACTTTAAAACCCGAAACGTTACACAAGAATATCAGCAGTCTTGTTTAAAGTCGCAAATTCTTTGGTCGATACAATGACCTCATCATCTGACGTTTTTTATACTAATTATTAGACCATTATTTACACACTGAATTGTCGACGGATTTTTTTTCGTTCTTTCCCGATCATGACAAGGAGTACACGATGGGTGTGACCGATCGGCAGGGGATGCTCCCTCCTCCGTGGCACCTGATCCCACCTCTGATGGTTAAGAGGTCCGTGTTTGCTCTGCCCCTAAAATTTGTATTTTTTATTGGCATCTTGAGCTTGAATACTATTGTTATCTCCATATATTTCATATGAATAATTCAAAAAGTAATTCAGAGAAAGATATGAATATAAACAATTATTATAACATTATTTTCTCCATTGTGTTATGAAGGTTATATTCATTCACCCCAGTGGCAAGCACGTGAAAAAGAGCTATATATTTTTTTTCTGCAGTATTGCAAATGTTACATCCCTTTTTCAACATCAAAAATGTATTTTATTGTTTATAAAAATCATATGATTATGACAATGTACTTTGCAATTTTGTATGTATCGCTGCATGTTACAAAATTCATTTTCAGCAGGAATACAGAAGTCAGGATTGGGGTAATGCTAAATGTAATGGTAATGTTTTGCAATGCATTACTTAAACTCAAAGTAATGCTAGTAATGTGTAATGCCAACAAAAGTGCATTACATGTAATGGTAGTGTAATGCATTACTTTCTCAAATCCAGAGTAATGCTGGCATTACATAGCATTAAAAAGCATTATTTTGTATATATTCCTATTTAAAAAAAAAATAAAAATGGACATGGCAACTTTTGTTTAGATTAAATATTTTTTAATGATAGAAATGAATGAAAAAATTAACCTATTTAAATAAACTCTCTGTATCTATTTAAATACATTTTATATTCTATTGAGAATAAAATTAGCATACATTTAATTTGCATATTTATTTTAGATAACATTTAATTCCATAGAATATTTAAAAAGCTTTTAAAAAATTCCTTTAAAAAATAATTCTGGTATCAGATACACTGATTAATGTACACTGTGAACAGACTGATAATTGCCGCCTTTTGAATAGTGTCATCAAAACACACAATGACCCTAGGGTTAAGTAACAATTAAAAGAAAGTATTATTTTGAGAAGCGCCCCAAAAACCAGTCCCTTTCCCTGACTGTATTTATGAAACATTAATTGAGCTGGTCTAGTTTGCACTAACCATGACAAAACCATTATACCAAAAGGAATAGAAGACAGATTTTCTACTTTAAGCAGAGCAAAATGTACATTCTGTCCAAACCTTTTTACAAGTTTGTCTTTGCATTATTTTTTTTTTCATAAGGTACGAGATCCAAACGATCTATTTCCAATTAATTTAGAAAGTTTTGGGGAGGGGTCAAAGTCCCCGAAAGTTAAACTGCTTTATGTCATCAATAGTTACACAAAAAGTGCATATTGTATATTTTTTTCTTATTGGCAATTGAAAAGCTTGGACTTCCTATGAATAATAAAAAATACATAAGTTATTTAATTACAGTGATATTTGAAACAAGTACTTGAAATCAAATTTGAATTAACATTCATTAAGTTAAATTTTGAACGGATGGGATGCATGTTTATGAAAATAGTTGCATATGTTTTGTATTTCTATTTTTGAAAACCCCCAAATGTAATGGTAATGGTAATGCATTACTTCACTGAAGTAATGGTAATGTATTGCATTACTTTAAGAAATTAGAGTAATGGTAATGGTAATTTAATGCCCAAATTCTTGAAGCAATGGGAATGTAATGCATTACTTTACAATGTAATTCGCCCCAAGTCTAACAGAAGTAAATGAACTTTTTTCATCTAATGACTTTAAGCGATATTAAAAAAATGGATTCATTCTTAATGATAAGTTTAATCCATTTATAATATCATTTTTTTCGCTCCTTTTCGTCTAATACGATTTGATTTAATTTGATTTTTTTTCAAAGTGCGTTAAAATTGGGACAAAATCAACGCACTTTTTTTCAAAGTGCGTTACGAGTGTACATTTTTTTTTTTACCATGGGAACACTTAACGAGTGAGTAATGTGACTTATGTTTATTTTTCTTACCACCAAATGAATGAGTCAACCATTGTTTCATATATGTTCACAATAAACACACACACCCACACCCACCCTCACACACACACACACACACACACAGAGTTTATGGTTTGGAAAATATCATAATTGCTCCCTTTTCCCTAAGAAAAATGCGATGCTTTAAGTCACTTATCGACCCCTTCGTCTACCAAACTTATTACAGACTGGACAAAATAAAGAAGAAATGAAACTGTCCTACATGTATGATACAATCATTCCTCCATTATTTCAAAAGACCACCATGCCATATTTCACATTTACAAGGACTTTGGGAACTAGAAAACCCATTAAAATCATTAAAACATCTATATTTCAGATCCTGAAGTGACGTCCTCACTGAAAAATTATCCAACTAGGTTCAAATAATTATTTATCATAACAATAATAATTGCAAGAATATTGACCAAGCCATACACTTTTTATTTTCAAAATGCTTTAGTATGGTCGATATTAACGCACTTTGAAAAGAAATATTTTTGTTTCAAAGTGTTTCAAAAAATTTTCAAAGTGTGTAATTTTTTAAAGTGCGTTGGAACAGTCAATGGAACATTACAAATAATGGATCTTATTCTTTTTGTAATAATTTTCAATACATTTATAAGTATATGCCCGAATGTATTTTTTTTAACATTTCTTACGTTCATGACAAAGAAAAATAATGTTTTAAAAAGACGATTTTAATGCTGAAATTGACACACAAGAAAATAAATGTTGTTGTTAAAGCCATCTTTTAACGTTGACGGTGGATGAATGATGACGCCATGATAATGATAACATTAAAAACACTCTTAAATGATTTTTTAAAGACTGAATATTAACTTTAATCGATATTCTCCAAAAAATAAAAAAAAATATTTTAAAAAAATACATATGAAAAGATTAATTTTTTTATCACACTATAAAACTACTCAACAACTAGTTGCAAAATGAAAGTCAGAGAAAATGTTATACAAAAAAAAATTCTATGTTTTTAGTCGAGATTTTAAAAAGGAACATTTAATTCGTAATTGGCAGTTATGAAATTATCAAAACCAAATAAATACCAGTTAAGTATAAGAATAAGTTTAAGAATCCATATGGAATTGTAAGATTATTTAATAATGTAGGAAGTTTGTCACCCTTATTCAAAGAAACTGTCAAATTACAATCTTGTTTGACATGTTTTTAGTTTTCAATTCCATGGGTGGATTGGTTGCGGGGATGAGGTGCGGGCTGGTTGCTGCTATAATCATGTGTACTGAATTGCATGCAAAACATTTCTCAAAATAATATCCATTTCGTAAGGAATTGGATGATGTATTTCTCCTGTAGTTGAAATAATTTTGCGAAGTGTGAGTAATGCTTTTCGTGTTATGAAAATACAACAGCAAGGACAACTAAACATTGGTAGAAAGTCATAAGGTCATCTTATGTTTACTTTAAAAAAATGTTTGATTTGTGAACATGGGCAAATTTAAATTTATATAAAAATAAGAAAGAATTGATACCCTTTAATATCTCGTTGAGTAAATATTCTCTTTAATTCATCGCATTATTGAAAACTAGAATCGCTTTCAATTTAGAGTGGATTCAATTAAACGATGTTTGAATTACGGATGAGGATTTAGGGAAGAATTTTCGCTGATGCAAAGAGTAACATGTTCCATAAGTGTATTTGTTTAATTTAAATTCCAATTTTGGCAAAGAAATATTTGATTGAATATTATACCACGCTAAGTATGTTTTTAGCAACAGATCTCCCATGGGATGAAATAGACCAATATCAAAAATAATTCTTTACATATAAAAATAGCTTTAGAATTGTCCATTAAAATGAGATTTAAATATTCCTGACAAACACAATCTAGGTTATAACAATTACAATAATATTGTATTCTTTAAAAAAATGATAATAAATAAAATTGCAATCATCATATGAAACTTCAAGTAATAATGGTTTCAAGCCTTTCACACAAAAAATTGTTCTTATCAATGCATGGAATATCATTAAATTTTCCGTTTCTATAGATAACGAGACAACTTTCGAAAGATTTGCAGCAAGGAGCAGGTTCACCAGGATGCCAATTCAGAAAGACGTTTCTTCCGTCAGAAAGGCGCCAATCGTCTTCACTAGCTTCGTCACTGCCATCAATATAAAATGCACTTCCTGGAAATTTTTTTTTCGTTTTTGATGAAATAAATATAATGTAAATGTTATAGTCATTTTATATTACATGTATGAAAAACACTGTCAAATGAATAAATTTAATTATTATGTTATCAAAAGTACACATGGATAAGATATGACTCTGAATTGCTTATGTACCTGATATGCTTAAAACAAACATTGTCACTTCATTAAGTTTAGACATTGAGTCGATTTGAGCGAGAAATCCATTATCCTTTGCACATTCCTTTTCCGCTTCCTCTTTATTTTTCTTGTCGTAATTTGCCTTGAAGCATCTATCACTAGCAGAAATGATTTTCTGGTATCCAACCTCTGAACACTCAAGACTATCTGATTGACACAAAGAGTTTTAATTAATCTATCATTTCTAATTAAAGTTTTCATCTACTGATATTTTTGACTTTGGTCATAATTTCTGAATTAAGGTATTTAAAATATATAACACAAGAAGTGTAAAACATACTTATTCAACTTAAGAACAAAAATCAAAGTGGATTTACTTATCTTATTCATGGGTTTACTCGAGTCTTTTAATTTTTCTTGTTACTCCGAATCAAATATTTTTCATTTTGCAAAAGTAATATAAAGAAAGAATGAAGTAAACTGCTATTAAGTAAAACAATAACTAAGTACATGTTTATTTTTTTAATTGTTACTTTGGGAAGAATTACAAAATTAAAGAAAATGAGTATCGGGTTTAGCTTCTGAAAACTAAAATGTTTGTTTGTTTGTATGTTGTTTAACGTCCCTCTCGAGAATTTTTCACTCATATGGAGACGCCACCACTTGCCGGTGGAGAGCTGCAAATTTTGTCCTATACTCGGCATTACGGCCATTGAGCAGTGAGGGATCTTTTTCGTGCCAGCACCTACTGCGACACGGACCTCGGTTTATACGGTCTCATTCGAAGGACCGGTCTCCACGTCCCACAGTGGGATTCGAACCCGCGACGTAAGGAACAACTCCTTACTCCGCGACTCTAGAGCAGACGCTCTAACCACTGCGCCACGCGGGCGACGAAAACTAAAATGACTTAAAGACCAAAAAAAAAAAATATCGTGACCCGTTTACTTCATAAACAAATAAACGTTCATAAAGTTATATCTATATCTATATATATATATATGTCTCCTCGGATTTCCAATCAATCTCATTTCTAAAGCGACTTTAAGAATTAAAACTTACCCTTTGTAAAGGCTTTTATGTTTGATGGTAGAAAAGGTTTGGAATAAGCTTCTAAAGAGATTCTTTTTGAAAGTAGAAAACATTCATTTGAATCTAACTCAAAAACCACCGAAATACAGTTCTGTTTCAAAGAACATGAACTTGAACATTTGATCACAGAAACTTCATACGTCTTCTCCATAGCAAAAGAGATGAGTTCAGTGTATTCACCTCGTCTTGCTCGGTGCAAAGAAATATCTGTTAATGGGTTACCGTCTATTCTATGTATTGATGATAAATCTACAATTATTAATGTTACTAGTATTTCTAATAGCTCATGAATCTTTACATAATAATATTTTGTTTAATCGCAGTTGAGAATACAATCAGTTTTCATAGGTATTGGAAAAATCAACTTTCAAAATCATGAAATGTTTTACATGTTATGGTTACAAAATGACGCATTTTTGTAATGAAAGCTAGAAACTCTTTTTAAATATGGTGGAGATTTGATTCCTCTCTTTTCATATTGCTTTCTTTTAAATTTCATGAATACGTTATTATATTCAAGGATTAAAAACAATGAACTTGGATATTTGATTTCGAAACTACAAGATACACTTACTAATGCAAAACAATATTATCCAATTCATAATCAGTTTTCGTCAATTCACATATTACAAAGAAATTTAGTCAATGATAATACTCCACATCATCTAATTCCAGTATTTATATGTTTACCGGAAATCAATACTGTGAATATACGTCAGACCAAATACTCGAAGTTTCCAACATTCTGATAAATTATTCCGAATAATGCATGTAAACATAAAACATTTATAACTACAAAGTTAATTTTATCCTTTAATCAACACATATGAATTAGGTAAACAAATAAATGTAAGGTTATAGATGCCACAAAAGATAAATTCATTCTTTTGTCCTCATATATATCTTAGCGTTTAAATAGCAGGAGCAATTAAAAAGCCCTGAACATCATTTGATAATATATTTACTGAAAGTGATTTTCAAAAAATATATGAGAAGAAAAACATGACTGCTTTGTGTTGAATCTTAGTATATCCTTTACGTATTCTCGCGTGTTAGTGCTAATAAAACTAAGTTTTTTTTCTTTTTGATTGATTAAACAAAGCCGTTATCAGATTAGCCTACTTTGTCAATTTTAGTGAAGTTAGCAAAACCCGTGATCATTCGCTATTGCTTACTCTCGTTTTCCAAGGGTTACAATACGAATGTAAGTAAATGTTTAGCGAACAAAACAGCATTTTCTGTAAAGTATGCCTTTTTGTGTTTTTCTAACTTAAAGAGGCTGGGGGGTTGTGGCCATTTTTAGACTATATTGATCTCCTTTAGAAGAAGAGCTCCATATGAAGATATAGAAAATGATCAAATTTTAAACCTAAAATTTTTGAAATTTTTCTTTGCCAAATGATAGTTGACAGCTTAAGATATCATATCTAAAAAATTAAGTTAAATCTGGTGGTTAATTTGTGGTTAATTTGTTGACCCCCCAGTCTCCTTAATGCAGGGGTAATCAATGTGAAGTTAAATGTAGATTTTAAAAGAGGATGATAATCGGAAGTAGAGCACCGGATAATTTTTCATAAGAGGCTAAGTAATGCAAAAGCTTGTTCCTTAGATAAATTTGAGGTCGTTTATCCACACATGGGTTGAATACAAGATGATGAAGTTTAGCATTTTTAAAAGGTTCATTAAAACTCTGATAAGAGAGATAACTCTTACTTGTGTAAATGACTTTTATTCCTTCAAAAAAATTGTCAAGTTAACAGGTCATTCCTGTCAAATGTTGCCCCAAAAAGTTTGCTGAAATAGAGTGCATTTTATTTTTTAAATTAGATTTCTTTTTTAAAATACTTAGCGTTAAGAAATAATTTTATATGAATTAACGGAGGGACAATGAATCTTAAGGTTGGTCATGTCCACTCCTCCTTCTCCTGATGGTACATACTAGTATGTTTCGCCATTAGCTAGATATTGAAATTACCTATAGAAGAAAAGAAAAGGATCAAAGAAATTTGGGAAAGTTTTTAAATAATTTTTTTTTTCTAAAAACATTCAATGTATAATTAATGTAGTAGTTTAATTTTTGATTTTATATAAATATTAAGTCGATTGTCTCTACTATAATACCATTATAATATCGTCAATAGGGCATTAACATTATATTTTCATCTTTACTGCCTGAACAAACAAATTCACTTTTTTCTATATGCGAAAGACACACTCATCTTTCAAATGTACAAAAGTTTAGCTTCGCACCATATGCTTTTTAAAAAAAAATAAAATATTTCCTTTGAAAACATTGAGCTATTTTATTTATAAACTCTAGCGTAATTATTGAATAACATAGTGAATGATTCGAAGCATCATTTAATGTTTGTGCGTATGTGCTGAACATTATTTGACTGTATGTCCATGTAAGTTAAAGGCAAAGATTTACAAGTATCAGTCTGAAGTCTTCATAAGAAATGCATTAGTTTGAGAGAAAAAATATTCCGTTGAATATATTACAATTCAGTCAATAATTGCTTTTCAATTTACTTTTCTTCACTTAATGGACATTAAGGATTTTTTGACAAGTATTGTGGATACTATTAAGTACCGTCACATAAAAAAAATAATCAATGTTCAATGTAATCTAAAATCAAAGTTGTCTTCATTTGGTTTTACAATGGTACGATGTTCTTTGAGATATTTGAATACATTGTATACGAAATATTGAAATTAAAGAGACAAGAATAATGATCCATAATGTATTGAATTAAATTTGACCCTTAAATTAAAACGATTTTATCCTCTCTGATACCTGACAGGCTTAACATGAAAGTTACATGTTTATACATTCTTGATATGATGTTCCTTGAAATTCATAGAAACTCTAAAGTATCTCTTCTCATGTTTAACGAAAATTCATCACTACTAACACGTTACATTGTTGTTCTTTTTGTTTATTTTTCAAGAAAGAACATAAGGTTATACAGATATATGAAATATATCTCTTAAATTATGTGAGGGTGTCCGTTTTTCATTTCCTTAGTAATACAATGTTTTTTTTTCTGTTTATAACATTTTAAAAATATATATATAAATTTCTTTTCACTTACAAATTGAAATAATGATATTGATTTAGTTGTATACATGTATTTCTGAGATCCTCTTACTCTTTTATCTCATATGGAAGCTTAAAAAGTGATTGACATAAAATATTTAGCCCTAAAATTTACAAATGAGTAAGCTTGTATGTCTTTCGTAGAAAAGAAAAAAAGCCAAAGAACAAAACGTTCCCACAGGTCACTAATACGAACAGATTTTCCCCATGTATGATGGAATTGTCAAACATACTGTTGGAAGATATGAAAAAATATCGCATTTTTAGTCGGTTGAAAATATATCAGTATACTGTATGTTAAGTATTTTTATTTGTGGATGAATAGGCAATTTAGTATGAAAGCTACCAAGATCAAATATATGTACGTAACATGTACAAACAAAAAAGGGGTTTATAATTTTCGATATATAACTTTATCTGATAATATACTAGTACTTCATGCCCTATAGAGATACACATTTATGAAGGTGGAAGAATGGAAATAAATAGAGGATATTCAATGTTTTGTAGATGAATATGGAATTTATTTCACGAGTGGGACAGGATTTTTTGATATTTTCACGAGTGCGAAGCACGATGGAAATATCAAAAAATCCTGTCTCACGAGTGAAATAAATTCCATATTCATCTACAAAATATTGAATTTTCTGTCTATTACATTTTCTTTGATTTTCCCTTTGCCTCAGTCTTTTCTTAACACAGTGTCATAGGCTTCCCAGATAGCAAGACTACATCGGGCCAACGTTGGTTGATGGTTGGTAGGTTGGTATAGTGTTGGCGTTGGGCGGTAAATGTTGGCCCAACATTGGCCCAACGGATGATATGTTGGCGTGAAAGCTGGTCCATCGGTGTTGGGTATGCGATGTTGGGCCAATGTTGGTCCATTGTAGTAAATGTTGGCATGAAACATGACCATTATATGTTGGGCATTTGATGTTGGCCCAACGTAGGTCCAACCAAGTAGATGTTGGCTTAAAACAAAGCCACTGTGTGTTGGGAAGTAATGTTGGCCCAACATAGGGCCAACCAAGTAATGTTGACATGAAAAACATGAAATGTGTGTTGGACATATAATGTTGGTCCAATGCTGGCCCAACGTAGTAAATTTTGATTATAATGAGGTATTGATATGGCTTTCAACGTTGGCCCAGCGCTGGTTCAACGGAGTGAATATTGGGATAAAATCAACTTTAATTCATTAACATACATGTTGGTGATCTGTTAATTACACATATCAAATTTGTATCTTTTAGAACCAATTAAGCTTCTTTCAATAGAGACATCTCATCTTTAGTTAAAATATTATGAACAATGGATTATCTTAATAGCCCGTTTATTAATAATTTACAGTGTATGTGTCAATAAAAATGAAAAATTATTCCAGAACCTAATTTATGAAAATAAGATTTTTAATACTGATTTATGTTTTTAATTTGTGTCCGAGACCATTGCAAATACATGTAGAAAGTTTTAATTATTCTGCACGGTATATAATTTTGTAGATTCTATATTTAGCATCATGGAACTTAAAGTGCTGAATTTTAGAGCTCCAAATAATTAGGTCAGTGGTGAAATCCACTGGCTCAGCAGGTGACTGGCCGGTTTCCTAGGAAACAGGCATCCTAATCAGCTCTGTTTCGGAAACTCGGAGTGGTCACATCTTATCACTTGCAACACTTGAACAAAGCATATACATGTGCGTGTCCGTTTTGAATCGCAAGACAGAGAAAATGGATTGTTTTAGCCCTTGAAATGTAAGTATAGTCGTTTTAGGTGTGCTTGATAGAATTTTATCTCTGTGAAAGTTTTAACTTGAGCATAGTTTGTAAAATTGAACAAGTTATTCAAGAATTGCAATTTTCAAAATATGCATGTATATTTACTAGTAATCTCTTTAAGTTATAACTTATAAGTAGTAAGTGACATCATTTTTGAACGGATTAAACTGATATATTTTTCATATCATTTATAGCATCTGGTGGGGAGAAAACCCTTTGTGTTACAAGACCATTGATGTTTGGAATGTAATGGACAGTGAGTGATTTATCTCAATTATCAGTGTGAGAGACATGGATTTTACAGACAAAGAAACAATAACATGAACAGAAAAAAAGGAGTGAATGGTTCAAAAGTAATATGGGCAGGAGAACATTCCAAAGTTTCACAAATTTGAACACTGGGACTCTTATTCTAGAGGAATATTATATAGTGACTGAAGTGATATGGGATAGACTTAAGAAAACATTGAACTACCTTTATTTCCCTCTGTTGATTTCATTCCATAGGAGTGAGAAAAAAATTGAACATTTGTTTGAGGAACAAGATAATTTGACATGCAGGATTTATTCAATCAATTGTGTTTTACTCATAATTATGGAAATAAAAAGGTTACAGGAATTCATATTGTTGAACTAAAATAATTCAATCGCCGATCATTTGCCAACATGTTTATAGAACGTAGTGCCAACGTTGGTCCAACATTCATTCTTAGCTTTAAAAAACATTGAACCAACATTGGGCCAACAGGAAGTTAAACGTTGGGCCATTGTTGGGCCAATGCCAGATAACCAACCATCGAATGTTGGCCCAACGTTGAGCCAACATGTTGGTTGAACGTAGGGCCGATGAGCAAGATGATGTTGGGCCAACGCATAAAACTGACAGAGGGCCAACGCAATTTTCACCGTTGGGCTTGCGTTGGCCCAACGTAAGCTTGCTATCTGGGTTGACGTCATAGTTGAGCGGTTGAGACGTCATAGCTTAGCAGTTGTGTGATTGAAAACATTACATAGCATGGATTTTAGCAACATATTTGGGAAGAAATTTGCAATTTTACCTCTATCAAGATGCTTAGTTATTATATCTATCTTATGACAGGCCAGAAATTATTTTTTACTTAATTTGATATCCTTTCACACTGCGAGAGAACATCATTTTGGTATCCTTTCACACTGTGAGAGAATATCACTTTTATTCAATAAATAAATCACAGTATTTCACTGTTGAAAATGTAATAAACACTCAAATTTCTGTATTGTAAAAATTCACACGTTTTCTCTAGTTAATTATGTTTTTAAAAAGAAATGTCTTATGATAAGCAAATGTTTGGAACAAAGGAATGGAGTTTTTCTTAGAGAGAATATCAAGACGCTTGTAAATTGTAAATATGATGTGTGTAGTAAATTCACGTCATTGATTTCCATATACGTATATATATACGAGGGCCGTTCAAAAATTACGCGGACTCTTCTATTATTTACTCTTACAGACGTCATATAGAATTGAAATTTCACAGGAACATATTTCTTAAAAATTCCAATAAATTCTTGGTAAATTTTTTTTTATTTTATTTAAAATCTCATAAAATTATTGCCGTTTTGATACTGCTGATGGTGATCTACGGAGCACGGCAAAAATGTTGAAAAACAAACATGCGGTATTCAAAATTTTAGTAATTTATTTTCCATATTTCACGATATTATTTATCAATTTTCTCTAAAATTTCTTTTTATTGTTCTATTATTAAGTATTTAGATTTCTGACGTAATATTTGAAGTACTAACAGAAATATGGTAATTTATCTCCGATGTGACCCCTACGAAATCAACTGCAAAAATGACGTCTCGTGATTTGACGGAGCAGCGCACTTTTAAAATCATGAATAATGCTGGGAAAACGCCTATAGAGACCCAGTATAATCCTAATGAAACATGTAGTAAACCAGCGGAATATCTGACAAATCTCTACAAAATGTAAAAAAGAATTTTAGACTGTTAGACCTTAGTTAAAAGGCAATAAGGGAGGGATAGATGAAGTTCATCGACAAAACACTGATCTGGGCTGTTAAGAATGTGATTGAGATCGACTGACGTCAAACTTTACCTCAGAAATATTTGCAGTTTTAGGGTTTAACACAGACTAAAACAAGTCCGCGTAAATTTTGAACGGCCCTCGTGTGTGTGTGTATATATATATATATATATATATATATATATATATATATATATATATATATATATATATATATATATATATATATATATATATATATATATATATATATATATATATTGGATTAATCAGAACACTTCCTAAAGAGCTAGGTTCACTTTATGCATAAAATGGCCCTGTCCTTATATCAGTTAATTGACTATCACCCTCTGTCCCATTTCATATATCAAAATAAAGTAGAGACTTAGTGCTTTTATTTCCTACGATGAAATTTCTTTTTGAGAATCCAGGTATTGGAAAACAATCTTTGAGAAAATGCAATGTTCTTGAATTTTGCTGAAAACATGCGTATTTGACTACCTTCAGCAAAGAATTAAAATATGTCCACGATCCAAAAATTAAAACATGTATTTTTTTATCTTCAGAAATAGATCTTTCATTATGTGATTGCATATTTTGGATCAGAAGTTGTGCTCTATATGAAATATTGAAAAAAATACTTTTGGCATTTTTAAGGTAATTTACAGGATATGGGAAAAATGAGGCATTTTATGACGTCATAATGCAGTGACTAGAGAGCAATTACGCCATGTTCAATAGATACACGGTCACCAAGGGTCCAAGTTATAAATACTGCATTTTCCACCAAAACTGAGCAGTTTCAATTTTTAAAGATATTCTCAGGGCCAAAAAAGGCCCTAAGTTGCTCTTGCTCTTTCTTTCTCTCATTAATTCCTATAAGGAATTTTAATGATGGATTGGATGCTATTACTTTGCTTTAGTAAGTAAATTGATTATTGTAAATAATTACGTTTTTAAATGATAAATCCAATCAAAAAGTCAAAAATGTTGCACACAATATTGAGATAACTTGTGAGTAATCCAGCGTTTTTTTTTAAAGAGAGCTATAGAAAAAAAATATGGTAAAAAATTGAAAACGTTTCCTTCTTGTAGATGCTGACTAAAATATTGATGAATTATCAAGTCAAGATAACAAGAAAGTATTAGAAAACGAAGGAAAACGTTTTAGACAGGGTTTAAGACATGTCTTTTAAATTTCTTTTAAAAAAGATATTTTAGAACACATATAAGCTTGATTTGTGAAGTGAAAAGGTATATGTGATATAGCTACCAAACGTCTTTTAAAGCCAGAACATGATATAATTAGACTGCTTTGAAAATACTAATTATACTAACTGCATATATGACCAAGATGACATCAGAAGTATTGCCCGGCGTCCATCATTTCATTTGATAAGTTAAAATAATGTTTTATTAATGCCATAAAACAGCTTTGTCATTTTCTAGCTAATGGATATCCAATTGTTCCATTACAAAAACAGATTCTCATACCAGACAATCACAAATTTTTAAGTGTTCGACAAGGATATTGTAGAAGGCTTTCGAAGGGAAAAGGCAGCTTTTAAAAATTAAAAAAATATATATATATACGATTAAAAAGACAGTACGGCCGCAAAACGTTATTTCATTCAAATTTACTCAATATGTCGTCAAAAAATAAAGTTGATGTCAATGGTTTAAGATACATCAATATCCTTTCCTCATACCCAATTAACGTAATTAGAAATTTCCGGAAATTCAAGGGCGTGCAAACAGAAGCAAACATAGATCTATTTATGTGCACCACGTAATTTCTGAATGAGCACATTCCTAAACTGCAGAGTTTCCAATTATAATTTATTAATGGAAAATGAGGTAAGAGAATTCTCAAAAGAGAAATGTAATTATTTTTCACATAAGTTATTTATCATGTACTTTTTAATCTGCTTTCAGACCATTATAAAGAAATAAAAGTACAAATGTTAGCTTTTTGTGTAATGGGGCCCGAGAAGGGAAATCCACCAAATCATAATTTTTCGCAGCAAAATGACAAAAAATAATTTCAGGACAGTTCCATGAAAATTTACACTTTAAATGACAATAATATTCATAGAACATAGGTGTTTTTCTATGTTAAGTTTGCACTGATTTTTCCCCTTGAAATTGATGGAGATATGAGAAATGATAATATTCATCAACAAACCTGTCGGAGAGAATCTTTGCGAGCCCTGCATGAGTCTCGCCCAGCCCCCGTTTCTTTCCCATTGAAGGTTTATATGATCTCCTATTTATATTCATATGAATATGATTTTGTCAAAGCCGCAGGCCTACCTGTCTTTACTAGCCATCCTGTTTTGTTTATGATAAGTATACGCATGCTTGAATAGTATGGAAGGCGGAACCCCGTACACGTTGCGATGTGTATTTTTATGGGCCATAAATTTTATTAATTTTAATGATATAATCAAAATTATTTAACCATGAATCTTGTAATTTTCTGAAAGTTTATACACTTTTGAGTAGTAAAATTTTTAAAACTTTTTCGGAAAATTTCAAAAAGTCGGTTTTTTGACGAGATGTGCTGTACTGTCCCTTTCATATCAAAATTGTTTCAAAGAATAAGTGAATAAATCAAAACCCTTGTGTTTATATAAAAAAGAATTCTATGAATTACTTTCATATTAATAAAGACCCTGTTAACTATCTTACAACCTTAACGAAAAATATTTAAGGTAGGTCCGGGTTTTCAAATATTTCTGTCAAATTAATATTTTTTTCATTTAAATATCTTAAATAACTTATAAACTAACTAAAAAGCTCATAAAACGTGTGCCTTTGCATGCTTATTTTCATACAACCTGTCTCAGAGTACATACCTCTCAAAACTCAACAGCCAAAATTTAACATAAAGAAGTATGATCTCGTATCTTATTTACTTATGCATCAAAACACATCATATTTAGACTAAAACTTATGTAAATCAAGAATTTTCATTTGCTAAGTGAATTTTTGAAGATTTTCACTGGTAAACATTAACAAATTGATGTTGACTCTGCCCACGTCCTTCAGAAAAAAATTTCAAAATACTCTAATTTTGAATAATTCTCAAAATTCTAACTGATTACATGCCATTTTTTCCTTGAAATTATTAAGAATTATATCTTATATTAACAAAAACACAAATTTTATCATGGTTGACCACATAAATTTTACAAAACAGTCATTTGAACATGTATACCCCGATTTTTAGGATATCAAGTTTTACAATCATTCTTTGCAAAATTTGAAAAAATAGTAAATATAAAAAGATGGAACAGTCTAAAAATCAATAAAAAATAGATCTCAAGTCAATTTGTATGAAAAATGCATAATATTTTGATCCATACAGGCAATTAAGAATTTTAAGTCTGTGTGTGTGCATACAATGACTTATAGATCCATCGGGCAGAGTCCAGTCTTAAGTTCCATAAATAGTGTACATTATATGTCTTGTATGCTCAATGACACAATAATAAATACATACTTGCTGTATTGTTAACTAACATTTAAGAAAATAATTTCGATAGACAATTGATAAACTGAATTTTAATTATAATTGGTGTATAAAATTAAAACCGGATCCGTAAAAGTATGGACCTTCCTTAAAAATAACTTTAGTTTACTATAACTAGTATCTTTATATATTATTTCCAAATTTTACATCACTTTTATCTGATTTCAGAGATTTTAAGCTTTGAAATCTCAAAAAAGTACTAGAGAAATGTTTCATTATAGAAAATCAATGTATCAAAGTTTTTAATATCTTTAACTATAGTTAACTATAGTAAACTATATTAAATATTTGTCATCGAACTTCCGACACAAAATTCAAATATCGTGCAGTTCGTAGATAACACGCAGAAAAGAACATAACCTATATTCAGAAATTGATCATTGTTGGCCTTAAAAACGTAGGTTAAACACTAGTTTGTCCTTTCCTTTGTAGCAGGATAAATACTTGCTTATATTTCAGCTTTTCTGAACATCCTCCAGGTCATATAAAATACTCAATAAACTTAACATATGTTGTTGCCTATATTTTCTCTGTTTTGTTCATTCTATAAATTCTGCAAATTTCAACACAACTATGAAACGTTTAAGATATGAAAGAATCTTAATTTAAATGCGATATTGAATCAAAGCGAACTCTTTTTAAAACGTTTTCATTACTCCTTCCTCATGAATGTCATGTCCATTGTTTTGTTAAAATAATAGAATACTTTTTGTTTTTCTCATTAGTGCTTAGAGTAGATGGTAGAGTATTACAAGATCTTAGACAAGAGTTATACACAGAACTCATCTCTTTTACTGTAGAGGAAATGTATGAAGTCTCTGTGATGAAATGTTCAATTCAGTGTGCTTCAAAAGGGAACTGCTTTTCGATGGTGTTTGACTTGGACACGAGACAATGTTTTCTAATTTCGAAAGGGATATCCTTAGATACTTTATTCAAACCTTATCTACCGAGGAACATAAAAACTTTTACAAAAAGTAACTCTTAATTATAATGTTCTTATAATCACCTTAAAATAACCTGATAGGATAGACGTGGAAAATTTGGACCAAAATAAACACTTGAAGAGAGGAAACTAAATTACTTCGTTTTTGTTTATTTTTCGTTTTGTTTTGTTTCAATCCTTAATCAAAATAGTTGCCAAACACAGAATCAAACCAAGTCGTTTGTTTTATAAATAAAGCAAACACTAGTACTCCTTATCTTAACTAAGTCGTCTGTTTACAAATAAACCAAACAAATAATACTGCTACTATTTTAACAATTTTAAAGACGATTGGCGTCTTTCTGATGGAAGTTCCCTCTATCTGATCTGGCAAGCAGGTGCTGCAAATCTTATGAGCATTGCATCATAATTGTTAAGGATGGGAAATATAATGATGTTCCATGCACGGCAGGTTTTCTCTGTGAGAGGCCCACGATTATTGTTATATTAATTTTAGCAAAGACTACTTTTGTGTTTACTTTTATTAATTTTTAACCATCATTATTTTATATATAGGGTGCCTAGTGCAACCAGTTCAGAAGATATGTTAAGTATATCTATTTTGCTAACGTTCTGTAAGTTATGCACTTATGCTTTCTCGCTTCTTTTGTTTTCATTGTCATTTGCTTTGACGTCTTATGAATAACAGAACATTTAATGCAAAATGCATGTCATTGCTCTAAGTTTTGTGAAAAATTAAAACGGTTTCTTCATCCGTTTCTTCGACCATTTCTTTCATATGATAGTTTTAATTGAGATGTGAAAACAATTCGTGTTCTTTGTAAAGCTAACATTAAAGCGGTAAATCCGTGTTTTGATAAAGATTGTCTCGTTATACATATATAGTTACATGTACAGATTAAGAAAAAAGTTATCATTTATATTTTCTCTATAAGGATATTTATATTTACACCAATATTAATTTGTAGCTAAGCTATTATTATCTATTTTCTGCAGTTGTCATGTGTTAACTGTGCGCATTCCGACCCTTTTCCGTTTGAACATTTTCACCTTTTTCGTTGGAAAACCTGCACAAATGTTAATCTTTTTTTTTAGTTTATTATCTGTGAGTGAAGGGTAAAAAAGCCTACGATTTTCATCGTTTTAACCTTCCTGATCTCCGAGGCCTGTGGCCAAAATCATTGAAAATATTGCAATACTCAGTGTTTCTTTTGGACATTTAACTGACAAACTGTTGGCATAATGAAAATAAGAAATGTATCCTTGCCAAAACTGTGAAATCCATCATCCCTGGGTTCATGGATCAGGCCCTAGAGTGGAAGAAAGACGTTTATGTAATAAAAATATACAACACACATTTATTTAAAAATATTCTTTAATCAGGACATCAAGAGAGCAAAAAGGTCAAAATGAATTTAAAGTTATTTTTGAAAAATGCGATACCATTATCCAGAGCACTAAATCCAAGTCCTAATGCAACTCAGTTTGTCCTTACAGAGGGCTCAAGATTGGTGTTACTAGTCGGCAGGAGATGCTTGCTCTTCTTAGGCACCCGGCCCTTATGTTGGGTTATATGTTCATCTTATATTTGATATGTACGTTATCTTTGAAAATCTTTACTTTTTTACTCCTATTCAGCAACTTCACAATTTAGCTATGTACATGTAGTAAACATATCGTACTGAAATAAAAATAAAATTCATGTCACATATGTCCAGAGGTCAAGCTCCAGATTTGCTCAAGGGAAAATCACATGCTATATGATATTATGGCGACCGTTTTAATGTTTTTCCCCAAATATTTGTAAAATATGAAATGAGGTTGTTTTTTTTTTTTTAAAGTTGGATTAATTGAATAGTATTTAGCATTTTAAATGCATCGCATAAACACAAGTGCTGCATATTATTCGACTCTTTTTAACTATTATAGTTGTGCGTGTAACTTATAAATAATCATATACATGTCTTCTTTTGATTTCTAAGTTTAAAGTCCGTCTAAAGAAATGCATAAACAGGAATTTCGAATCTGATTATTTTACAATTGAGTCGATAATTGCTTTTGAAAATCATTGTACATCAATTTACCGGCATTATGTTTTGGACACCTTTGCTGGTATGTTATTAGCAATGCAACGTAAAGTGTTATAGGAAAAAAAATTAGAAATCAATGGAAATCTATATCTAAAAAAAAGTTCTCCTCTCTTGTTGACATAATGTCAAACAAACTGAGTTCTATGTCTATGTAAAATGTTTTTTTTATTACATTATATAAAGGATCTAAGAAAAAGTTACATGAGTGTCATTTATGTATTAAATTAAATGTGATTTTGAAATCAAAAACAAATATATCTTCTTTGAAAGGTTACCTATAAGTAAATATTTTTTTTTTTTTATTTTGAGTGTATTTAGACTCCTGACTGTAAAAGTTTTGACCTTAAACAAATATTTGAAGATCTGAGTGGTATCGATATATACGAATAGTGTAGAACAAAGAGTAAAGTGGCTAGCTAAATAACTTATCTATTGTGGCTAAAAGCTTAAGGTGCTAGATCCACGATGACGTCATAATTAATATAAGCTTACATTTTCCCAGTACTATTTAAGGAATGAATTGAATAGCCATCCAATTTATTTGGGGCAGTTTACGCTTTATAAACCGCGAAGCGGTTTTTAAAATAACGTAAACTGTTCCAGCTCACTTTATATTGTATAAATTGGGTAGCTATTAATTTTATTCCTTATAATTTAATTTTCATTCATTTAGTGTAAGAAAAAAGATGATTGCCCTTTAAAATGACTTCAAAATGTACAAAATCTAAATGGAACGTCAGGCGGATCGACACACATTTGACACAAGTCATTGTGACGTAGGCAACCCAATTTATACGATATAAAGTAAATTTTTTAGCCAGTCAAATGGCGCTTTTCAATCAGAATTAAATTATACGTGCTATAAATGAATTGTGTAGATAATAAAACAATTTCATAGCATTTAATATTAAAATATGTGAAAGTTATCAGATTATCCATATTTAATCTAATTTTTTTTAAAGCCGAGGTAAAGAAATTAATTAGGATATCCATATTTAATTATACATCTTTTTAAAAACAAAGTCAAGAACTTACTTGTAATTTTCTGAGAGAAGACAGGCAATCGGGATATATTTCATTTGTATGAAATGGAAAAAAAACCCCAAATATTTACTGATTTTCTTCATTTTTTAGTAAAACATAAAAGTTTTACACATTATTTTTATCCTTTTTTTTTACCTTAAATTATGCCAAGATACATTTTTTTTCTTTCAACAATTTATAGTTAAAGTAAAAGACCAAATCCTCTTCCAAAAGGAGATAATCAAGAAAAGGCTAAAATGGGCTGGGGTCATTGTTAAAATATATACTTCTCAGGAACTACTTGGTCAGAAAAATGGACACATGTGAAAGCTTCTTGAGATGGAGTAGATTTTTAATTGTTCAGATTATGACTCCTGAATTTATGGCGGGGTCGAAATTTGGGGATAAAAGTTTTAATTTAAATATGAAAGAATCTTTTAAAATCTTCTTCTTAAGAACCACTGGGCCAGAAAAGAGATGAAACTTATGTGGGAGCTTCTTACTGAAGTGCTAATTCTAATTTTTTTCATATTATGACCCCTGGTGTTAAAGAGGGGCCTCAGTAGGGAATGAAAGTTTTACAATGAAATAAATAAGAAAAATCCTTTTCTCAAAAACCACTAGAGCTGAAAAGATAAAACTTATAGGAAAGCTTCCTGAGATAGTTTTAACTCTAAATTGTTAAAATCATGGCCCTCGGGGGTAAATTCACTCGGGTCACAATAAAATGGATTTTTATTCCATTGAAATATGTAAGATGTATGGATAGTATTAAATCTAATTTTTTAAATCAAGGCCCTCAGGGATAGGATCACTAGGGTCACAATCAAATTGAATTTGTTTTTTTTCATTGAAATATGTACGATATATGTATATGTATATATGTAAGTATTAAAATACTTAGGAAAAACCTTCTCAAAAACCACTGGACTAGAAAAGATGAAATTTAGTTGGAAGTTTCCAGACAAAATGTACATTCTAAGAACCTCAGGTTTCGGTTGGGGTCGTAATAAGGGATTAAATTTTAACATTCAATTGTATAAGAAAAACTCTTTAAAAATCTTTTTGTCAAGAACAATTGGACCAAAAAAGATTAAACTTATCTGAAAGCTTCCTGAGGTAGGGTTAATTCTGAAGTGTTCAACACGTGGCCCCTTGGGTAGGGTGAGGCAAAAATTGGGGATTAAATTTTCACTTTGAACCATAGAAGATTTTTAGTTTCAGAAATCTCCTAAAGGAACACAGTGGAACCAATAATTTGCACTTGTTATGGATTTATTTCTTTTCCAATTATGAACTCCATGTTTCAGTCGCTAAAATTAGGATAAAATTTTACGTAATGGATGTTTACAACATGAATATATTGGAAACAAATTTCTTATTCATATATTAGTCATAATGATATTAAAGGATCCCCATGGTCAGAGGATTCAGAGACCCTTAAGATTCAGGGTTGGTTCGTTATATGGGGGTCGCAATTTTTCTTGGCTAAAAGTAACTAAGATGAGAAATTTAGTCCGTCGGCTTCTTGTTTGTTGAATAATATTTGGAAATACTTATTGGTTTTAGAGTTAGCTTGGCTAATTAGTTCTACACTCTACCACGTTTTCATGATGTCACGCTGTTACAATTGAAAACTGGTATATAATTTCAAATATGTATCTTCATTAATAACTTTCCTTTATCCTTAATAGTGATACACATTTCTGATCGTTGCAGAATATTTATCTCATCCATACGTTTTCTCCTTAGTGATCATATTTGTTTTTCTTGAAATAGTTCTATGGAAAAACAAATGTTTGGAACAACAAAAGAAATTTGAAATTTTTACTCCTTTAAAAGAAAAAAATAAATCCCAAATTTTGACTCCGTGAATATGCTCATTTCATTGATTTTCTGCAAGCATATATATACCTAGATCAAGTGAATAGTGGAATGATATTACTTGTGAAATTTCATTGCTTTGTGAATTCTCCGACGGAATTTCAATTATGAATTGGATAATATCAATTTGCGTTAGTAAGTACATTGATTATTATAATTGTTTACTTCTTCAAACATTAAATCCAATTTAAAATGTCAACCAGTTTGGAGAATTTTTTTGTAGATAATATTTCACTTTAATGTAGGAACATTGAAGTAATTCAGAGTATTAAAAGATCTGCGGCAAAAACAAAATGAGCTAACAAAATTACGGCTTTTAGCAGATGCCAATTAGATAAATCTGGTGGGATTAATACATATAATTATAATCTTTTGAACATGCCATGATTTGGAGAAATTTTAGGTTGACTTAGTACTAAATAATGTTTTAAACATGAGCTTAGGAATATGGCCATATAAAAAAATACAATTAAAAACTAGTGTGTGTTTCTGAAATGAATAAAAAACCCTATTCGTTACCTTTTTAAGCCAGAACCAGAATTAACAAATGAATGGTTCTATAAAATAGGCATGCACCATTCATTTGACAGTTTAAAAGGATCAATACATCATGAAAATTAAGGTATATACATTTAAGATTATACGCTCATATAAGTAAATGGGAATACTGTAAAACAATTGTTAGTCGTGTATACACTTTTGCGTAATTACGCGTGACATTTTCCTTGCAAAAATCTTATATACAAATATGATTGAATTTTCAAAGATAATTTTCAACAGAATTCTACGAACGTGAAAATTTGGCAAAAAACTATTTTGCTAAAAAGGTGTAACAAAATGTAATGATATACAGTATAAATATTCATCATGTTTTCTCACGCAATTGCAAAGGAATTATATCATTTAATTTTACTTACTTCAGTTGTGAATTGTTTTTGCTGTTAACGAGGTTCGCTCCTGAGCTTTTGAGCAGATTTATATCTTAACCTATATTTCAAAAATTCAGCATAAAGTTTTAATTCTTACAATAATTTTGGATTCTACAATGCCAATTAAACTATATTCAGTTAAAACTCCATGATTAAATTCCATACCAAAAGAATAAAGCGAGGAACTATATTTTGTGGCGGAAGGTTTTTTTAAGAAGAAAATGATCATTTTTTCTCTTTCCAAGTATTTAAAGTATGTTAAGTTTGAATTCCTATTTTCCATGCAGTCTGCACACAGAGTTATTTTGTGCAGTGAACTGTTTATACTGGTCCTAAATCCTATATTTCAAAAATTCAGCATAAAGTTTTAATTCTTACAATAATTTTGGATTCTACAATGCCAATTAAACTATATTCAGTTAAAACTCCATGATTAAATTCCATACCAAAAGAATAAAGCGAGGAACTATATTTTGTGGCGGAAGGTTTTCTTTAGAAGAAAATGATCATTTTTTCTCTTTCCAAGTATTTAAAGTATGTTAAGTTTGAATTCCTATTTTCCATGCAGTCTGCACACAGAGTTATTTTGTGCAGTGAACTGTTTTATACTGGTCCTAAATTATATATTAAATAAACTGTCATGAATTCTATCATCATATTTGATAAATATAGCAAATATATTGTGAAAGTCAAGAAAAAAAAATATCCCCATTTTCAGCTTAAAATTAGCACTATTTTAGTAATATCTAAATATTAACATCACAGACCCCCACTTTTTATTTTATTTTCTGAATATATAAGATATTTTTAACTATTCTTCTTAAATTCAGTAAAATCTCATTACTTTCAAATGATATTTTTGCTTGTTAAATTTTTAATACCAGAAAAATGAAATTTTTTGAGTGCAAAAAGGTCAAATAATTGAACATGAGGAGTAATTTGAAAAAAGTTTTTCGTTGTCACAAATTTTAATGTGTCTATTCGAGATGAAATAAGACTGTGTTTGTTCCAATAATTTATTTGAATAAAAAATATTGGAGGAAAAACTTTAAAAATTGATTTATGTGTAAGACGTATTTACAGTGCAAAAAGGTCAAACTAAATGCTCTGTATTGCCAAAGGAAGCGCATTGACCCCCGTTTTTTGTTTTGATTTTTAATTAAGCTATGTGTATAAATTCTAAAAATATACTTGATAAAAAATTCTCATTACTTTTGATGGCAGGATCCAACCTCCTTAATGGTTTTATTTAAATTATGACAACAATGCTTCATCAATCGGTTATCATTTTCTAAATAAACGATTATCGCGCATCCTATCTTTAAATTGTTTCCTTAACCGGTGGTTGTAATAAAAAAAAAGATGCTGTTATGAATCATGCTGAATGTTCATTAATAACATTTTCAACAGGGCAATACTGTAATTTATTTCCTGAATAAGAGTGTTATTCTGACAGTGTGAAAGGATATCAAAATAGTATAGTCACAGTGTGAGAATATCAGAAGTGCGGCAAAACTTACGATTTTTCTTCTCTTTACGAAGAGTGTTCTTAAAAAAATCCCTGGTCTGTTATAAAATAGGGTTAATGAGCCATTCTGATAGAGACTAGTAGTTATACTGCCAAAGTTTTCCACGTATGTCGTTAAAAATCCATGTTTACGACGTTTCTAAATCTCCCAATCGCTTAGCTATGTCGTCTCAACCATTCAACTATGACGTCACAGCCTATGTCACTGTGTTACGAAAAGACAGAGGGAAAGGGAAAATCTAATAAAATATAAACAGAAAATTCAATGTTTTGCAGATGAATATGGAATTTATTTCACTCGTGAGACAGGATTTTTTTTTATATTTTCGCACTCTTGAAAATATAAGAAAAAAACCTGTCCCACTCATAAAATATATTCCATATTCATCTACAAAACATTGAATATCCTCTATTTATGTGCCGTTAAATATATACATGTGTTTTCTTGAAAATTCCCTTAAAAATGTTGTCGGATACGGCATTTTTTGTGTCCCCTGCAGAGCAAAACGGCACTAAATGATCACGTGCACTTTACCTGGCGTCTGTCTGTCTGTCCTTCTGTCTGTCTGTTCTTCTATCTGTCCATCTGTCACGCCTTGTATCTCAAGAACTGTAAGAGATATGGACTTGATATTTTGCACATATATTGCTTGGCACAATAGCTTTTGTGAATTAAACCATGTTTACCGATCTCGCTACCCTTAGGCTTGACCCTGATCTTTGACCTACTTTACAAAAAAGTGAATAGTGCCAATATACAGCATATTTTTTAATATTTGAGAGGTAGGTCTATGCTATTTAGCATGTGCACTGATTGTCATAAAACATCATGAAAAACACCAGCTTTACAATTCATTTGACCTTGACGTTTAACCTACTTTGCAAAAAATACCCCGGACAGTTTAATTTAAGTCTATTGAATTTTGGGAGGCGTGTTGTAGATAATTAGCATTTATACCCACAATGGATCGTGTAGACTGACAATTGGAGTAAAGAAACTGAAACATGTATTAATATATGTAAATTGATAAATAATTATTTATAATAAATTCAAATTCATTATTAATTTTGGGGTTAGGAATAATATTTTCTTTGGTTGTCAGATTCTATCGCAGCCTTATAGTATGCGTGGATGCTTTTTTCCTGCATGCACTATCATGCTAGTAGTAAGTAAATGGTTAATTTCACTTAGATTTATTTACATCTTTACATCTTTAATGAAGCTACAAAGCAGGCAACACATGCGTTCCTTGGAACACTCTAGTTTTTAAAACCCAACTTTTTTCTTTACGCTGATTGCATGGAATTCACCTTGCCTTGTTTACATCGCACTATGTGTATCATAGAAATCTACTTCCCTCTATCTCCTTGGAATAAATCAATCACCTATTGGGATAAATTTGCAGTCTTGTTCTCATATCTATAAAGAAAAATTTCTATCGTATATTTATCTGCATTTTATAACTCGGTATATCTAAGGTATGATATCTCATATAAATCAAAGCACATTTTAAACACATGGGCTGTAAGCGTAAAATCAATGTGTCCTTTCACAAAGAGAAGAAGATATTACACCAGATTGACAACTATGACGTTACAAAAAAAATTACGTAACTCTGTATTACTCCAATTCATGACTGTAATTTCAGTTGCAATTTTTAAAAGAACATAGAATTCTTGTAGTTTTGTCATCGGTGCTTGGAGCAGATGCTTATGTATTACAAGAACTTACTTTAAACCGAGCAAGAAGGGGATTGTACACTGAACTCATCTCTTTTGCTGTGGAGAAAATGTATGAAGTTTCTTTGATCCAATGTTCTATTGCCTGTTCCTTCAAACAAAACTGTTTGTCGTTGGTTTTTGATTCTGACACCAGCCAATGTTTTCTACTGTCTAAAGGGATCTCCTCAGATAATTTCTTCAAACCTGATTTACCAACAAACGTAGAAGCCTTTACTAAAGGTAATTTTAATGAGGATGGTTACTTGAAAAATAATGTGACTTTAAATATGTACACAGGGCCAACTTTTAAATAGTGTTTGTTTGCCCTCTCCCGACTCAGGATGAAAAAATGTAGTTAGGTGGCAAAATTCTTTTTCCAGAAAATTTCAGTTTCAATCCTAAATTTTCAAAATCTATTTTCCAGAATGCATTAAAAAATTACTAACTGAAGGTTAAAAAAGTTTTGTGTATGGCAGTTTTTAGCTAGTCGGTCGGGAGAGGGCAACCAAACATTATTATTAAAGATGGTCCAGCCTTGTAAATATGTAAGATGTAATGTAGCATTTTTACAGATAATGCAACATATTACATGTGATGTAACCTATTTACACCCACTGAATATTTTCTCCTTTATACTTCTTTAGATTGATTCATGTTTACATGAAAGTAACTTCTATAATTAGACGCGTTATTTTTTTTTATAGTTATCTGTGTAATTTTTTAAAAAAAAAAAAAAAAAAGGAAACAGGTCTCAAAAGTTAACTGTTTCATTGGACTTCTAACAATGTTATAAACAGAAGATTATGGATATTTTTAGTACTTTCTCGCACACTATATTAAACATTTAAATGAATTTAATTTAAATTAATTATAAATATATTTCATATATAAACGGAGATTTGTTTTGTTTATTAGGGGATTAACATTTGGAATATTGCAGGAAAACTTCAGTGTTTTTCACCTTCAACCGAAGTGTAAATAAAGCGAATATTTTACCGTTCCAACGAATTCTTAAGAATACTATAAACCACGTCATTAATACTTTTTTTTACTTATTTGTATTTTTCATAAGATATTGTTAAGATATAATAATCTTAAATAATTATGATCTAACTGAAAACAAAAATTTTGTCTTTAGTAAAAGTAGGAGATATAGATTACTCTGATCAACTGAAGGATAATTATATGTCCGCCTGCTCTTGCAAAACATGCACTAAAATTACGATATTCAATCCCTTAAGCATCCCCTTTCCATTTCTTAAAAAAATGTTTTTAAAGAATTTTGTTTTTCTGTAAAGTAACAACATGAGAAAAAGCGTTCATAGTTACAACTATGTACACGTACATTGTATAATTTCTTCATAAATTATGAAGAAATTATACAATGTACGTGTAAAATAATATATATATATATATATATATATATTATAAAACTAATAATCCTACAATATAAGTAAGATCTTGTGTCCGAAAAAATCCATTTTTGGAGAGTGTAGCTTAAAAGTATACTTTTTTGCTGTGCAATGGAGGCATTCCGTGCAAAATTTAATAGAGGGTAAATATATGAATATTTTATGAAAAAAGTCAGGAATAGAATAAGCAAATCCTGGTCATTGTTGTTTCGGATCTAATGGAGTATTTACAATGTGATTGTAATTCTTGCTTAAATAAAATAATACGTATACAGAAGAGTTTTAAGATAGAGAGGAAAAATATGAAATGAACACCTACTTATTTAAGGTTATTTTATATCTTAGACATCGTAAAGTGTTCTGACATTGGATACCAAGAGTCAAATTCAGCAAGTGATGTATGCTTCAAGGCGCATCACGACACAAAAACAAATCCGGAAGCTCAGACTGAATGCACCAAAGATAATGGTTTCCTCGTACAAATCGATTCAATGCCTAAACACGATGCTGTAACACAGTTTATCCAAAGCCTACCATCAGGTACAGGAGCACGTTAAAGCCATCATTTTCAGAACCATTTGTAAATATATTTATCCTTCAATTCTTCGTAAAAAATAATTACATTTAATGTTATCGGTGTCTTATATAGAAATCTTAGACTATTGCATGATCTTTGTAAAAAAAAATGCATGATAATTTTTTTTTCAGGAAATATGTTTTTTATTGACGGTAGTGACGAAGCTAATGAAGACGATTGGCGACTTTCTAATGGAAGTCCCCTTTATCTGAATTGGCTTGTAGGTGAACCTGGAAGTTGCTGCAAATCCTTCGAGCATTGCGTCATAATCTTTAGGAATGGAAAATATAGTGACGTTCAATGCGCAGTAAAAATTGCTTTTCTGTGTGAAAGACATTTAAGCAATGTTATTTGAAATTTTGTGGTGACTACCATTGTGTTTGCAATTATGAATTTTGGTTTGTCAATGGAAGTTAAATAACACTCACTTTGCTGTCTAATGTATTCTATTAAACAGTTCTTTTTCATTGACACTTGCTCTGATATCCATATTTATTTTCGATATCTCTTTAATTTATTGACTTTCTTTTATCAAAAGTACTTGCATTTATATAAATTGGGTTATATAAATCCTTATTACAATGTGTCACTTTTACAAAGCCTTGTACTCGAATGCATAATTTTCATGATAATTAGTTTGAAATGTGAACTGTTCAAACGCCTCATGATTTTGGGGTCATTGCTTTATATAAATCAAAATAGTATGTTATGTCTCTGGAGAATGTGAACGATAATCAACAAAAGTCTTAGCCGTACAGTTTGATGAAGTGACTTTGCCGTGTTGAATCGCTTATATTCGCAAATACTTATGATTAAGATTCTTAAATGCATTAAGATTTGTCAAGACTGTTCAATACCTCATCAAAATGTCCTCTATTTAACCGAACGGCCCATCATATTTTTTGGACATGTTGGACTTTTTTTTCTAAATAAAAGTTAATGTAGAAAACATTGAACTTGTACATGAGAAGAAGAAAAAAACTTGTTGTGGCCTTCAACTCGACATTTCAATGTATCGACGACGTATTATCAATTAATAATAGCTAGTTACTTCCATTCATATGTGGAACTCGGTATATCCCTGTGAACTTGAAATAAAAGATACCAAAGAGTCTGATACATCTGTTTCATATTTGGATATTTTACTAGAAAAAGACGTTAATGGTAACCTAACAACAAAACTGTATCATAAACTTGATAACTTTAACTTTTCTATCATCAACTTCCCTTACTTAAGTATCAATATACCATTATCACCTGCATATGGGGTTTATGTCTCCCGATTGATTCGATTTGCAAGAGCATGCTCTTCGTACAAACAATTTCTAATACGAGGCAAGCTATTGACAAACAAGTTGATGAAACAAGAATATCAATATTTTCGTTTAAAGTCATCATTTCGCATGTTGTATGGTCGATACAATTACCTTGTCAGCAAATACAATCTATCAATAAGTCGACTGCTGAATGACTTTTTCATGCTAATCGTTATGCTATTATGTCTACGGATTTTTTCCGTTTTCCCGATCATGACTAGCAGCACAAGGATCGGCAGGGGATGCTTATTCCTCCATGGCAACTGATTCCACCTCTGATATTCTTAGATGTCCGTGTTTGCGCTACCTGATTTGTATTTTTTCTATGGACTTGAGCTTGATTACTGTTCGTTATCTCCATATTTGACGTAAAGCAATTCAAACATTGATGTATACCTTAATGCATGTATGTTTCTAAGTTTTTTTTTTCTGAGAATAGAGAATAGAGAACTTCAAAATAAGTGTAATGGGTGAATTCAAAAAAAATGACCACCAAACTGAATTTTTTTGGCAAAATTCAACTACATATAACATATTTTTCACTTATATCATCATATTGCAAATGCATTCTAGTTTAAAATCCTGAAGTGGCAATAGAATAGACAATTGGATTAAAAAGTTTCAGAATTTTTATTAGTAAAATTTCTTTTGAAAAAAGAAAATATCATAACACCTTAAAAGACTTTCTAAAATACATAATCACAAGAAATTATAGTTTTTTATGCTTCAAAATGGTAAAAGGGGTATAAATGATTAAATCTAGACCTTGAATGAGTATCTTCTCTTGTACATGTGACAAAAAATTGGCTTTTTGATTGTTATTTTACATTATTTTTTCAATTCTGGTTTGAAAAGTTTTAATATGAAAAAAATATGAAGCAATAAAATTCCCCAAAATTCACTTTTTGGTCCGTTCAAGTCAATTCTTTAAATCTAAGCCAAAAAAGAGTTGTTATATACGAGTTCTCTGACAAAAAATACTAGATTTTGAAGTGACCCTATGTTACATTATTGTGTTGCACTCCTGACATCTGATATGGATTTTATTTAACATTGTTTTAAAAATTATAACACACAATAACCCATTCTTACTTTGTAAATCAATTTGTCGTGTTGATTTTTTTCATCGTTTACAGCAGGTTTTTCATATTTTGAAGACCTTAAAACATGATTATTTGCAAAGTGTAATATAAATAAATTTTATTTAAAATATATGTGAAATGATGAAAACTATTCCCTGAATTGACTGTAAAATTTCTGTAATTGTTGATAGACATAGTGTTTTGAACATCAAATAGTATCAAGCATTTTTTTTCAACTTATTTTTTAGTAAAGATAGTTAAAAAGCATTGGTAATTATAAAGCAGTTTTGTTGCACTCCTGACTGCAGTAAAATTGAAAATTAAAACCATAGAACACAAAAATTCATAAAGTGTTGGCAACATCAAGTGATAATGATATTGTGCAATATTTATAGTCCAATACTTCATAATTAAAACAGATGAAAGTATTTAAAATTCGCATTTCATCTGGAATTATACCCTATTTTATACCAAGAAACTAGCTTAAATGTATATTTAAAAGATAAAATATATTTTATAGCATATTTTCCTTTAGAGAACAAACACAGTAACCCACCAGAAAAATTCTACTCATCACTTTTTCTTTATTTTTATTCTTATTGGATGGTTTATAATTCTAACATATTTGTTGCACTCCTGACCAAAAAGCATTGGGGCCTTTAAAGTAGAATTGTGAAGTGAAAATCACATAAGAACTTGTTCTGTTGTTTCAGTGAAGTTGAGGAGGAATTACTTTAATTTTATGACAATGTTTTAGTGTGTTTATTTTGAACGTTCATTAAAAAAATCACAAAAAAGATAAAAACACATCTGAATTGATAGAATTGAAAAAGGAAGGATTTTAATAATAAAACTGTCAATAATTTAGCATTAAATTATACAAAAAGATCATTGTTAATTAATGAATACTTCTAAGCATGAATAGAAGTCTTTTCGTCACACAACTTGAATCTTTAAAAAAATGTGTTGCACTCCTGACCATAGAAATATGGATCTGAAGCACAGACAGATCCTGTAATTGATAAATCTATGTGGTAAAAATGTTCTTTGTGTCTTTATTTTCCAAAATAAAAATCAGAAAATCATATAATGATAATAGTGTTTTCATGCTTGGGAGCAAAACATCAAATGTTGCACTCCTGACATTTTTGGGTATGCACATATACTTGACTCTCATTAATGCTGCTTGTGATTTATATAACATTTTTAAGTTTTAAAATGTATATCAGTTATTATTTTACACTTCCAAAATTCTTTTTTGTCTTAATTTTCTATCAGAATTTTACAATTGATGATTTTTTGGCAACACTACATTTTTTCTGTTGCACTCCTGACATGGTATAACATTTTTTTAAACATCAGCCATGACCACAACCTGATTAAACAAAAGTTATGACAGTCCACATTCAAAACTCAATACTTTGAATATTATCAGGAAAATCTTTATTTTCAACATGAAGCATTATTTTTTATTTCACAGATCTCCAAAAAATATTGAAATTTCAAAATGTCACAAAAAGGTGTTGCACTCCTGACAATTTTAGCATCATTTTTGGGCATAACTTTTTTGTTAATTGAGATATCAACGAGATATTTGGCAGGTATTTAGACACTATCTAAAGACATATGCTGAGACATAGAAATCTATTTTCATTGCCTGTATTTTTAGTGTGGGTTGATAAATATGTGTTTGGTCATTTTTTTTGAATTCACCCTAATGTTTCCTTTTCATTTAAAATTTACTAATATCTATGAATATAAAGAAAGTACTGAACAGATGGCCTGATCGTTAAAATTATACTTTTGTTTCATCTTCAAAGTTTTAAGGTTGTATTATCAAACATGTATGCACATGTATACATTTATGCATAGTAAATATCATTTTACTTATTTTAAATAGTAAAATGTCGCTTTATTGCCAAAAACGTTTCTTTTGCCCACATCAGAAGATTTACACTCTTTAAACATGAAAGTGTATAGATAAAAGCAGCCCAAGGGAAAATCATTTAAGTGTTGTCGTTCAGAAAGAAATTTTGCGAGTTTTTAAATGTACATCACCTATACAAAAAAAAAAAAACAAACAAAACAAAAAAAAAAAAACAAACAAACAAACAAAAAAAAAACAAAAAACAAAAAACAAACAAACAAACAAACCAGATTACTTAAGAATAGGATTCATTTAAAAGATTTGGTAAGATTAATTTATTGTTTTGCTAAAGATTCACTTTTATTTATTTGAATTAAATACATGTGTAACCATTAAAATAAATATGTAATGATGGAAGTCTTGATAATGAGGTTTATCCAATGTGGATAAACCTGGTTATTTTGTGCAGTTGTATTCAAAGATGCGTAACTCTTACTTGTCTAATTTAATTTGGGTTCGGTATGCTGATTCACTTCCTTTATTGCGCATGTCTTCTAGATTATTCCTTTCTATTTCGTAGTAAGTCAAGGGCAGACGTGCTTATTTTCAGTAGCATTCAATCAGTTGTCATCCTGCAATCCTAGGATAAATAAAAGTAAAAAATGCTGCGGGCATCGAGAAATTCCAAGACAAGGAGTCCATACTACAGGACAAATACTGTGAATTTGACTGTTGGTTTTAGAAATCGGCGAGTTGCGACAACGACGCGGGCCAGGGCTACCTCCGCCATTATTCAACCCAGTGACGTAACGCAAAGTGCAGCTTCGTCAGTAATGCAGATTTCGATACCGGCGGGGATACAAAGTGCGGCCCCTGTGGTTTTGCAGAGTTCGTCACCGGTGTTGATGCCAAATACAGCACCGGCGGTGATGTAGAGTGCGACACAGTCCGTGCAGTCGGTGCCATTGATCGAAAGCCAGCGTGCGTCAGGCCCATCCACATCTACTACCTTTACAAAGATTCTGGTACAAATGTTTCAGGTACGATCAATTATGACCCCTTAAATAATTTGCCGAACCCTTTTATCAGTGCGGCTTCTCCACTTGCTGCTCATGTGCCGCAAAATACAAAAGAAAAAAAAAATAATGATCAATTTGTAAGTTTTGCAACCGTTTTGTCCCATGATCCTACTGTAACTCATCAAATGAAGTTGTATTTGAGGATGGGGTTTTCCAAGTAAAACCAAAGCAGAAGGACCAAAAAATTTCAAGTTTTTCACAATGGCTCGATGCCTTTTCTATATTTGCTTCAGTATACTTAACAAAACATACTTGTCAAGCTATCCCATTGTTTAAATATTTGACACTGCTTAAGATCCCTTCATCGTTCATATGGAGTTCTGGACTGTTATTCAGCATCTATAGACAGTCTCCTGCAGGCCAGTGTTTCTCAAAACACAGCTAGGGTGTATTGGCAAGGATGGCAATGTTTTAACAAATTTAGACTAGAATCATCATTTCAGCAAGTTTGGCCTCCTCCGGTAGATCATGTGATAAATTTTATAGCTTATCTTTCAGAAAGCGGACTAGCTTTTTCTACTGCCAAATGCTATTTGTCAGCAATAAGTTTTCTGGTCAATTTACATGGCTGGCAAAATCCAGTTGACTCGTTTATTGTAAAGAAGTTATTAGCGGGTTACAAGAAATCTAATCTTTCACAAGATATTAGAAAGCCCATCACATTGTGTTTGTTGTCAAAAATTATTGATGTGTTGCCTCATTTGTGTTTTTCTACTTTTGAGGCAACTTTATTTCAATCTGCCTTTACAATGGCTTTTTTGCCTTACTTAGAATGAGCGAAGTGGTGGAATTAGGTATTGATCATGTTACTTTTTCATGTGATACCATTTCAATTTTTATAAAAACCTCAAAGACTGATCAGTCTGGTTTAGGGGCAGTTGTTCAAGTCCAAAGATCAAATGATACAGCATTGTTGTTTCAAGCATTGCAGAGATATTCTGCTTTATCTAATCATATTCAAAAAGGGGTCCTTCTTTTCACACCTGAACTTGAAACCACTGACCCAATACCAATTTTCATCCATGTTGAAAAAGGCTTTAAAGTTTTTACATATTCAATCATCTTCATTTAAGACACATTCATTTCGGATTGGGGGTGCAACCTACTTGTATATCAAGGGTTATACCGAGGAGCATATTAAGAAGATGGGAAGGTGGCATTCAGTTGCTTACAAATCTTACATAAGGCCATTGTCATGTACTAGTTAAGTACCTAATTAGGTGTTTAATTCATCTGGAAATTAATTATCTAATTTCAAGAGACCAGTTTCCATGATTAACAATTTAAAATAAATGTGTTCATCTTTGCTCATTTCAATTTGTTTATAGATTCAATCTGGATCATAGATTCATCCATAATACATTGGGCCAATC
This sequence comes from Saccostrea echinata, assembly GCF_033153115.1. Lineage (NCBI taxonomy): Eukaryota > Metazoa > Mollusca > Bivalvia > Ostreida > Ostreidae > Saccostrea > Saccostrea echinata. The sequence goes on along the minus strand of NW_026889760.1, from coordinate 3,271,348 downwards.
TATATACAAAGAATTTGAATCAAAACCATCTTTGTCTTGAGTTATTCACCATATTGTGGCAAGGGATTCGGGGTATGGTTTGGGAGCAGTTGTATCCAACAATTCAATCTTTGTTATCAAGGAACAAGGCTCCAAAGATAATTGTCATTCACTGTGGGGGCAACAATATAGGTCAGCCTCACAACACATTAAGAGGCCTCCAAAAATTTTTTTAATCTATTTTAGCAGACATTGCTGATGTACTCCTCCATACTGCTTTGATTTGGTCTCATATTTTGCCACGCTATAGTTGGGTTAATTGCCTTGCAAACACTGAGGGTGAAAAATGCAAACGTAGAATAAATAGAGCTTGTACAATTAACATTCGTCAATAATAGGTTTCAGGGGCGGGGAGCATCTATTTGTTACCCAGACATTAGTGTGCAGCAAAGGGCTTTATTTAGGAAAGATGGGCTTCACTTATCTGACTTGGGCAATTCCATATTAATCAATACATTGGGCAATGCATTGCATCATTTTATTAAGTGCAACTTTTCTTCACCAACATTATTTTGCATAGATGCATAGATTGCTTTCTCCAGGGGTACTGTTTTTCCAGGCTCCATGGATCAAGATGGCACTTCTGTTGCTTAATTTTTATGCTGCCAAATGTTTCTCAGCGGCGTATACATTTGTTCATTATTTGTACTTTTCTGATATATTGTATATCTATTAAATGGCCATGACAAGCACGCCAAAACACAATTATGTTATTCATTTGTTTATATTTACAATCACCTGGTACCTTTAATTAAGGGTTTTCTGATCTATATCTTCTGTCGTGGTGTTATATTGAAACTGTCACTAAATAACTTTTTCTTAATAAAATCTTCAATTCACAGAAGAACTCGTGTTGATCAGAGTAGACAATTATTGCGTATTGTTTATAAATCATACGAGTCCCCATTAAGGCACAAGTTCAATGTAGTCTGATTCCCCTGAGAAATGGAGTGCAAGGTCATGAATCCATCAAATTTTATCGAAATTGTACGAAATGCAAATCGGATCTGTAGCTTACTACGATTAAAAAAACTAACTACATGTATATCTGCAAGCATGTGGAAAAAGTCAGAGATAGCGAGGACGAATTGACAAACAGAAGGACAGCTAGACAGACGGAGAGGTAACCTATGGTCCCCTTCTGAGTCACATGTGGGTGACTCATAACGTCCGTCAGGTCTATTTAAAGATGTTTCTATTCAGATTTAAATTTAATGGGGTTCATGCACTTTTGGAGGAAATAATCGCTGATTCATATAATTCAAAAATGTATTGATAAAGATTGATAAATACTGATTTTGTTTACATAAAATAAAATTAAAAAATCCTTCAAAGCATAATTATATTTCTAATTTTATACCATACCGATCATAAAAATTAAGTGAATAAGGGTATTTGGAATTTAGGAATGAAACAAATTCCTATAGTTCTCCTTTCGTACTGTTTATTTTCTTTTTGATTTCCATCATCAAATACAATGTTATAAAGATTACTTTTTCAAACGGTCATGAATTTGTTATAAAGACGAATGGAATTAAATTTAAAGCTGAACATGATTCGCTAGCTTTGTCCACCATTTTAGTTTTCTTACGACTGTCCATCTCAAGCCGCAATATAAGCCTCAGCTTTGTTCAGAGTTCAATGTATTTTGCTTCACAGACACCTGAAAGAATGTCTCCTTCATTGTCATTGTAATATATTTGGGCGCGACAAAAATTACGTCTATTTGCTTCTGCCAAAAAAAGTTACAAAATATATTCGATATTAATTTCACAGGTCAATGTTACAAAGTATACGTAAATAAACGCATATGCACGTTCAATGAAACAAGCAGTCTGAGAGAATTGCACTAGCAATACTAGTCGCCTACCGGCAAGTGTAATCTGGTTCCCGTTAAGAATTGAAAATGCCATAATTCCGTCAAAAATCAATGAAGCGAGACGAAATGCAAACTTGATCTATAACTAATCAAGGTAAAGTCACATACCAAAAATCAGCTCAATATCTGAAAGCATTTAGAAAAAAAAATTGCGGAAAACCCTTAATAATTGAAAAAGCAGCAATTCCGTCAAAAATCAATGAAGCGGAACGAAATGCAAACTTGATCTGTAACTCATCAAGATACACTTACATACCAAAAATCAGCTCAATATCAGCAAGCGTTTAGGAAAAATGTGCGGAAAACCAAATGGGACAGACTGACAGACAGACAGACAGACAGAGGGACAGCTAGACAGACGGACAGACAGACAGACGGACGGACAGACTCAGAGGAAACCTAATATAGTCCCCTCCGTTTTCAGCGGAAGGGGACTAATAAAACGTAAACAAAAATGATTATGTAAGACATACATTTATTACTCGCAGCAGCGACAAGGTACATGTAAAAGCAATAAGTTGTCACGAATGCAAAGGGTTTATATACCCCAGTGCTGATATAAGAGATAGGAAAATAATATGGCGTATGCCTATTTACGAGTCGTGTTCAGCTTTTATAAAGAGAAAATATTACAATGAACGTAAATATAAGCCTTGAATTCATTTGTGGTGTTCAATTCGTCAGCAGGGTTATGTAATATGACATATGGCATCCAAAATTAATAAGGCAATGCTTGAATGAAATAATGTCAACCGATATTATTATACCTCATTACAATTATTCGGTACAAGGCGTTATCAGATTGGTTCTTCACACGTGATAATACAATAAAACTTCATATTTCCCTAAAATCGTCATGTTTTTCATCAAATTTAACCTCTTCAAAGACCTCATGCATTTTCCTTCAACAATTATTTTCGTAGAACCCAAACTCAAGAGAGCATCAGATATCACATTTACAATTACAGTAGAAAGGTTTCATCTACAAAGAAATGACGTCATCAGCAATCTCCTTTCTAAAAAGGATGCTTAAAAAAGAAATCAAAGACCATTGACCTTAGAGTGTCCAAAAAAGTTCAATAAAGTGTTTCAGTTACTTTTTTTTAACTGAAGTGAATATGAGTGCGGTGCCAAATTTGTCCGTGTGTGTGTTTTTTTTTAAATGTTTGTATTTATTCGGTAAAATAAATAATTCATTGCATGATATTGAGGGAGATATGAAGATCTATTCACGCTACCCCATCTCCAAAAAAAATCGCATACCCCACAGGGGTTGTCCTCGCGGAATATGATTATTTTTCTTGAGTGAAAAGATTTTCCCTCCCTATCATGCAATAAATTTATAACGTTAATTCCTTTAATTTCAAAGGACATATAATCTTGCCGTATTAAGTTACAGAAAAATAGCTATAGGTTTCGACTTCGTTAATTGAAAAAAAAAGTAATTGGATGATGATCATCGAAAAAAAATGTTTCAATATAGATAAAGACATTTAAAATATCCTCTTTGATTGCAGAGAATAATGAGATATGTAAAAGCAACAGTTCTAATAATGTGCACGTGTCTTTTGTCGCAAAAAAAGCAGTCAGCCAGAAATTATATAACACCGAAAATTGCAAAGGAGATCTGGAGGAAAGGAATTCTTTAAGAAGTGTGTTCAATGACTTAAGCAAATCTATGAATAAAATCATGGAGCCTTTGAAAAAAGGCTAAATGTACTTGAATCCAGAGGAATGTTAATCAACAATTAACTGCCATTGTAAAGAAAATAACATGGATAATACTCAATATTAAAAAAATGCATTAATTTAAAAATCCTCCAATGTCTAATTCTAGAATTAACTTTCACTTTTCTTTATACAGTCACGGTCTAGACTCACGTGCATTAAGATGAGTTAAGCTAGATGTAATAAAGCAATTTTTTGGCTGATGTAACCGAGTTTTAATTTTTTTTTCTTTTATATTTAAATCTGTGACCCAAATTGGACATATTTTCATCAGTCTTGCTACCTCTATTCACTTGATAACTTGACATGAGTGAACGCACAGATATTTACACACCAAAAACAAAAAAAATCAATAACTTTCTTTTTCATTGAAAGACTTTATAAAGTTCAGTTCATGTTTTGTATTAATACAGTAAAAATGTGCCCAATATGGCAGTCCGCTGGTTGAAATTGAAACTAAAGAAGAGAATGACTTCATTGTAAGCATTCTGAATCTGCATCAGGGGGTAGGTGAGGGGACTTTCGATTTTTTTTTCTTTGGACAGATATACTTCCAAATTGATTTGGAAGATTGTTTCTGTTTATTTTTGTATCACTTTATCATTGAATCATACGATAAGACAATAATTGTTGATTTTTGTTAAATTACAAATATCAAGTGAGAGCATGATACAAAAGATAATTCTGCATTACATACATTTCAATAAAAATTGAAAGAAAGATCAATACAACTCCTTCTTAAAGGTGAAGCTGTGTTGTGATTAGGTTAAGGAATAAACTCTGTGAAACTCTGATGCTGACTCTGACCTGTAATTTTCTGATTAATCGTTAAAGAAAAAATGATCACGTGATGAATGCTCGTTGGCATACGTAAACATTCTATAATTAGACAGGCATACATGTAACTAAATCTCTACGTATATAGATACGTACAAATATTATGTATAAACTAATATTTTATAAATAAACATAGTGAAAAAATTGCGGTTTGCCGACTACCGATATTCTATACTTTTAAATGCCATTATACTTTCAGGAACTGGACAAAATTTGCATGTGTAATACAACAATTCTAATTTTGTCAATTTTCCCGTTTGTGCGTCACTGTGTCGCTTTAACGAGAGTATTTATAAATAAAACGACATAGTTTTGAAAAGTAATCCTCTAGTTTGGTAAGTAAAGAACCCAAAATGATTATTTTTATTTTTATTAATATTTCAGCCTCCATTGTGGATTAAACCTTTTTGATATCCTCAAGTTAAACCATAGAGGATGTAATTGTGCACCGTTTTCAATGACATTGTACACAGCAAATAACTAATAAAGTATTGAAAACTGACAAAGTTCATATGACATTTTTAAATGAAGGCACTGGGTATCAGTAATTCAAAATTAGATATTACATATATGCTATTGTAAGGAATTTTATCAAGATAAAATAACCTAAGTAGTACATGTATTTATATGTTTAAACTACATTGACCTATTACTGTGCTACAAATATGTACAGCTCCTGCTTCATGTCACATCCACATTTACAGAGAAAAATTAATAGATTAAAAAAAAATGATGCATACATATAATCAAAATTTAATACTGCAAAATTTAGTACTGCAGATTTTTTTCCCTCTAAAAATTGATATGAAATATTTATTTTTCGTTTACATATAAGGCATTGCTTCCCTTTCGCAAATGAATGGAAACGGCCAACTACAGTTCATGTCATTATACAAGCCATTCGGATACAAAAGCAGACATTGCTCTGACATTTTGTATTCTTCGCTAGGCTCTCCCGAGCTCCATGTTATGTAGAAGGTACTGCCATCCGAGAGTCGCCAGTCGTCCTCTTGTAAAACATCACTTCCGTCGATATAAAAGCCAAAAACTATAATGATAATGAACAAAGATTAGTTATATAAACTTTTCTGTCACTATCAGTTTTAAGATAAAATTTAACACCAAGACAAAATGTCCTATGGAAAAGTTCCTTTTGCCAGCATTGTTTTCTTTTTAAGATCACATACTTGTTTTATCTCAATATTTGTCGAATTTTAATTAATATCACATATATTTATTTATTCATTTATTACAAGTTTTTGACTTAATTCCTGGAAAATAAGTTTGATTTGTGCTTGACCACCATATACCTTGGAGTTAATTGCAAATTCAAAAGCCATGTGTTTTTTTTTTTCATTAACATATCATATCTTTGCTCCTTCACAGAGTGGATATCGGTAATAGGATATTGCATATCCAAAAGTTTTGACGTCACAACGATTTTGGCGTGAAAGTAAGTCATATAAGTGTACATGGGGAAATTTTCGCACCCGTTATGTTTTCGCCCCTTTACCCCTCGTCGCAAGTGGATGAATTTAAAATAGGGCGAATCCAAAGTAAAATCATTATCTCTTAAACACAGCTGTTCTGGGCGAATTTAAAAAGGCAAAAAAAAAAAAAAAAAAAAATGTGAAAGGGCGAAAATAACATGTGGCTAAAATAACCCTGAATACAGTTTACAAAACAGTGCTATGCATATAATAGCTGTAAGTAAGATATGTGAGAAAAAGGAATGGTTTGTGATTGGATATGTTTTTGTCCAACTCGTTGTGTGTTTCTATCCTCTCGCCAAGGCTTGGAGATAGAAAACAGACAACATGTTTGATAAAAATCACACTAATCATAAACCATAGGAGGTTCTATGTATATATACAACGTTTGTTCTGATATAAAACAATGTTTTCTGACGAAAGAACAGAACAAATACGGCGTCGGACGTTTAAGAGGAAAATTTGTGGACAGAGAAAGGTTAAGTAAAATATATGTATACTTCTTCTGTTTCTGACTAAATCTTTTGCCCCCCCCCCCCCCGCTCACCAAAGGGGAGGTGGGAGTTTTGAGTTGCATAATGTTCATTAAATTACAGTCACTGTTAAATACCAGGACTATTAATATATGAAACGAGCACTAAAGCACAACATATTTACATCTCAATGTTGGCTCTATGTTTTAAATCCCACAATTTCGACATAATGGTCTCTTCTAATTTCACCGCTGCTGTATTTCTAGAAGGCTTCCACTATAAAGACCACTTTCTAATGCTCTAGCCATTCTTGGTTGCCAAGCCTTATCAGTCTTTTTTTCATTTTAATGTAAGGAGTAGAATATTTTTCAAGAATAATCTCCAAAAATACATACATAGAATAGAACGTGTGAAAAAATCGGCTAGAATTCCCAATGAAATCTTACAGGTAACTGATTTTTCTTCCATTTGAAATGTCCATTAACACTTTTTACAATTCGTGCTAAAAAATTGTCTAAAGGTTTCAATTGTCTTTATAACTGAAATTATAGATGATTTGTAAAACGTGATTCCGTTATCAATAGTTTTTGCACATACGCGCTGTCCATGTAAGTTTTTGTTGTTGCTTCATTAGTAAGTCTTGAAAAGTTAAGTAGTGCATTCATCTATTTTTTTCTACATTCAACCAAACAAAGAGAATAAACTATATCTAACCTGACATGCCTTTTATGAAATCTTGCACAATCTTATGTTTCTCTGAAGTTCTGAGCTGAACTAGATATCCTCCATCATGTGTACATACACTCATAGCGTCTAGTTGTGTTTCCGGAGCAGTGAATACTTTAAAACATGATTCACTGGCATTTAGGTCCTGATAACCTATTTCAGAACATCGACGATTTGCTAGAGAAAATAAAAACGTTAATAGTTTTGCAATTTTGAATGATGTATTTTAAATAAAAATGCAATGACTTCAAATGCATGTTCTATATTTATTTCTTGAAAAGACATTCAGATCGTAAATTAAGAAGGGATAACATTTAATAACCTTGTAATTCTTTTTTAACATTTAATTTTTCACCCTTCAGATGAATACGATACTTGTTCTTAGAAAACATTCTTTAAGAACATGTTTTATATGTATATGTCTGTGTAAAATAGAGCATCAGGCATTATTTAAATAGGCGCATTTCGTACATTTTCCGAAACTTCTAAAATTTTAACCCAAGCTTTCCGGATCAACTCCATACATCTGTCATTAATTGTCCATTGACTTCTATTTGAAATATCCATGTAAACAAGGACAAAAGAACAAGGTGCTGTTTCAATACAAATCTGACCCTGCATTTTTCTAAATATGAAAGTGAAGTAAGAAATTAAAACTCATGCTTTCTGAATCGTTTAAATGTCAAGCAGGGAGATCATACAAATAGTTTTTCTCACATGACCTCCTGAATGCTAATATGACGTCATGGACTTTTGGATTTTCTCGTATTTTCTTAAAAAGTTGCAGATGACATCTATTTTCAGTGGAATTTTTCTTCAGAAAATATAATAATAGACCACATGCATCGCCGAAAAGACTTTGAGAAATGTGATTTTTTAAAGAATTATAAAAAAAAAAGTAGGCGCCGGCTCTGGACACAATTTTCTTAAAAAAATTACCCTTGAAATGTTTTTGTTTTTTTTAAAGGCTTTTTCTGTTCAAAACAGATAAATGTATCAAATTAATGACGTCATATTTTCAAAATAGTTCTGCTTCATATTCTTTCATGATTTATCACAGCCATATATTCAACTCATTTTTAAACCAGTTTCAAAACTTTCTGAGAAAATTAAAGTTTTAGCGCACAATAAAGCCAAAGACAAGAAAAAAAAATTTCTTTAAAAATAAAAAGAAAATAAAACGAGATCTCTTTTTCATTCTAATTTTCTCTCATCCCCTTTCCAAATTTGTTAGCAGATGTAAAATGAAATAAAATGAATATTTGACTAAAAAATTTAAATACATGTACATGTTACATGTATGATTATAATTAATTTTATAATCTTTTTCAAATAATATAAATATTTTATACTTACTCCTTGTGTATATATTTATACCTTCCGTCAGTTCTGGGTTGGAAAGATTTTGATGAACACCTCTAGGCAGCAGAAAGCAATAACTGTCTTCGGAATTGAAAACAATGGACAAACACCTGTCACTTGCAGCACATGCTCTTGAACAGTCAAGCACTGAGCGTGCTGCTATTTGTTCATCTTGAGAGGAAATAAGTTCATTGATGATTGCATGTTTGACCCGATAAAAATTAAACTGGGAAAACAATTCTGTCGTACTGCTTACAACAAATCCTGCAATTTCATTTGAAACTATTTATAATGTAACATTGACATGAAAACCCAAAATAAGAACTTACTAAAACTTTTCTCTACAACAAGGTTAACGGCGCTAATACGCTGGTCTACAACATTCAATTGTGTAAGGTCTACTTTGAACGCTATTAGTGCCCAGCATTTGACAAGACTACTTATTTTAAAGTCTAGACTAGATGTCGAACCAACATGATTCTGCACAAAAGATTTTTAAGCGTATTGCACTTGCTATTAGCGCATTTTAAGAAACCTTTTAAGTGCACATTTTTTTCAATAAACATGTATCAGGTTTTAAATGTTAAGGTATATTTAAGTTTATAAGAAAAATTGGATGTTCTCTAAATGTCCACATTTCGCGTTCTTTGAACCCATGATTCTCATAGTAATAGCCGTGATTGCTTACAATATAAATCTACAGTCATTTACATGTAAGTTACACATTTTGTCTTTGAACAAATATAGCATACATAATATTAAAAACTTAAAAAAAAAGATATGTAAAAACCATCCTTTTAAAATTATTATTACAATTTGTGGTTGTTTTTTTTTTTAGATAATAATAAAATTTCATTGCAATATACATACATGTGAAAAAGAAATCAATGAAAGCTTAAGAAAACTAAACAAAATTAATATTTAAAAAAATCCAGACAATTAAAACAAGTCAAAACAATTACTTTTTTCTTACCCAATATTCCGACGAAAATGCTAAAAATATATACGGTCATTTTCGAAAGAAAAGCTACGTGTTCCCAGAGTTTTACTTAAAATAAACTTCTATGATAGCTTGATTTATGGATAACCGATTGTGAATTACAAGCATATATAAAAGTCGATAAAGAGGTTAGAAATCTCTGTTTTTTTTTTGCATTAAAAATCAAATTCATTTGCAACAATGTTCTTATGTTTGCCAAGTTGATGGGTTAAAATTGATGGATTTTAAATATCACTGTAATTCATATATTTATGGGTCTTTTGTGTTTTAAAAGCGCTAAACATTCCCAATTTAGACCTGACTACAGTTCCTTGTACTTGAAATAATGTATTTGTACTTCAAAACACAATGAATAAAATCGATATTTTGAAGACCTTCTCTGCTTATATCTAGTAAGTTGTATATGCCTCAGCCATGTTTTCAGATTTAATTAAAAAAATAGCATTTAAAATGAAACAAAATATTAAATATTAAAAATAGAAATGCATTACTTTATTGTGTGTGTGTGTGTGGGGGGGGGGGGGGTATGTGTGAAAAATAGCAATTGTAAGTTTTCATATGTCCATTTGTTAGTGATGAAAAATATTGAATAAAAAAATGCTTGTTTTTAAAATTATTTATTGAAATAAACATAATAAACATCATAAACTGTTACATTAATATATATATTTTTTAAAAATGCGAATATATTACCAGAGATGTTGTTTGAAAATAATCTCATAGTTACACTCTTTAATTCGGGAAAATAATGAAAACCATTAATTATCATATCTTTTTCTCTTTAGCAAATACTGATTACTATAAAACAATCTCAAGCAAAGGATTTGCATTTCGTCCCATAGTAACAAGGTAAGGCTTAGACAATGTCTGTGAGGAAGAGACCTTAGAAAAGAAAGGTATTTAAATAATATTAAATATTACATTTTGATATTTGATATACATTTTGAGTTCAATTTTAATGTAAGAATTCAGATGTCAAATATGATAGAACGTTGATCTTATATCCAAGTTAAGGTAAATGAAATTTTTTAAAAATAATTTTGAAAATTAGATTTTATTTTTTTTTTAAATATTGGACTCTCACAAGTACGACCGTAAAAGTTTTAAAAAAAATTGTAATTTTGACAACTTCTAATTTCTTTTTCAAAACATATTTGGGACCTGAAAGGCCTTCTAAATAGTGTGCAAGAAATAATTTTTGATTTCTTAACAAGTTAATGAATTAAAAATTTTAAACAAGATTGAAATGCAATATGCAACCTTTAATATACATCTAAAATGAAGAATTTTATCATCAACTAGAATAAAAATTTTAAATCTTGCTTTTTAAATAAAAAGAAAATGTTTATTTTTCCATACGTACAATGTATATGACATAAACGATCGTCCGAATGAAAAGAATGACCACATTTTAACATTTCAAAAAAATATCGTCGTTTATGTTTCTCAAGAATCTTTATCAGGTGAATATACAATAATTTGAAAACATCTATGAAAGTTCTTCAAACTGAGATTGAAATTCATTCAAATCGTTGAGAATTACAGAAATTAATTTTTTGCTACATTTGAAAATTTAGGAAATGTTCAAATAAATTAATACAATATCTTTGGGGAGGTGGGGGGAGGGGTGGGTGGGGTACATGTAATTGCACGTTCAAATCTTGTTTTCAAACAATGGTATACATTTCTAAGAAATGTCATGCTTCTATTGTTTGATATATTTTTTCAGTAAAAAATAAGAATATAGAATTAAAAAAGCGATACAGGATGTAAAAAATGTTCAAATATATTATGCCAGTTTTTAAAGGACATTGAAGTCGGGTTTTTATATGACCTATGTTGGTATTATTCTTTTTTGTTTATAAACATTTCGCATGCAAGTAATCAAATAAGTTTTCAAAAAGAAGTTAAGAATTTCATGCTAAACATGTCTTTCGAAGGTAGAAATGATTAAATATTTTTTGTCAAATGAACTTAAGAATCACAATACTACAGATGATTTACGTAAATCGTGAAGGTATATTCATGTCTACCCCTGCATGAATTCAGTATTTTGATATTCAGGAAGATACAGATGTATAATTACAGATATCATCATACGAAAAATGTCACCAATATGGCAGTACAAAGGTGCAAATTGAAATTCAAATAAAGAAAAAAACTTTATTTTAAGAGATCATAAAAATTCTGCACCTGCTCCGGACCCAGCAGGTAAACATTTATTTGTTTCTACAATGGACCAAAAATAGATCGGGAGCATTTAAATCAGTACGATTGGTGATACTTATTTTATCAAATCATTTAATAGAACATTTATTGCTTTTTAGAAGCATATCCATGGATTGGTGTGAAAGGGTTACAGAGTAGGTTTTTATGGAATTGCACGGGGCATCCTTTGAATTACATCTCCTGAAAAGGTGAACCCAAAAATATTGCGAACAAAGAGGATTCTGCTAAATAAATATACCGTAAATCTGGAAATTTTTGCTGTAGATAAATTTTTAGCAAATTTGCGCATGCATTGCATTCGCAAAAATATTTTTCTTAAAAATAAATCAACAACAAAAAATTTTCTTTTATCTAAAGATTACTTAAAAATAACATCGTTATACATATTTTATGTACATGTGTGATTTATGAAAATGTTATGAAAATTTTCAACACTTTAGATGATTTATCTTTTCTAATATTTTTATCTGATTATTGAACGTTGGCGTAGTTTAATATTGTATGTTTATTCGTAATTTATTGTATGTACATGCGTAACTTACAAACGTTTAAGAAAATTTTAAAAGCTTTTTATATTTTAGTTCAAATGACGATTCGCAAAAAATTTTAAACGTAAAAATTAATCAACAGACTTTTGACCCAGATTCGCAAAAATAAATCGACGTAAAAATTTCCAGATTTACGGTATATACTGCGGAGAATTGTTCAATGGAATAAAGTGTGTAACAAGAGTTTTTTTTTTTCATACGTGAAATGAAAATTACTAAAATAATCTACTCAAGAAAAGATATCACATCTTTTATTTCAAATTTGCTTTGACTTCAAATTTACATGCAGAGCATTATTTACATATATTTGTAGTTATTCAGATATATTTACATTTCCAGATATTTTTCATTCAGATTCTTTGCAAATTAGAAAAAAATAACGTTCTCATGAACTTCCTTGGGATGAGTAAGAATATTTCCATTGTGATGTAACTGAAGTTCAAAAATAGTGCAATTTTTTTTTTTTCAAAAATGATCGTTGAATGACAAAAATATGTGGCACGTCAGAAGAAAAATAATGTAAATATAAATATGAAGCTAACGCGTCATGAAATATGCCAACGTGAAGCGTCGTAGTTCATGTCCTCATGAATTCTCAAAAATTAAATTCATCTCTTGGATAATACATGAAATATATGGAGATAACGAACAGTATTTAAGCTCAGAGTCCATTAAACACTACAAAAAAGGAGCAGAGCAAACACGGACCTCCAAAACATCAGAGGTGGGATCAGGTGCCATGGAGGAGTGAGCATCCCCTGCCGACCGGTCACACCGGCCGTGTGCTCCTTGTCATGATCGGGAATTAACGGGAAAATCCGTCGACAATTCAGTGTGTAAATAATGGCCTAACAATCAGTAAGAAAAATGAGAGTCAGCATTTGACTCAAAGATAAATTATATTTGCTGACATGGTCAGCAAATACAAAATTAATTAAATAATAAAATTAATTAAAATTTACGAGGATTGAACATAAAATTCGTGGACAGTGATGTTTTTGTCATACTGAATGGTCTTAGATATAATATTGTACACCAACATATTTGTTATGAAAATCAAAGTCAAAATAGTTTGGTTTTGGTTGTTTGAACTCAAAACTTTTGTAAAAATCAAGATCTTTAAATTCCGCAGATAGTACGATTTGCACCGAGCTAAAATGTCATGAGGTTTGAAATCATGTTCAGGAAGGATAACTCATAAATTTATTATTTTATTTAAAAAGTGCCAAACTAAAGCTTGAAATTGATATCTTTTCGTGAAACAATTTTCATTTTATTCATCTCAAAATGATTCAAGATTCTTTGAAGTCTTACAAATGGTCCTGTAAAAAGCTGACATTTGTACCACATAAAAGAAAAAAATAAATTCAATATTAGAGAAATCGAATTTCCTTTAATCTAACATTAGATATCGATGCTTATTAGCATGTCATGAAATTAGATGTGATGTGTGATGTCTAACAATGATAGCACAAGCACTTTACACTATGTATTAGAAAACAATTGAAGTAAAGAGAAGAAATGAAATACTGTATAAGCATAAAAAGGATGCAATTTTCTCCATATGCCTGGATACCTATATTTTTAAATCCAAAAATATATTTGTTGATCAATTTTCAACTAGAAAATGCATAGCTGGTGTTTTTATTCGCATTTCCTGCAAAAAATATTTGAGATTTGATAATTATCCCTATATAATATGACTAACTATAATGAAGAACTTTGAAGAAATACCATGGGTAAATTCACGTTACTGTGTGAAATCAGAGACAATTTTGTGAGCATTTTCAATTACTGAAAAGCTAATTTTGAGAAACTGAGGATCGGACTGCCTTAAATGATTATTTTCTTTATAAAACAAGCCAAAACTTAAATTAATGAAAATAAAATGTGTCTCAAATAAAGCGGTTGTAGTCAGCTTCTGATATATGTATATTTTGTATCTTGGACAGACAGTAAAAATATTATGAAATGAAGCTCATGGACCACGACGCTTATCTGAGAAACAATGGCCATTCCGTTCTCCATCAGCAGATTCTTTTTCCTACATGTTCTTATGTAAAACTTTGATCACATATTGTGGTCCCACCCTACCCCAGGGGGTCAAGTTTTGAACGAACTTCATTCTACACTGCTTGAGGATACTTCCACATTAATGTGATTATTCATGCAATGCATGGCTATGCTGTTCCTGAGAAGAATTTACCTATTATTCAAATGTAAACTTTCATTGCCAATTGTTGCCACAGCCTACTCCCTGAAGATATGATTTTATCAAACTTTCATCTACACTCCCTGTGGATGCTTTCATATAAATATGACTATTCATTGCTTTGTTGTTCCTGGGAAAAGATTTTTTTTAATTTCTCCTCTATATTCCTATGTAAAACTTTTTTTAGCCCTTGCTGCCTAACCTTAAACCCAGGAATCCCGTTTTGAATAAACTTCAATCTACAGTAACTGAGGATTATTCCATAGAAATAGGACTGAAAATGGTTTTGCTGTTCTTGAGAAGATTTCTAAAGATTTTTCCTACATATTCTTATGTATAGATTATTTCCCCTCTTGTCACCCCAACCTACCCCCAGGGATCATAATTTGAACAATCTTGAATCTACACTACATGATGATGCTTCTGTATGAATATGACTAGTCATGACTTTGCTGTTCTTAAGAAGGAGATTTTTAAAATATCTTGCCTACTATTCCTATGTTTAACGATGATCTTCTGTTCTTGCCCCACCCTACCAGCGGGGTAATGATTTGAACAATTTCAATAGACACTATCATAGAATATCTCTTTATAAGTGTGACTAATTATGGCTTTGCTATTCTTGAGAATAATTTTGAAAATATTTCTATGTTTACATATGTATAAATTTGATCCCCTGTTGTGGCCCCGTCCTATTCCCGGGATTCATGGGTTGAATTATCTTGAATCTATACTACATGCTGATCCATCGATATTCATATGGCTAATCATGGCTTTGCTGTTCTTTAAAAAAGATTTTTTTGTTGTATATGTAAAACTTTGATCCCCTCTTGTTGTCCAACATACCCCCGGGGGCCAGGATTTGAACAAACTTTAATCTACACTTCATGAGGTCGCTTCTGCATTATGAATAATGATGGCTTAGCTTTTCTTGATTTTTAAGAATTTTAAAAATATTTCCTATATATTCCTGTGTAAAACTTTGCTCCCTGTTGTGGTCCTGCCCTACCCCTGGGGGTCATGATTTAAACAAACTTCAATCTACAGTATATAATGAAGCTTTTACATTTCATCTTTTCTGGCCCAAGGTGCGAAGAAGATTTTTAAAAGGTGCCACCAAATTTTCATCATTTTTTTCTCTCTTTTTTTCTCTCTTTGAAAGAGATTGTGGTACTTCCTGTGAACAAACACACGACAGATGGACTGTCAGACAGCTAGACATACTGACAGACGGACATCGGCTAATTTTCGATCAGAAAAGCTCACTTGAGCCTTCGGCTCAATTTGGCTAAAACCCGTCCGAAATATGTTCCACAATTTGACAGAAAAAAGCGATGTTGGTCATCCGTGTTCAATCATAAAATTATGTTTAATATGGTTGAAACGATGTCAGAGACGTTATCTTTTTGTTATTGCTGTTATCTCCGTATTTCATATACCTGTTTTTCTAAAGTATATCGTACCACGTTTTAATGAATATCGGTACCACAACACTATTAACTGACATGTAATGATACGAATTGAGAGAGAGAGAGAGAGAGAGAGAGAGAGAAAATAAAGAGCAAACATTAAACTTGATTTTAATGTTAGCAACCTTAGTTATCTTTTATATATTCCCGGAATTATTACAATAAAGAATAAAGCCAATAATGTTTCGAAAGAGACCAATATTTTCCATACTACTGGCAAACTACACCACCCATGTGCGACTGCAAAAGCTTTTAATGAACTTCTCTTGAACCGCTGCTGCCAAGTAAGGACTACATGTACCAGCTACATAAAACAAAACGCTGACATCAGTAATAAATCACCACTTTCGAAGTTGATTCACCTAGTGCCGTGTCAAATCCCCATGTAGGCAGTAGTACATTTACCAAAGACAACTATGTATTGTTAATTGTTTTTCAACCAAGCAATGAAACTGATCATTGTGATCCTACAATAATCATAGCAGATTTAATTCACAAGGAAATGGCGTCCACTACTCAGAATAATACAGTTTTATACATTTTAGCAATTCTTTCCAAAAATTTAAAAATATATAAAACAAGTCAAGATAAAATTAACTTTGCTTATATCCTGCAATTTGCATGCTTTGACGCATATCTCAAAATTTACATCACTGACCTCAACTTTAATTAATTTTTTTATTACCCGGTACTTTTTACCGATCAGCGCTAAATTCATGATATTTTATAAGGAAACATCATATTGAGAAGTTAGATTTTTTGAAACCCAAAATATGATGTTTTAATGTCATGCTTTTATCTGACAAAAAATATGACTGAGGTTAAAGTGATTTATTAAAAAGTTTCAATTTAAGTGCTAAAAGGTCAACTTTATTGTACTGTTGCTCATTTAGATGCAAACTGACCCCCAACTCTCACTACGGTTTTGAGTTTTTCCTATATGAATAGATTCATGGATCTAAAATATACTTCTAACAAAATCCTTGATATAACAAGAGCCAGGAGTGACATACATTAATATTTATCTATCAATGAAAAAATAAAGCAGAAAAACAAATATACACACACACACACACACATATATATATATATATATATATATATATATATATATATATATATATATATATATATATATATATATATATATATATATATATATATATATATATATATATATATATATATATATATATATATATCCAAAATTGAAATAAAGTCTCAGTAATCGGATTACAATATTAAACAAATATAAAAAGAAAACACAAGAATCCTCCGTAAAGCTTTAGCGCTTTCATTAAAAATGAAAGCGCTAAAGCTTTACGGAGGATTCTTGTGTTTTCTTTTTATATTTGTTTAATATATATATATATATATATATATATATATATATATATATATATATATATATATATATATATATATATATATATATATATATATATATATATATATATATATATATATATATATATATATATATCTCCTAACTTATACGCGCAGTACTAAATAATGAAGGAGATTAACATTGGATGGTCGTGTCATAACCAGCTGTAACTTTTTATAACGCCAAAATGACTTACTAAATCTAGTTAATGCTTTGTTAATCCTCTTTGGGTACGCTTTGTACTCATATTTTCTCTGTAAGCTCTTTCATTTCTTTAACGTTAGGTGCATTGTTTTCATGCAGACTATGTAACAGATTAAAGGGTGATATTTCCAAAAGAAACGAAAAAAGAAAGTAAAACAAGATGTGTTTGTGAAACACTGATGCCCCCTTATGGCAGCTTATGGCGAAGGTTAAAGTTTCTTCAAATGCAAGTCAAAATCCAGGCCAAAAGATAAAAAATGTTGATACCCAAAGAAAGGTCTTGTCTCGAGGAATACACCTGTGAAATTTGAAAGACCTAGATACAACTGTTCAAAAGTTATGGCGAAGATTAAAGTTTTTTAAATAAAAGTCAAACTTCAAAGTCAAGGTCAAAGTGGTTGGTATCCAAAAGAAGATCTTGTCACAAGGATTACATATGTGAAGTTTGAAAGCCCTATCACCAACCATTCAAAAGTTATGGCCAAGGTTAAAGTTTTTCAAAAGTAGGTCAAACTCCTAGGTCAAGGTCACATGGTCAAAATGGTTGGTATCCAAAGGAAGGTCTTGTCGCAAGGATTACATATGTGAAGTATGAAAGCCCTAGCATCAACCATTCAAAAGTTATGGCCAAGGTTAAAGTTTTTCAAAAGTAGGTCAAACTCCTAGGTCAAGGTCAAAAGGTCAAAGTGGTGGTTGGTGTCCAAAGGAAGGTCTTGTCACAAGGAATACACATGTGATGTTTGAAACCCTAAGCACGAACTGTTCAAAAGTTATGGCCAAGGTTAAAGTTTTTCAAAAGTAGGTCAAACTCCAAGGTCAAAGTCAAAAGGTCAAAGTTGTTGGTATCCAAAGGAAGGTCTTGTCACAAAGAATACACTTGTGAAGTTTGAAACCCCAAACACCAAATTTTCAGAAGTTATGGCCAAGATTAAAGTCTCAAAAAATTTTGCACAAGTGGATCAAACTCCAAGGTCAAGGTCAAAAGGTCAAATATGATGGTGCCCAAAGAAAGGTCTTGTCACAAGGAATAAACATGTGAAATATGAAAGACATAGCTCCAACCAATCAGAAGTTATGGGCAAGGTTAAAGTTGACAACAGACAGACAGACAAACAGACAAACAGACAAACGGACAAACAGACAAACAGATAAACAGACAAACAGACAGACAGGACAAAAACAATATACCCCCGGATTCTTTCGATCCGGGGGCATAAAAATGGCTGAGAAACATATCGGATTACTTTGATTCAGGAAAACAACATAAGAGTATATTATTTATGTTTCAAAAATTACTCTGGAAGGTGATATGCGCAACGTCAGCAATTTTGCAAAATCATAAGATGACGTTCCGGATAATTCATGAAAATTTTATTGATAATGCCTCTCACTGTCATAAAACTATTACCATGTATTTTAAGACAATTTACAAACATTTCATCCTTTTAATCATTCAACATGAGAAATGTAGACTCATTGCCAAAGTGGTCGATTTCGTCTATTGTTCATATTTAAAACAGAAACCTGGAAAATCGTTGAGGTACATTTGTTGAGGAAGAAATTCACTTGGCGGTTTAAGGTATATCACTATATAAACATAGCTTACTTCCTTATTTAAAAATAGAGAACATTCAGAATTTACTATGGTAAGATTTTTCGCTTTTTTCTCACTTAACATTCACATATCTTTTTTGATATCATTCTAAAGCGAAATTGAATGTTCCATTAGGTTTGAATCTGCAGTTATGCAAATCTGAATTGCCTCTTTATCATGTAAATGAAAACGACGAATTGTAGGAGAAAAAATCATGTAAATAAATATAATAAGAATTATTTTAGATATATTCTGATTCTGGTTAAGATGATATTATCATCCGCTGTTGGACATAGTGCTGATGGTTTCAATACTTACCATTATTGATACTGTACTGCTGTTGATGATAAGTAGGGTGTTATTTAGTTAATTTTTATTTAAGTGTTACTGATAAACTTAGTTGTTGATAAATACTCTTGTTTTACTGTTTGTTCCGATAATTAGTCATTAATATTATTGCGAATTTAATGATATCGATGCTGAGAATTACTGATATTTATTGTAACTTTCGTTTTGGGTTTAGAAAGTATGATTTGGGCCCAAATACAGATAAACCTAAGAAAATATAAATTAATAAATATCGGTCATTTTAACAGATCTAGATTTCAATCTATGTTCTAAGGGAAAAACATATAATACCTGTCTGGGAAATAAAAGCTTTTAGGAATTTTTCTAAGGAATTCAACAGACTACTAAGGTGTCCAATTTCTTAGAGTTTTTTTTTTTTTTTTTGTAATTTTCTTGACCTACATCATTTAAAAGTTGACTTGTGAGTAGAATGCTATTTACTCTATTAACTTGTAACTTACCTCTTTTAGTTCATCTGTAAATATACAAGCATCATCAGGTAGTGCTTACTCAACTTTGTTCAATTCAAGGCCCTAGGAAAGGGTCACAATAGGGGATCAAAGTCAAAATATATATACAAATTTTTTTTCATTTTTTCCAAATGAAAAAAATATAAGAAAGATAACTCTTGCTAACAGATGCATTCTTTTCTTACAACCACACATTATATTGTGAATATCTGACGTAGGAAGCAGCGCTTTATTATGTTTTCTAATATGAATTTAATAGCTATGACACTAAGTATTTAATTTTATGTTGTGCTAATAAATTATTAATCTTCCTATTCTCTGTGTTAAAATTTCTTCATATTATGATCTGACATAGAAATCATATCTGAAAAAAATAAGCTGCACTTCATACCTCATACTATTTTTCATTTGAATCTGATGTTCAAGCTCTTGATGAAAATCAAAATTCGGAAGTTTATAACATTTTCGTGAAATTTAGAGCAGAGGGTCATTAATCCTTAAAATACACTCGATTAGGTGTTTGAAAATGCATGTAAATTGAGATCGACACTTCGACTCAGGTTTGTAGTTTAAGTACTGATATGGGTTTATAAATTCCATTCACGGAGGACTTGGACTGATTTTTCCCCCTCAAAGATCGTATCCAAGGGATTTTAAAATTAAGCAGATACGAATAAATTAACAATCACTTATATCTAATACTTTGGAATCCCACGAACAATAATGATTCTCCAATAATCTCAGTAAATTATGAGTGTCGTGGAATCACATTGCTATTTGATTGTCAAATTCTATGATAAATACTTCTTTAAAACATACCTTTTTCCAGTGTAAATATATGAACTGTACGAGGGGTGATCAAAAGTTCGCGAACTATCTCTTTATTTACAAAACCACTATTCAGATCAGAATAAAATTTGGCACTCATGTAGTCATACACGTGTTCTAGCAGATGCTATATTATGTTTTGCTCCAGGTTTGTGACGTCACAATGTGAAAATGACGTCAATATGTAGGTGACTTGTGACAAAAAATGGCTGACTCAGTCGTACTCGAGCAACGAACGGCTGAAAAGTTTAATGTATATCTAGGAAATTCCTTTGCAGTAGTATATAATAATTTGTACAAGGTTTATGAAGACAAAAGACTTGCCAGAAGTTCAATCATTAATTGGATTGATTGTTTTAGTGAATGAAGGGAGATGGTTAAAAATGAGGTTTGTTCTGTTGCCCAGTGAAAGCAAGCTAGGGAAGAGATGTGTCTTTAGCTAAGCAATTTGTTATGAAAGATCGCCAAGATAAGTTAGAAAAATAGCTGAATATCTTAGCAATAATATGATTATTAAATCCCTAAAATATCGTTTTCTTTAGACTTTAAACATATCAGATATGATAAAAAGAAGGCGCCCATACTTCATCCACGTTGGATAAACGACGCTTCCAAGACAGCGGATTCGGATTGTGATGGTCCCCATGCTAATTATTGGAAAGGATATCCTTATCCACCCATCCTATTACCGAGATTTGGCCACTGCTGATAAATGGACTGTTCTTGTTATAAAAAATAACTTGCATGGTAAGAAATATAAGACTTGGAAAAATCTTTCAGCTTCTGTGAACAGAACGCCACGGGGCATGTCACGTGACTGTCTGTATCACGTGATTCGCGCATGGGCAGAACGGTGGCAAATATGCATTAAAATCGGAGAGGACTGCTTTAAAAACTAATGAACACTGAAACCTAATTTTATTTCTTTTATGGAAGTAATTCAATTAGTTCGCGAACTTTCTGATCACCCCTCGTATTACTTGTATCTGAATAAAAAAATTTCCATGGGCCACAATGCTCACCTAAGTACACTTGGTTCTGCTGATCTTCAAAAGATCTTATTTTCCTTCCTCGTTTGCATGATTTTTATCGCATAAATATATCTACGTCCTAGCCTCAAGTTGTAATGAGAAAACTGAACTTGAATCCACCCAAAATAAGGATTGCCCAATATTAATATGACTATTATAGCCTGCCTGTCCTGGAATTTTTTTCCTATATACATTCATTACGTAAAATTTGATCCCCAATCTCAGACTTATACTACCCAAATTAAAAGCTGTTCGTTATCTCCATATATTTCATATAAGGAAGTATTCACATAATGTTTGACCCTCTGTCTATGAGCCAGTAGTTCTTCTTCAGACTTGGTCCTCCACAAATGCATACAAATTAAAAATGTTCGAATTTTCATCTTATAAATCAAACTAATTTGGTAACTTGGTTGTAAATTACGAAAACATACTAGCAATTGCATTCATCTTCATGATTTAAATAATTGTATCCATCGGAACCAACAGCAAATAAAATATTGCTGGTTTGGGAATTTTTCCGCATTACAAGTAACCGCAAACCCTTCACAGTGTGAAAAACCATTATATATTACACCATACAGAAGTCATATTTGCAACAAGGTAGTGTGAACTACTGTTATTCAACAGAAGAGATATTTTACATGTACTCGATCGTCATTATTCGCACTCCTAAAATATCTGTAGGAATCGATTTCAATATTAAAAAGAATTGATTTGTGATTTATTTATTTTCAATAAATATGTTTAGAATTTAAATATTACTTCAAGTTTGTTAATACAAATATGCAAAAAAAAAAAAAAAAAAAGAATAAAAGAATAAATAAATCCCAGCACTATTTAAAAGAGATATATTTGGATAAAAGAATTGTGAGGATTGCTGTTATTTTTTGTTAAGTCATAAGCATCATTAAATCATTTATGCTTTAAACTAAATATCAATAAATGTAAAAAGGTTACTTAAATTACAAAAAAAGTCAGTCTGATATGTAGTTTTGAAGGACATATATTATGTCTTTCTCTTATCCTTTTCTTCCGCGACTAGTCATGCCGTGAAAAAATTAAACGCAACACATTCTCTTCACTCCAGAAAAGTTATCGGAAATTTAACTAATCAAGTATTTTTTATATTTTTTCTTCCTTCTTCCCGATCTAAATACGTGAAGTATCGTCGAATAGCATTGATCAGGGGCACCACACGGTAAAACCACCGCCTTGTATCATTCATTACATTATAGGCTTTTACACAGCGGGAAATTTACTTTAAAAGAATCCTCTAGAGTATTCGCAATTCATGACATTTAAAAAATGAACAAATTTTACTGAGGATTTCTAATAAGATTTATTCTACGCTCGCGTCTCCCAATATAAGCAAGTCCGACGACTATGGATTATAATTTTGTAGTTGGCCAAAACTTTGACAAATCTCATTAAATAGGACCAAAGACCAAGTAACATTCTTATCTGCCAAGCAGACTTTGGTACTAGCCAGTTCACTATTGCACTAATTCCCTGACGGTTAGTAGCATCACCAGATTCGGATAGTATATGTTTCCGAAGAATTAAATCTCTTTAAAAGATGTCTTTGGAATGTTTCAGTTAATGGATTGCTGTCGATAAAGATATGTTCCAGTTTTTCAGATCCTTGCAAAATATCATCCTTGGTGAAATAATGTGTCCCTCATGTGTCGCTCAATGGTGGAAGCTAGACTGGCCAATCAAAGGGGCACAACAGTAAATCGTACAAACTTAAGCTTGTTCAATGCTCATGTCTCTGTATCATCTTAAACTTCGTAAACATCAATACGCTTCACTATGTACAACTCTCGATTTCAACAATTTGCAAAAATTTTGATTCAGGTCCATGTGGAACTAATCCACTTTCCGTGTCTTCGAACAGTTAAGCATTTGTCAACAGTGAGAAAAGATTGATTGACTGATTGTATGTTGTTTTAATTCCAATTCGAGTATTTTTCATTCATATAGAGACGTCACCATATACCAGTGAAGGGCTTCAAATTTATACCTACACTCAACACTCGGGACCATTGAGCAGTGAGGGTTGTTTATCTGTTAACGCTTACAGAGACTCGGACTTGGTTTCTCATCCGAGAGACCGGTGACTTTCACTTCTAATGCCGATGTAAGAACGAATAATGTCCCCCATAGAATAATGACCAGGGGTCATTTCAGACGTCGACGGAAAGAGTGTCATGTTTACCCCTTCTTTCAAACTGCATGTAAGTAATGTCACAAGGCTATTGCAAAATTCCTGTGTCTTTATTTTTATTTTTTATTTTTTATGTCCGAATATTTCAAAATACGTCCCTTTATTACCCTTCATTGAAATTCAGCGTGTTCAAAATGCTTACGAAAAATATATTTTTGAAATGTATTCTGTTTTATAGCCGTGGTTAGAGGTGGAATTATTTATTATGTGTGTATAAAAAAGAGTCTAACGACATTTCCTGAAATATTCACAACACGATACACAGTAGAGTCCCATGAATCTTGGATTTTGTTTCTGCCGCGGATTTGACGGTTTCGAACGTACACTTTGTCATCAATATTCAATTCCGGGTCAAAGGCTTTTCTGTCATTGGTCGACGTCCTGTTTTTGGCCATCAGAGACGTATGATCGCTGGCTTTGTCTAACGCGTATTTTAGTCGGTCCTGGTGAGATTTGATCCATTCATCAGTTGTCATCTGATCATCATCGTCACTATCTAAAGCTCCTAGTAGAAAATCGATGGGTATCTTTGGATGACGTCCAAACATCAGATAAAATGGGCTGTATCCGGTTGTTGAATTCTGTGTTGCGTTGTAGGAAAATAGCAATTCGGGCAGATGTTTTGGCCAATGTCGCTTTCGGTCAGGTGTAAGACTTGTTAATAAGTTGTGTAAGGTTCTATTAAATCTTTCGCACTGGGCGTTTCCTTCTGGGTGATAAGGTGTGGTTCGAGATCGTGTAATTCCATACATCCTACACAGTTGAGCAATGGTATTTGCTTCAAAATTTCAGCCTTGATCCGAATGAATACGATCGGGAACACCATACTTGAAGAACCATTCGTTTAAAAGAACATTCGCAACGGTATCTGCTTTCTGGTCCTTTGTTGGTACAGCTTGCGTAAATTTTGTAAAGACATCAGTTATCACAAGAACGTTTTCTTTTCCATGCGCGGGTTCCAAAACAGTAAAATCGATTGCTAGAATTTGCAGAGGTCTAGATGCGATGAGATGGCTCATTGTAGTGCGTATAGCTGGTTGAGGCATCTTGGAAATTACACAACGTT
This sequence comes from Saccostrea echinata, assembly GCF_033153115.1. Lineage (NCBI taxonomy): Eukaryota > Metazoa > Mollusca > Bivalvia > Ostreida > Ostreidae > Saccostrea > Saccostrea echinata. Next base: position 3,246,198 of record NW_026889760.1, on the reverse strand, counting down.
CACAACGCTTACAATAATCCTTCACAGAATTGAATATTCCAGGCCAATAACATCTTGAACGAACAGCAGAAAATGTGCTCTCTATCCCTTGCTGGCCCAAGTTGTCATGACAACTGAATAACACTTTTTCACGTATGATCTGGGAAGAATAAGTTGTTTTAAATCCCCTAGTATAGGATCTGTTACCACTCTGTAAAGAAATCCTTTCACAATTACAATTTTATCCCACTGTCTTACTAATGTAATCACAGATCTTGATAATTTTCTGATTTCTGTTGTTGTTGGTTTAGATCCTTTATTGAAAATCTTCAGAAATGTTGCCAAGTTTGAATCAGCTGACTGAAGAGACTGTATTTCATCTGGTTTAAGAGATGGAAAAGTGTCGTAAACTTCATTCACAATTACACTTGAAGTACTTTGTTTCTGTAGATCCGAGGGTAGTTTCGTAGAATCGGAGAACTTCTCTAGTAGAATCTCTAAATCACTTTGCCGCGATGAATCATCAGGATCACTGATACGTGAAAGAGCATCTGCGTTTTCGTTATGGCGGCCTGGTCGGAATTTCACATCAAAGTTAAACATAGCCAACTTTGAAATCCAGCGTTGTTCAATTGCACTGAGTTTTGATGTGTTAAGATGACACAACGGGTTGTTATCTTGAACACTGTGAATTTTGATCCTAATAAATAATCTTTGAACTTTTCTGTTATTGCCCAGGTTAATGATAGTAATTCCAGTTTCCGAGAACTATAATTTTGCATGTTCCTTTCACTTGGTCTCAAGGATCTGCTAGCATAGGCGATGACATGTTGTTTTCCGTCTCTGACTTGCGATAGAATGGCTCCTATACCTAACATACTTGCGTCTGTTTCAAGAATAAACGGCTTTTGGAAATCCGCATATCCTAAGATAGGAGAACTCACGAGAAGCTTTTTCAATGTAGTAAACGCATCGTCACACTGAGTATTCCATTTATTTCCAAACGGTTTCCTTGGATAAGGTGTAAACTGCTGGGACAACTTGTGTAACGGCGATGCTATATTACTAAATCCTTTCACAAAGCGTCTATAGTATCCCGCTAATCCAAGGAATGACTTGAGTTTTTTTTACAGTTGTCGGTTTTTCAAAATTTTGCACAGCACTTATTTTTTCTGGGTCAGTTTTGATTCCTTCGGAGGATATGACATGTCCGAGATAACGAACTTTACTTTGAAAAAAATTGCACTTTGACATTTTCAACTTTAATCCATGTTTACGGATGATTCTAAACACTGTCTCTAATCGCTTCAAATGTTCTGGAATGTCTTCTGAATAGACAATAATATCATCCAAAAACACTAGTAAAATGTTGAATATTTCATCCCTGAAACAGTGTTGCATTAACCTATGAAACGTCGCAGGGGCGTTGCACAAACCAAACGGCATACGAAGATATTCATACAGACCCATTGGCGTTGTGAATGCTTTTTTTCGATATCATCTTCATGGACAGCTACTTGGTTATAGCCACAGGTAAGATCCATTGTCGAGAAAAATTTTGGCACCGCATAGAGCATCAAATGATTCTTCTACTCTGGGTAGTGGATAGGCATCTTTGTGAGTTTTGCTGTTAAGTTTACGATAGTCCACACATAAGCGGAGCGAATTATCTTTCTTTCTGATTAACACAATCGGTGATGCGTACGGACTAGTACTCTCCCTTATAATATTGTTGTTCAAAAATTTACGAATATGTGATTTCACTTCCTCATATTGTGATGGGGGTATTCGTCTGTAAGGTTGCACTATAGGCTGATCGTCTGTTGTCCGAATAGTATGTTTTATGGCTGTAGTATATCCTATGTCATCATCATTTTGAGAGAATACATCTTGATTTCGGTAGAAAAGAGTGCGAATTTCTTTCATTTGTGCAGGATCTAAATTCAACTTTTCTCTATCCGGTGGAATTTTGAAATCACTTGTCACTTCCTCTGAATTTGTGGTTTCACTGCACATAAATTCTTGTTGAACAAAAATCTCTTCAGTATTTCCTTTTCTAGTGAATTCGATGTTAGAAGAATTTTCAAGTACATCGCCATTGACAAGAACGGCAACTCTTGTCCTGGGTGCTAACCACACATCGTCAGTACCAATATTTGCGATACGAAAGCACAGAAATCCACGGTTCACTTTACTAAGAGTCCGGACAACGATAATGTTTGATGACAAATGCTGAGTAGATGTTAAAGGTTCTACCATGGCTTCATACAGTCTTGGTATCTTTGGTGCTGTACATTGATAACACAGATTTTCCCGGAATGCGTACTGGAGACTTTGCACAGACTTTAACATATCCTATGACATCACGTTTAACATTTCTGTCACATGCTTTGAATTGTTCCTTTAATTTGTAATTTGCTGAAATTTCTTCAACTTTTTCTGTGTACTCTGCTCCGTGTTGTGTTTCTAATAGATTCTTACACAGTGAAATTGTGTTCATTCCCAGAATGGCCAGAATGTTTTCTTTACGCTGACGTGTTTCTAAATCAACTGAATTTTTCACAACTAACACACCCACTTGCTCTAATTGTTGACCCATGACCTCAATGTTGACCTCAATGTATCCAATAAACGGTATGGAAAGTTCATTAGATGCTTTCAAAGAAAACACAATGTCTGTATTTAATTTGGTTGCTGACTTCAGATGTTTCTTATAAAATGATTCTGTCACTGTAGAAACTGATGATCCAGTATCAACTAAACAATTAACACTAACACCATTCATTGTCACAAATACTGAAGGACATTTACCAACTAAACGTGTGTTCATTTTCCATGAGTCCGTTTCACTCCCCTCTATAACGGGACTCAGCATTACGAAGAGCTTTTGTTTTTCAGTTCAGAATTTGTAGAATCTGGTTTTGTTGGGCATTCATTAGCTTTGTGTCCCTGCTTTTTGCATCGGTAACATGTAAGCATGGTAAGTGGTCGATCATAATAATACCAGTTATTGTCGTAGTATTTTTTTTTGGAATTGACAGATTTTGTTAAATTTTCTATCTGACACGATTGTTTCTTCAATGCGTCGGTAAGTTCTTTGATTTTGTTTTTACTTTCACTTTCCGTTTGCTTCGGTATTTTTTCTGTCGATACTTCAGTTTTCTTTTCACTCTCAGACTCCCGGTTTTGTTCAATTGATTTCTTCTCCAGTGATTCTTGAAACGAGACTTCGCCATGTTCATCTTCTTCTGACCAGAGTATAGCTTCTTCTCTAAGTTCCCTAAATGTGATATCCGGTTGCGTGCGCATAATACGTTTTAGATGTTTCCGTAGATACTGGTCTCTGACATTTTCTGAAAAGTGTTCACACAATGTTTTATCTTGGTTTCCGAAAACTAACGAGTCTTTCCGAGTAATTCTTCTAATGATATCCATCAGACCGTAAGAATATTGACGCAGTGTTTCAGTTTCATTCTGTTTTCTGTCAAGAAATTTCTTCTGTAATTTAATAGCACTGACTCTATCACCAAATACATCCCGCAAAATTTTAACCATATGTAGAGGATCTTTTCGTACATCACCTGACAAATACTTGATTTCGTCTCGCGCATTTCCAGATAGATTTTGGTAAATTAGATCCGCTCCTTCTTCCTTCGTCATACCACGTGCTGCATATTGAACATTTTCTATCCAGTCCTCTATATCCATGTTATTGCCGGGGAATTTCGGAACAGTGCGATTTCGCTGCACATAAACAGTTTTTGGTTTTTTTGGTTCGTAATTTGTTTTCCAACCCATTTCGCTAAGTTGATTCTGCAGACCTTTGATTTCTTTCTGTAACGACTTTACAGTTGGATGACTCGCCATTTTAGCAGCCGAGAATGGTATTCACTATCAGTATGGGTAGTTTACGCTCGAGTAAATATTCCTTTCCCACGATGTTTCATTGATGTAATGGAATGTGAAGTTTTACTCACGTTGTTGGAATTTTACATGTAATTCTCCGTTGTCACCACTAGCCATTGCTTTAGTTCCCGGCGACGCCAAATGTAACCAAGCGGAGATGGAAAACGCAGGTTCAGTTTATAAATTTATTAAGAAAAGAAAAAGCAATGGCAGATCTACAAATCCAAAAAAAAACATATATACAATATCATAATACACACAGACTCTGAGACAAAATACTTTTATTTAATTTCCTGTTCACTTCAAAAATAAGAAAATTTAAGTGTACTAAGCCCAAAACGTCATTTTCATAGTTTAAAATACCCTTCTTTCAAAAATATGAAAAATACTTGAGCTTATAACTTGGACTTAATAAATAAAATACAAAAATTTAATAGATTAAGAAAATTACCTTTCAAGTGGTGACAACGGGCAGCTGGTAATAGGTAAATTGAATTCCCCGCACTGACAGGGATGGGCCCATGCCTCAGTATATATAGCAGAAAAACCGGTTAAACAAGGGGGTACAAATTTACTGGCCAATGAGATTTTGTGGGTAGAATTCATGAATGGAGACTACTACCAAATATGGCATAAAGTAAATTATGGCTCAGTAAGTTATTCAATAAAGATAAAAAAAATATTTTTAATAAATATGACTCTGCCACACTTTTAACACAGATTACGTGGAAAATACCCTCAACTGTGTCGCTAAGTTGAACTTATGAAACATTTTGTATACAAGTAAAACTAGGACTTTTCCCAGACATATTTCGGGTACAATGAGTTTATTTATATAATAAAGAGTTAAAAATAATTGTGTTAATCGGCTGCGCCGATGCTGTGACGGTGCGAATCGGCTGTGCCGATGCGATAAATGGAGAACACTCCAATAAATTATGAATGACCGTCAGGTGATATCATAACAAATGTGTTAATATATACCAAAGAGAACCCTCTATATAAATTGGCTGTAGTTAAGTAAATTACTCACAAATTGAAATCAAACCGACCTCGCAATGAAAAATTATGTTTTGAATGCATTTTTAAAGCTTCAGGAAGCCTTAACATAGCTGTGTTGTTCACCCAGTGCCATCAGAAAATTGAGAACATACGCTAAACAACTGATTAAAAAAATTTTTGTTGCACCTTTGTTTGATCATATCCAAATGTCCAGGACGTCTAAAAATCATAAAGAAAAGTAGGCGCCGTTATACCATTGTGCAAAGACGGCTTTGTGTGCACTGCTGTTACATGGTATGTAGTACATGTTATCATCTGACAATTCATAGTAAGGAAAATATGTGTCTATTCGTTGATTAGCAAAACGTGTCATTAGGGTCTGAGTTAATATTCAGGACAATTACTGGCATCTGATTATTTTCTTAATAGTCACACCTGGAGTCACGAAGGAATACCCAAGGCGTAAGTCAAATTTCGTTGGTCAAGGATTCTTGTAGTTTGTTAAGTAATTCTGTGAATATCTGAATGTACAAGCAGGATAATAAGTCTTTAAAAGGGGTTTTGAATTTCATGCTGTTTTCCTCAATGGATTTCATCTTCATTTGGTATGCTAGACAAAGGCACTGGTTTCTACACATGATTTGGACGGAATGTCATCTGACCGAGTCACATACAGTAAACTTTTGCTGGACAGAGGTTGCGCCATTGTTACATATTCGGTTGTCACCTACATCTGATTTTTTTAAAAAAATAGTTCCAGGCAACGTTCAGGGTTCAATATATCAAAACAAATATTTTAAATTTAAATAAATGAATGCAGCTGATACACTTTTATTTAATTTGTAGAATTATAAAGGCAATTATCCCACATAATGTTAAATTCTCAGATATGGCCTCCCAAAGTATAAGGTTTGAAACAGACCCCTGCTTCTCTGCTGGTCATGGCCTAAATAGTTGGTAGATGCACTTTTGTTTTAGTTTTTATTATTGTTAATGGGTTGACTTCTTCTACTCTGGATTTTCCCTCTTTTGTAGAGTGTATCATAAGAAGATCGGGTGAATGACAAATTAAAAGAAACTATACCTTTTTGTTTGGGAGGGATTGTAAAAGCTCTGAGTCTCAATAGTATTCTCCAAGCCTAACACATAAATACATAGATTTATTTCCAAAAGATCTGCAAACCCCAACGATCCCCGTCTACGTTTTACACACACATTATTCAATGTGTTTGGCTAAGTTGGTTTCGTTAGTAATGTATTGATAAGTCTAATAGCAGTATCAATTCATTAATTGCTCTAAATTACAACTCTTTGACAAGAATGTAAAATTTTATCCATCAAAATTATACCTGAAACCGTCCCCGAATTTAATAATACTCATGGATACGGATAAATGACCACTTAATGTTTTAAGATGGGTTACATTTAGTGTGTATAAATTTGACCGTATCTGATTCATTTAGTGAAATTTTGTAGCTGCTTTTCAAAGAAATTTGTAATGAAATAAGCATTTTCAGTGCATTTTTGTCTGTAAATATACTCTCCCCTCGAAACACCAAACGCTTTGGTGTAAATTTACTGAATAAAATAGGTAATACCTATATTAAACATAGATAATCAAAGATTACGAAGCTCACATCGACGAATGTTATTTATAAATAAGGCAAACTTCACATATTTTTTTTCTAGTTAGTGTACATCCCAAGAACAATATCCATGCAAGTTTGGTTTAAGTAGGACTCATAGTTACTTGGAAATAGACCTGCTCAAAAACTTTTAATTAACCTGTTTACTAATCAGGAAAATATTGGTCAGTTCATACATTCAAAGCAAGTCTGGAAGTTTCCATCCTTAGATTCACAATCTATGCAAGTTTAATCATAACAGGCCATAATATTGTATACCTACTAAAAAAAATTACCATCATCACTCATCTGGAAAATTTAGGTCAGATTCAGATCCAAAACAAGTGTGTAAGTGCCCATCTCTAGATACATCATCAATGCTAATATGGTTGTAATATGGCTAAAATTCACTCATATGGAAAATCGAGGTCGGATCCAGCATCCGAAGCAGATTGGTTAGTGTACATCCCTAGATGCATCATCCATTAAAGTTTGGTCCAGGTAGGGCTTATAGTTACTTGGGAACGGACCTGCTCCAAAAACTTTAACCTGGTCACTCATCTGGAAAATTTGGGTCAGATCCAGCATTCAAAGCAAGTGTGGTAGTGTCTATCCCTAGATGCATCATACATGCAAGTTTGGTCAAGGTAGGGCTCATACGCAGTACAGTTAAGGTGCGCAATGGAAATATCGGCTATTTCTTATGTTACAAAATATATTCTTTTTCATGATGGCGATTCTTTTTTGTACTTTACTAATATAGGACAAATGTAATTATGATTATTAACTACATTTTGAGGACGATTAGATTTTCTATTTAGACTTGTCACGTGATGCGGCAGTCACGTGATTTTTGCACATATACTTGCAGTATTGAGGTCACCTATACATTTCAATAGTGCAAGGGCATAATCAAGTTAATATTCGAAGTTTAATTTTTAAATAGTTTCAACACCCATTGTAGCTAGTGAAAAGTGCTGCCATCCTATAAAAATTCTACTGTTTCGTTGCTAAAATCATATTTGTATGAACGCATACTAAATTTTTGGCTGGTCAGCTTCATTAAATATAGAAATAATTAATTCAGTTTCAAGATTTCAACAGGATCCCAGCACTTTTCAAATAGCTTAATACTTATAGAGTTTATGATTAAAAACTTGTCATGATCCATTGGGGGTATGTCCTTGCACCAGATCTATTTATTAAGACCCTTAGGTTACCCTCCAGTGTACCTGCATACAAATATACGACAGAACCGTTAAATAAGAAATGCACGGAAAATATATGAATATTATCATAAACAGGACATTGTATCTAAATTTATGGCATCTTAAAAATCTGCAAATAATATTTTATTTAATTATAAAATACATTTCTTCGTTGTGAAAATATTATTTGATCCACCTCTCACTGCATACAAACTGCGTCAAGTTTTACAGAATGACGTCATGTCAACAAGTGCAGTGCGATCAGTTACTTGTTTAAACCTTGCTATGTGGTATTAACTAACGACAAAAACGCATCATAAAGTAAGTTTTGATTTAGTATAATTATCTCCTACAGTTTAAAATCGCAAATCACTTCATTTTTTTGGTATTTTAAAGGATTGATAGTTTCGTGTAATGTCATAGTTAATATTTCCCGTAAAAATTAGGCCCCGCCTCCTTTTTGTAGCCTTAACTGTGCTGCGTATTTACTAGGGAATGGACCTGCTCAAAAAATTTTAACCTGGTCACTCATCTGGAAAATGTAGGTCAGATTCAGTATCCGAAGCAAGTGTGGTAGTGTCCATCCCTAGATGCATCATGCATGCAAGATTTGTCCAGGTAGAGCTTATAGTTACTTTGGAATGGACCTGCTCAAAACATTAACCTGGTCACTCACCTGGAAAATCTAGGTCAGATCCAGTATCTGAAGCAAGTGTGGTATTGTCCATTCCTAGATGCATCATGCATGCAAGTTTGGTTCAGGTAGGGCTTATAGTCACTTAGGAATGGACTTTCTCCTAAAGCTTTAACCGGGACGCCGACGCTGACACCGACGCCGGGGGTATAGCATAAGTTCATCGAGGTGAGCTAAAATGAATTGGTATTTCACGGGGAAAGATGTCCTCTTTTTTTTTTTTTTTTTTTACGTTTTCCATTAATTTTTATAACAAAAATATAGAGATCTCTTTCTTTAAAAATCATTGGAATACTGTATAGGGGATTAATTTCACGGGTTGTAATTTTCACGTTTTTCTCTCCTCGAACACGATCGCGGTTTGTTGAATTCGCGGAATCGGTATATAATAAAAGTTACCTCCCTTGTCTTTATCCATGTAATCCATAGTATACCTAGAACGACATTAATCAGCGTTCACGAACAACAGGGTAGGTTTATATAAAATGATTAGATTTAGTAGTTAATTGATGATTAATAAAAACAAGTGCCGTTATTAAGTTTTTTTTTTTTTTTTTACTATAAACGTCAAATGAATTTCCTATATGCTTTTACAATGATTGCATATGTACACATCTTTCCGAAGGTATAGCACATCGCACAGAAAAAATACAATGGACGCTAATAAAAGTATTAATGTATATACATAATAATATCCTTCCATATCTTCAGCAAGGTCGATAGTTATTCGAATTATATTTTTTTAAACCAAAATTTCCATAAAAACTAATACGCATAATGCTAATGTAGGTAACAAATACAGGTGGTAACGTTACGCACGGGTAATCAAAACCAATGACCCATGTGTTTTGATTGATGCAGCATGTATATATTAAAACGGCTTTTAACAATAAATACAGGTTATTAGCTGCTTATTTAAATTAAAGTAAAGCGTGATAATTAAGATAATTGAATGACAAGTACTACTCGTAATTACTGAAATGACCATGTATTGTACGTATATATACCTATCTTAGTCTATTCTCAAATTTCCAAATAAAACATTGAGGTTTAATGTTTAAAACTTATTCACTGTTTCTTGAATTAACGGATTGATTAACACCGTGAATATAGCGAATATTAACACCGCGAGTTATTTTCCCCCTATACAGTATGATTACAGTGTTTATTACTACTATTGTTGAAAATTTACATGGTTAATCCTTGGTTCAACTTAAGTACTAGGAATTTTTTAACTATTTTTAGTTTTTTTTCTTTTTAACTACTATTATTGTTCCAACTATTTTATACTTTATTTATAAGTTTGTTTATATTTTTGTATTTTTTTTACCACACTCTTGCTCACACGAGCACATACTACACAGAACATACATAATAAAGGTTGATCCGTGCGACTTTGATTTCTCATAATTATGTTTATGTTGCCCTCTGCTTAGCTATTTGACTGCTCAAGGCAGACTATTAACATTTAAAGAAATTGACTTGGAGGTAGGCATCGAAGCAATACCTTTGATGTCTATTTGCAGAAACATGTATGGCTCAAAGGGAAGAAAAGGATGTTCCGGATTTCAAAACCTGTGTTGCTGTAGAGGCTTCTCAATTAGATATACGGTAGGCCCGGGTTCGATTCTCGTTCGCGTCAAACCTAAGACGTAAACAACCGCCCGGAACTAGAAGTGAAAGTCACGGGTCTTTCGGATGAAACCTTAAAGACCGAGGAGACCTGTATCATGGTAGGCATTTGCACGATAAAGAACCCTCACTGTTCAATGGCCCAGACTGCCAAGTATAGGTCTAAATTTAAAGCCATTCACCGCCATACGGTGACGTCTCTATTTGAGTGAAAAATTCTCGAACGGGATAAACAACATACAATCAATCAATCAATTAGACATATATGTTTTACACAGGTCCGTAGCAACGGTTTAAAAAGAAGGAGGGAGAAACTTTCCAAAAAAAGTCAGACACACAAAAATAAAAAAAAATCAATAGATAAATGTCAAAATCCTGGAATTTGCTAGTGCCCGACCTTACAGCAACAAAAAGGGGGGGGGGGGGCAACATGGATATAAAGGAAAATTTACCATAGCCCAAAAAACAAACTATGTGTGTTAAAAAGTGGGAGTGGACCGTGACCCACCCCCAAACCCATCGTTCTACGAGCCTGTTTCTCATATCCAATAGACATGAAAGTCTACCTCAATTGCACCTCAAAAAATTGGTTCACTGGATTATTTATATCCTGAAATTTCTAAGGGGCTTTAAAAGATTTGAGAGAGAAGAAAGGAAGAAAATCTTTTCACTAAAAGAAAAAAAAATGAATATTTTAAGTAATTCTCTAAACTGTAGGATCAAATCATTCCCCTTTCAATAGGTTTCTTTAATCATGAGAAAAAAGAACATAGACGTAGATCAAAGTGTCGCGAACATTAATTAATGACATTATTTGAAATATTCCCTTTGCAGAGAAAGCTGAGCTATTTTACAACGTCAATTCTTCTAATGTGTCGTATGACACAAGATGCAGTCAGCCAGAAAATATATAGCAGTGAAGATTGCAAAGGAGATCAGAATGATAGAATGAATAAAGTTATGGAGGCTTTTGACAAAAGGCTTGACGCACTTGAGTCCAGAGGTATAACCATTAACAGAACAAAACTAAAATTGTATATTTACATTTCCAATTATTATGTTCCCCAAATGAAGTTTTGGAAATTTTTTAAAAACTTTTTTCTTCTTATTATTATTCTATAGACTTTTGAAAACAAGATATATACTTCTTTATTACAAGGATTTCGCAAAATTTCATAGAGCTTATTTATGTAGAGAACTATAGGGGGAGTAGTAGCGTTTGGGGAACATCTGTAACGGTCTCCGTAATGATATATGAACTAGTTTTCCCTTATGATTTTTTACTAATTAGAAAACAGATATTTTTCTCATGAACTACTACGAATGAGCATGCATATTTCTATTTTTACCTCAGGATACCGTACTTGACGTCAAAACTATAGTGCAAGCTGAGAAAGGACTATATTTTTGTACTCATATGAAGAAGAATTTGTTCAAAATCTTAAACATTAAAAGAAGAAAACATTTGCTGTGGCCTTCAACTCGACATTTAGATATATCGACGAAGTATTGTCAATTAACAATAGTTATTTCCATTCTTATGTCGATATGATATATCCCAGTGAGCTTAAAATAAAAGATCCCACGGGGTTTGACACATTTGTTTCATATTTGGATATTTTACTAGAAGAAAGACGTTAATGGTAATCTAACAACCCAGCTTTATGATAACTTTAACTTTTCAATCGTCAACTTCCTTTACTTATACAGTAATATTCCTTCATCACCTGCATACGGGGTTTATATCTCTCAGTTAATTCGATACGCAAGAGCATGTTCTACGTATGGACAATTTCTTACACGAGGCAAGTTATTGACAAGCAAGTTGATCACACAAGAATCTAATCAGTCTCGTTTAAAGTCGTCATTTCGTAAGTTCTATGGTCGATACAATGACCTTGTAAGCAAAAATACAATTTATCATTAAGTCAAATGCTGACTAACGTTTTACCTACTAACTGTAAGGCCATTATTCACATATCGATTTGTTGACGAACTTTTCCGCTATTTCACGGTTATGACAAGGAGCACACGGCTTGTGTGATCGGATAGCAGAAGACGCTTACTCCTCCATGGCACCTGATCTCACCTCTGATGTTTTAGAGGTCCGTGTCTCCTTACTCCAAAATTTGTATTGTTTAATGGACTTGTAAGCTTGAATACTGTTCGTTATCTCCATATATTTAGGTAATGAGTAATATTTGCCCCCAAAATAAAACTTGGACGGAGAAATCTACAATGATGATCTAAACCAGGGGTATATCTGCAGACTTCAAATCATTAAACATTTTCAATAGCTAAGACGCCATATGTTAGATATGACGTCAGGAAAATGACGTAAATTAAAAATTTCCATGATTTATAGAGAAAAGGGTATATATTATGTAGATCTTTTGAATAAGTCACCGAGCGCAGGCCTGCTCCAACTCAATGTTTTGATATAATGTGTAGAATGATAACACCAATGAAATATGTGAGTATTGTAATGGAGCATGTTTGTGCTCTATAAATTATATGGTAAAAAATTAAAAAAGATTGTGTCCATTTTGTCCTCTTTCTGAAAAATAACGCAAAATTCAAAGTTTGTGACGTCAAAGATACAAAAATTGATAAAACCCTACTTCGAAACTATAATATTTTTTTTATTGATTCACATTTTCCATGCAATATATAATTCAGCATGTTTCAACATTTTTTTTTTTTTTTTTTTTTTTTTGATTTGACCTTTATGGGGGGAAAATTGCGCATACACCGCATATAGCTCTTTATGCAGTATATATTTTTTGAAAATTCATGCGGAACATGATATACAACGCTTCAGGCTGTCATATTTATCATGAAGCGCTAACCAGCTCCATGTATTTGAGGACATACGCAACATAGTTTGAACTTCATTGTCTTTTTCCCTGGAGTTGAAGAGTTCCAATACTTAAAGGAATTGTATGGTACATTTTAATGTCTATATATGCTATTGTACACTTCCTCTAAAACAAGTTTTGATAAACAAAACATCTAGAATATATGTTTAGTAATTTTTGTAATTTTTTTTTAAATTATACAAGAATTTTCATCAATTGATATCTTTTCAAAACCCCTGGTAATGCATGCTGATTTTTTGTCTATGAACATCTGATGGCACTATAATCTTAAATTAAAAATATCTTGAAAAATTATCAGAAGGTAAGGTAAGTTGCGTATGTCCTTAATAAAGCGCTTACGTGTTTCACGAAATAAGCATGGGTGAAGCGTCTTAGCTCATGTCCTTATGATTAATCAAACATTAATTTCATTTGTTAAATAATAATAATAATAATATCTTGACTAAACAATTTCCTTTTTGTTCACTTTTATTTTTTATAGCTACACTCTCTAATTGGACATGTTTCCTTCAGTCGTGCTATTTCTTTTCACTTGACAAACTGTCATGGTTTGATGCACAGGTAATTTCCCATATAAAATGTTCATAAAAAGTTTTTTAATGTAACCAATCTAATCTAAATAAAATATTTTTATTATTAACGATTATTTTAATCATCTTTTTCATTTTAAAAAAAATAAAAACATCAATTCTAATTATTATAGCAAAAATGTTTCCAATATGGCAGTATATTGGTGGAAATTGAAACTCAAGAAGAGAATAACTTTATTACAAAAAGACTTCTTGAGCCACATGAAGGGTATGGTAAGTTACACACTATAGTTTTTAAAGATAGCATAATGTTTTATAATTAAATGTAATACTCTAACATCCAAATTGTTATGAGTAAGACAGGTGTGTGTGTGTGTGTGTGTGTGTGTGTGTGTGTGTGTGTGTGTGCAAAAACATCTAAAATCACTTGTGACCTATTTCACCCAAATTTAATAGTGTAAAACCAACTAAATGCTAGAGACACTACTGTTGTTCACCTGTTAAAATCTACACTGAAATGAATTGTCACGTAAATGAAACATTCATGTTTTCTTCCATAGATATTCATGTCCTATGTTTTATTTATTTTTCATCCTCCGTTTTTGCAGAAACGAAGAAACATTAAATCTCATTCATCTGACAGTCTGTCACAAAAATTTTAACCTTGGTGATAACTTTTGAATGAAAAAAGATTGGGATTTCATATTTTAAGATGTATATTACTTGTAACAAGAGTTTTCAAAATATATGAAAGTTTTTGACCCCATGACCTTAACATTGAAATTTGAACTATTTTTCCAAAAAAATAACATTACTTTTACCTTTGTCATAACTTTATTATGAAATGAGAACAGAGTTACATATTCCACAGAGCGCATTCACATTTGACAAGTTCATTTCCTGTAACAGGACGTTTCCAAAGGTACAATTATTTTAACGCAATGGCCATGACTTTGACGTTTGACCAAAATTTCAAAAAAAAAAAATTAACATTGATGATAACTTTTGAATGAGAGAAGATAGGGCATCTATACCGGTATTTGACATGTACACGACATTTCAAAATTACTTTGGTTTTTTGACTTCGTGACCTTGACCTAAAAATTTCTCCCTACAGTTTTTTTTCAATTTGTTTTACATTGGTAATACAAAAACCATAAAATAGATAAGATCCTTGAAACATATACCAGGGACGAAATTTGATATTTTTTTTCCTTGATTTGCAATTGTTGTCATACATGGTCATAATACCAAATAATACCAACAAAAAAAAAGGATTTCAAGTTTACTTTTTATATGTTTTAATCTGATTCTATTTTTTTAAAACCACATTTCTATATAACTGGTGATCAATTTTTAAAGACGTAAGTGTTGTCATAATAATCATATTTCAAAAAATTTACTTTACATTCTATAAATAGAAAAATGCTATGGAAATTAACGGAAAATGCATTTTAAAAAATGAAAAAACATTTTGATCCTTGAATACGTACCCTTGTATGCAGATTCCGAAATTTTCTATGATTGATATTTATGAGCAAATAGTCTGACTTTCAATTTTGCCAACCACATAATCTCTTACATGATGCAAAAAGCTGTCACATAGGATTTAATAATGCCATACATGAAGTTAACAAAATCGAATATTTTTCCTTCTTGGTGACTCTAGCAACAGTGTTATTTTCATCAAACTTTATCAATGTATGATATTCCAATTTAGTTCATTCAGAAAAGTACTATATTCAAGAAGAGTTAAATAATATGTTATTTTTATTTGAAAGGTAATTAAATTCCTAAAGTAGCAAACAAATATCACTTTAAACCACTTATACATTGTTTCCATGAATACACTGCAAAATAGCAAAAATCCCAATTTTTCTAATGCAATCTGCGTTACAAAGTCTTAACGATGTGTAATTGCTTGTTTTGAATCTCCGTGTTTTCTTCAGGATAGTATCATGAACCAAAATTAGCAAAACAAGTTGTATAGCTACACTGCGTTACCATGGCAAACATGAAACCTATTTTAAGAATAATACTGTCAATACCTAATTATTTAAGGTCAATTTTTTATTGCTTTTCTTGTGTTGTTGATTGAGTTTGATCATGTTACACCTGTCAGGGAATATTCTCCCTATTTCAGCATTTTCAGCATCTAAAATGTATATGAAATGTACCCATGGTTACCACTTACTTAAAGATATATATACTTAGAGAATATTCTAAATAGTTTTTTAATGCATAAGTGTCACATTTTGTCATAATTTTCATATTTTTGTGAGAATAGTTTTTTCCTTAGTCTTTAATAATGCTTAATAAAGATTCAAAGTAGCTGAAAATCTCAATTTTTCAAACTTTTTCAGCTGTAACTATGGCAAGCAAGACACTTAGCAACCAAATTTTATTGATATATGTTTCTGATGTCATGTCAATTGTAATCATGGGAAGAGTTTCATCAAAATCGGTAACCATTGGTGGCAAAGAAGTGGTTACAGAGAATAGCTCTAACTAAGATGAAGGATTTGTACTGTTTATTAGGGAAGGTATATTCTCTCTTTTAAATTATCGTTAGGGTTCTACAGTATGTTAGATTAATCCATACTTGGTGCCCCATTTATTTCTTTTAAAGAGGGGAAGCTCACAACCTAGAGTATTCAGTGTCAGTAAGTACCATTAATCAGGGAACAACAGTTTAAACCATCAAAATTTTCTCGAGTCGTTCCCTGTTTACTTGTAGGTTGTCATGTACTGGGAATTCTCTGGTACTTGTGCTCAACAAAAAGTCTATTGTTACTGCTTTTTTGTGTGTCCTTCAAATTTCTCATTTAAGGTCCTGAAGTAAAAAATGATTAACTTTTCTATAGATGTTGTCATAAGTAATGTGCACCGGAGGAGATGAAAAGGTTTACACGTACCTATTTGTTCAGAATAATTCGTTAGTAAGCGAGTTGGTACCAGTATGTGCTGATACGGGCTTGTCACATGTAGACCTCTGTACTATAATTTAAAAGCATGCATAAAACCATTTATCAAAAAATATTTCTCTGTATGTTTCTTGCAAATCTTGAAATGCTTACTAACCAATTACATCTCTCTAGGGGTTAGTGGTGTACAACGAACTATTTAAAAGCTAGGCAACTTTTTGACTTACTTTCTTTTCAATCTGCTAAGTGTGATTTTTTTTTGTAAATTCCATTTAAAGAGCCATTTTCTTTTCATTTAGGAATTTATACATGGATTGGGGCTACTGACTTGGTAACAGAGGGTAGGTTTGTATGGAATTCCACAGGACAACCATTAAAATTCAGCTACTGGAAAGCAGATGAACCTAACGATCTTAGGGAAAATGAGGACTGTGTTCATCTATACGCTGGTGAAAATTTGACTGGTCAGTGGAATGACCGTTTGTGTAGTAGCAGTGGTAGTTACATATGTGAAAAGAAATTTTTTTAGAACAATCTAATTTTAAAAATTTTGATATTTTCCTTGATTTCATTTGAGAATACATAATAATACATAATAAGGTAATTGAAGAAAGTTTGAGTTGATTAGAATGCTCACTATGAGCATTAGGTGTAAAACTTTAAAAAAAAAAACTTACAAATTTATGAAATCTCATGTGAGTATTATTTATTTTGAATCAATCTTAAATAAATGACGTTGTTATTAAATCCGTAGGTTGAAATTTCTCGAATTTACCGAGTAACAAATAAACCATTGAATAATTATCTGTTCTTCTCTTTTTTTCGATATATATGTAATACTGTTTTCGCTTTATATGCCAACATAAGACTATCTGGTAATTGATTTTTTAAAATCATGAAATATCAACTGATTAACAAACATTGATACTGATTGTGTCGACACAGAATATTTTGTGTCGTATTTTAATTTACATGTATATAAATTTTAAATTACCCATAAGCAATGATTACTACATGTGGTAATCATGATGTGGAAATAAATGAATCTGCAGTAATGACTGATGTACATTTTTACAACTTACAATACATAACGCTTTGTGGGACTTTTTTGTGAGTTTCACGAGTCACACGTAGAATAATAGATTTACATGCAAATTATTCATACAATGTTCATGATATAAAAAGACACTGGTATTGAAAAACTGACAATGGTGTGCAATGAGAATGAACTTCACTTTTTCAAGAGGATGGGGCGTGGAGAGGTAATAAAAGTGATCAAATAACATTATGGCCACAGACCTTGGAAAACAACAGTAATCTTGAGCAGGCCTTACTAAACAAAACATATGTCTAATGGCACCTGCTCTATATACTAGTTGCATGTAGACATCCGCCAAATACGGTAAAGTTTTCCCCCAAACCATGACAAAACTGCTAAATAATTGCACAACGAAAAAAGGAACGATAATAAACACGAAGTAAAATATAACACAAACAAGAATGAAAACCAAACAAAAACGTAAGTACTAGATTTTGTGAATCGCTGAATACCCTGCTTGAAAATGGTCCAGACACCTGAATGTTCTACATGAGTATAGGAAAACCACTTTATCGATATCAGTTAGCTGATCACAATCCAGAAAGAAAGTTGTGTAACATGATTTAAGATTTAGGAACGAAATTATATTCTCCATCCCTTTGTATGATACGGAAGCCTACGGAAACCCATTTAGGACCTATCAAAAAATATTTTTTTTAATTATATATTACGATATAACGAATTGTCGAATTTGTTATAACGAATTTAATCTTAAAACAAATTTATTGTATTTGTTATATGAATTTAAAAAAATTATTAAAAAGAATTAAATTCGTTCAAACGAATTCTAAAATTTGATATATCAAATTAAATTCGTTTAAACAAATTTCAAAATTTCTTATAACGAATAACTTTTTTTAAAATGAAATTCAACAATCGGGTCTATAAAAAAATATATGAAATCGTTATAAAGATTTGTCGAATTCGTTTTGACGAATTTGATTAGCTATACATGTAACAAATTGATTAAGGTATTCGTTATAACATATCTAACTAGTTATAACAATGTCTTTGAATTCGTTATAACCAATTCAACAGATTTGGTATAACAGATAAAATTCATTATAACTTATTCAAGGAAATTGTTATAACGAATTAAATTCGTTATAACAAATTCGACATTTCGTTAGATCGAATTCAAAAATATTTTTGATGGGTCCTAAATGGGCTTCCGTAGAATGACATACGCCGTTCCTCTTTGATACCTATGAGAACATATAACGAAAATATCTTCTAGACATTATTTCAAACCAATTAAACTGCAAGTGTAGACTGTGAATTGAAAGTAGTTTCATGAAGTTTCCTAAAGACGTTCTACCAATGCCGTTACCCCTAAAATGAAACAGAATAGTATTGAAATGCTTTTGAACAAAAGATGTTATGTGTCCCAATCTGACCCTCTATGTCAAAACAAATTCATGGATATTTGAAATAGCAGTGGGAAATATAATTTTGTGAACTCGCTCACAATACCCCTAGGTTGTTGATTTTGAATGCATATTTCTTGACTGAATTTTATGCATTGATTTTGATAATTGGATATTGCCTACTTGTATGCATGATAAATGGCCATGAGTCTAATAATTCAGCCAGTTGTATAAGTATCTACTGTAACAAACTCATCACACTGTTGATAACCGGTACAATTATTGCAAGCTAGGCGTAATTCTGATGAAGATTAATACGCTGTTATACGTTATACGAGACCTGACTATAAATAAGTAAAGTTTGTCTTGTGTGAATGAATGATTTTACAGCATTATACTTCTATCTACCCTTCATTTAAACAACTTCTTAATCCTCTTTAATATGCATGTGTGTTGCACAAACAGTCCTAAAACAATGCAATTTAAATGTGGAAGCAATAACGTGAATGAACTATTAAGTTTTTCACTTTATTGCAGTAAACTAATAAATGGTTACTGGCTTGCCTTTCAAAAGGAGCAGTAACAGATCTGACAAGCTAGACTTATTTGCTATGCATTGTTTTGATTCTTGTCTCAAAGTGTTAGTTTCTTGGGTTAGTCTTAGTTGAATAATAAACTGTAGTGTAGTTGTAAGGCGTTGGCTTCGTGATCGGGAGGCCCGGCTTCGATTCTCCTTTGTCGCGCCGCGTCAAACCCAAGATGTAAACATAGGTAGTGACTGTTCCTTCACCAAACGCCCAGCAAAAGAAGCGAAGGTCACAGGTCTTTGAGGCCTCAAATACCGAGTTCTCGTGTCACGGTAGCCATTGGCACGATAAAGAACCCTCACTGCTCAATGGCCCTGAGTGCCAAGTGCCAAGTATGTCTAAATTATAAGCCCTTCACCGATATATGGTGACATCTCTATATTCTCGAATGGGATACAATCAACCAGTCAATCAATCAAACGATCTCACTAAAAGCAGATAGAACATTTGCGATTGAATTTTTGCAACATAGAATATAACCTACCGCTTTCATCTGAATGTTGCTTTTATTCATAAACAAACCTTTGTTCTAACATGATCCATAACCCTTTGAAATTAACTAGATTGGGCATTTTTAAAAGATACTGACCACATTCTCTCAAAAACACAAAAATTCCTTGGTGGCGGAATGATCTTCCTACACACGTTTTGCACACGAAAATGGTATCAGCTTTAAATTAGTTGTGCAAATCCAGGAACCACTTAATAACCACCCACCGTTTATCAAAAAGCACCTGCACCGCAAGAATTATGATTGTCTTTTTATGGATTCAAATTGATATTTTATGACCATGTTATAGCTGGCAATGGTACTTCTTGTGAAGGTGGAAGCCTTAAACCAAATCCCATTGACAGAATGCAAAACAGAAATAGGCTACAATGTACTTAAAGAGGGTTTCCATATTTTTCTACATAATTCAATGTTGTGTTTGCTGAGTAGCCTCTAGAGTTACATACAACATATATCTCTCCCTCCCCCTCTCTCTCCATTCATCCATCCATCCATCCGTCTATCTATTTAATATACATGTATCTATCTTTTCAACAGTGAAATTTAAATTCTCTGTCATTATGAATAGGTAGAATTGAGTAGGAATACAAACACACCACAGTGACAATTGTACACAGAGTATTTAAATCAAATGAAACAATGAGATATCAATATATAACCGAGAAATAAGATTGAATTCACTAACCACCAATACGAGGGTTGATCTAAAAGTAATGTCACAACTTCGATAAAATTGCTACTAGTCGACGTAAAACAACAAAATCATAAATGATGGAAGCTACATTTATTTCAAATCAGACCTGAAAATTTCAATTCAACATGATTTATACATTTATAAATATCGTATTATATACAAAGTGTAATTTTGGTAATCGTCGCATCTAAATAATAAATAAATAAATACATTCAAACGTTTCCCATTAAAAAATATTTGAGATTCACGAACACGTTCACAAATTTCTGTTCTTTAAGAATTCTTGGCACCCATCGTAGACTCACTCTTTTCATAATTAAGTCCTCTGTCTAAATTCTTTGAAAAGTACACAAGACAAGTGTTTATATCCCTTTACATAACAGATACACGCAAGTCTTTTGACAACATCAGACACCAGATAAACGATTCCGTCCGACCTCTCATCTTTCGGTCTTGCTGTCTTCTGCTAATCATTCAATGACCCATCACGCTCACCAAAATCGCTGAAACCATCTATAAACAAGACTCTTATTTACATTCTTTTCACTGTAAGTCTGATTAATCAACGTAATTGTCTATACTTGTAATTTCCCCAGTTTGAAGTAAAAATGCAAAATCCATTACAGCTCGTTGCGGCATCCCCCGATTTTGACACGTCCTTTGTTCAATGCATCAGAGTAAAACACAATGTTTATAATCAAAAATAGCAATGACGTCATTTAATTTTCAACTGATCATTAGAAAATGGCGTAAATTTTGTCTTTTATAATTATTGTCCGATTCGTCGCGTTTTTAGATGTTTTTTAAAATGTGTTTGTCTTTTCATCCTAAAAAGATACACTCTCTATGCCTTATGTTTGAAATAACTATAAAATGAATTTAATTTAACATTATTGAACCATAATTTCAAAGTTAATTAGATTTATATATGTGCATATTTTGGTATATTGTATTTGATAATATGACGCCAAGTATAAAAAATATGGACACTGTGACTAACCCTCGTACATGTAATGTCCAGAATTACATAAAAAGGGAAAATTATGTGCAGGATTTTATTTCTTTACATAAGTGAGTTTTTTGTTAATGTTGGCAATTTGCAAAAATATGGCTCATGTTCGTGCTATTTTTAAAGATAAAACTAGCGTTAAAACACATTACTCTATTTTTATTTTTATATTGTAGAAAATCTGTTTAAATGAATTATGACATCGAATAAATATGATTATTATATACCCAAGTGTGTATCACTCAATTTTACTGTAGATTTCATACAATCACGTGACGGTGTTATCTGACTTTCCGGATCACCACACTGTGGTTTTCTGAATCCATATCACCCCTCTCTGAAATTGATGACGTAGTACACAGAAACATAACGTTATTTTTCATGCGCATCAAAAAGTTCCTTGACAAAATGCTTTGTTTAATGGAAAAATTTTGTATAATTGATCTCAAAAAGTTTTTTTTAAAACTATATTTAGGTAGTTGTAAGTGGGGGTATATAATAAATTTATCATTACAACAGTAACTTGATCCGAAGAGCCGTATCACGTCTCGTTGACAGACACGGATCATCAGATCAAACTCGACGCTTCGCATCTCGTTTGATCTGATGATCCGCGCCTGTCAACTCGACGTGATACGACTCTTTGGATCAAGTTACTGTTATAATAATGTATATTTATCCAATTCTAAACTTAAGAATATCTCAATGACTTTATCGTCTACGACACGTCATACAGCTTAACACATGTTAAAATTGTAGTATTATGTGTCCCGGGAGGAAATGGCAGTGAATTTCAGCATGTTACTTTACAAAGAGCGACCCAGGGACACTACACGGACACTTGGTGTCTTATGTTGACACGATATATCCCGGTGAGCTTGAAATAAAAGATACCACAGATTTTGACACATCTGTTTCATATTTGGATATATTTCTAGAAAAAGACGTTAATGGTAATCTAACAACAAAGCTTTATGATAAACGTGATGATTTTAACTTTTCAATCGTCAACTCCCCTAGTTATGCAGCAATATTTCCTTATCACCTGCATACAGGGTTTATATCTCTCAGTTAATTCGAGAGACAAGAACATTCTCTACGTATGATCAATTTCTAAAACGAGTTAAGTTATTGACAAACAAGTTGATGAAACAAGAATATCAGCAGTCATCATTTTGTAAGTTTTATGGTCGATACAATGACCTTGTCAGATAATACAATCTATTATTAAGTCAAATGCTGACTGAAGTTTTTCTTACTAATTGTTAGACTATTATTTACACACTGAACTGTCGACAGATTTTTCCGTTATTTCTCGATCATGACAAGGAGCACATGGCAGGTGTGACCGGTCGACAGGGGATGCTCACTCCTCCATGGCACTTGATCCCACTTCTGATATTTAAGAGGTTTGCTCTGCTCCTGATTTGTATTGTTTAATGGACATTTGAGCTTGAATACTATTCGTTATCTCCATATATTTCATTACTCTGAGAAATCAAGGGAAGTAACAAACACATTTATTTTATATAATTGTATCTTCGCAATACATTTGAACTTTGGTATCCCTAACATCAATATCGCGATAACTGTGGATACATCGAAGAGATTTTGAAGTCCCACCCACTTATTCTTTAGATATTTTACACTCAAATCTTCGGATATCTTAAAGTTTTTTCTCAGCCCCATTGACTTCAACATAAAAAGGTTTGACTATAGTACAAAGATTGATTGATTGTTTGTATGTTGTTTTACGTCTCATTCGAGAATTTTTCCCATATAGAGACGTCACCATATACCGGTGAAGGGCTTCAAAATTTTACCTTTACTCGGCACTCAGGGCCATTGAGCAGGGATCTTTATCGTGCCAACGACTGGTCATGACACGGGGCCTCGGTTTTTAAGGTCTCATCCGAAGGACCCGCAACTTTCACTTCAAAGTGCCGAGCGCATGGCGAAGGAACAGATGCTACCCATTTTTTATCGACTTAGGTCAGTTGCGGCCGAGATTCGAACTCACGACCTCTCGATCACGGAGCGAGCGCTCTACCGACTGAGCTTCCGTGAACGGTTATAGTACAAAGAACGTAATTTATATGGATCAAATATTTTGATAATTTTTTGCATTGCTTTCGGTCTAAGAGCATATGCGTTATAAAATTAAAGGCACATATGCATATGATCAATGTTTATTGGTAGCATTACACTGTTATGACTTTTAGCTGATGAGCCATTATTTCCAAATATTTCATTAACGGTGTATGTAGGGCAAACGTTTGTTAATCAAAAATACCCATTTTGAATGAATTCAGTTTACATAATATGACGTATAGAAAACAAATGAGTTTGTAGTTCAATGGCCCTTTAGCCTATGGTGAAATCATAATTAAGCTTTTATGGTAAGCTTACTTATTTCCAATTACTTCTGAAAATATTTTAATTCAGACAAGTAAATATTTTGATTTTCTTGATCAGGGCAATTGAATGGTAATTTGATGACACGGATAAATAATCTCAATTACTAGTATTTATTTGTAGATTGATTCATAGGACATATTAACCTTACGAGTACATGTAACAGGTACCTGTACAGCGTGTATATATTTCATCCTTAGATTAAAAGCAATGCATGCACATCAGCTTAATATTCTCTAAAGACACTTATCTTGTGGAAAATGAAAACCCAAATGCCTTGCACCTAACATGTAAGATTTGTTTGACATAATTTTTTCCGAAGCTTTTAAGCTTCTTTGCTGCTTTCTTTAGTTGAATGCTTGTAAAAGATTTACTAAGTTTGTTGATGAGCAAAATGAGATTGTGAAAAATAATTTTGAAAGATTTTTTGAGCACCAATGACTTCACTCCTGTCACATAGGCACTAACATAATTTTTTTTTATTATAATTGAAAAATCTACCCCCTACCTACTATTACTTGGTAGAGATAAAAATAGTTTTACTAAAAGAAAAATATATAATGTGATGTGCCTGAGATTTACAATTAAAATAATAAATATTTACATAACTAGGGATGATTCCATTTTGCTACCTGATCAATATCCTACATGAAGAAGCTCAAATACAGATAATGTGTAGATCGTTATGTCGATGTAACTATCTTAATTAATCTATCTATCCATCCATCTATCCATTCATCCATCTATCCATTCATCCATCCATCCATCTGCCTATTTATATAATCTATCTTTTCAACAGTGAAATTTAAATTCTCTGTCATTATGAATACCTGTAGTTGGAATTGATTAGGATTGCAAACACACAAGTAGGACAATATTGACATGGTAAATTTAAATCAATCATTCCAAGCAATGAGATATCAGTATATAATCGAGACATAACATTGAATTCACTGACCACTAATAATGTCCAAACTTAATTAAAGAAGGGAAAATTATGTGTAGGATTTTATTTCTTTCCATGTGTGAGTATTTCTTCAATTTTGACAGCTTACAGAAACATTCATGTTTTTGCTCTTTTAAAAGTAAAACTAGCGATATATATTTATTCTACTTGTATTTAAATATTTTAGAAAATCTGTATAAATGAATTATGACATCGAATAAATATGTTAAATTATACAATCTTAAACATAAGAATACGTCAGTGACTTTATCGTCTATGACACATCATACAGCTTAACACATTGTAAGGATTGTATTTAAAATTGTAGTATTATCATGTGTACCGAGAGGACATGGCAGTGAATTTCAACATGTAACTTTACATAGAGCGACCCAAGGAAACTACACGGAACTCGTTTCTTTCGCGTTGGAGGTAAAGAAGTCAGCCTCTCTGATCAAATGCACTGCTTCCTGTTTAACAAATATAAATTGCGTTTCCTTAATTTTTGATTCGGATTCCAAACAATGTTCTCTGCTGTCTAAAGGTATATCCCTAGATGCTTCATCAAAATCGTTTCTGACACCAAACTTAGAAGCTTATACACAGGGTAAGTTTCAACATTTCTAACACCCCGATTGATCATAATATGAACCTATAGCAGCTGTACATGTGCATAAGCAATCATGGAGTTTATAAAATGCATATTAGAAGAACCAATTTTTTAAAAACTTATTTTTAGAGTAATTTGTAGAGTAAAAAATATATTAAAAATTCGACAATTCATATATTGTATAAGTGTTTTAAAAGTATTGCGATAAATGTTAATTTTTTCCCTTAAATATAATTAGAATGTAAACGTTAAAAGTCAAACATTCAAAGAAAATTTGACATTTAATTTCAATCCAATGAATCCTTCATGTATATTTCATAATGCCCTCCTCTACCTCTTCAAAAACTAACATTTTTTACATTATTCCTGGCGCACATGAAAAATAAAGGTGTGTAAATTGTTTGAACCATTTAAAGAAATAAAAAGTAAAAACTAAAATACATTACTACTTCTTCAGTTATTCCCAAGTGTTCTGCCGGATATAAAGAATCCGTTCTTCTTAGTGATACATGTTTCAAGGCAAACTACATCAAAAAAAGCAAACATGATGCAGAGAAAGAATGTGCCAGGGAAAACGGATTTCTTGTTCAGATTGATTCAGTTGCGAAACATTTTGGAGTTATTCAATTTATGCAAAGTCTTCCCGGAAGTGCAGGTAAATGATAGCGATGAAAAGTAGGATTTTTTTTTCGGGGATTTATACTCATTAATACATAAATATGGTGGTTTAATGTTACAATTACTTTTTCCAAGTCTTATCTAAATTGAATCAGTTTGCTTATTAGTCCATTAAACGGACAGAAACAGTATATTAGATTTAAAAAAAATATATTTTCAGTATCAATGTTCTTTATTGACGGAAGTGACGAAATAACTGAAGATGACTGGCGTTTGTCTGACGGAAGGGCCTTGCACATACAATGGCATACCAATGAACCTGATCCTTGCTGCAAACTATTCGAAGATTGTATGATAATAATTGGGAATGGAAATAACAACGATGTCCCATGCTCTGCAGAGATAGACTTCCTCTGTGAACAACGTTATAATATTATCTAAACTCTGTTACATTTTTGTTCCTTCCATATTTCTTTCTGTCATCTCATCGTCCAATTAAGTTACTAATTTGTTGTGTTTATTGCTACTGTTTAATTTGTGCTACACTATTCAGCAAACTCTTATTAGTCTATAGAAGCAGCAAGTACGTGTATTTTATGCATTCATCGAAGGCAAACGTGACAACACCATGACCGTGTTTTCAGGAAAAAACCCGGACCTTGAAAAGAGAGGTGGGATCAGGTACCTAGATGGAGTAAGCTTTCCCTGTCTACCGTTCACACCCACCGTTTGCTCTTTTTTATGATCGGATAAACGGAAAAATCCTTGGACTACAGACCTGTTTATTCCAAATATATTCCAAGTACTGTAGCAAAAAGAACGTAATATATGGATCAAATGTTCTAATCATTTTCATGTATTGCATTTTGCTTTTGAAGCATTTATTAAAATTAAAGGCACACATGGTATGCTTAATAATGTTAATGATAATTCACCTATTATTTAACTTAATTCTTGTGAGATATGTGAAAAAAAAACCATGTGTAATAGACAATGTATTATAAGCATAATATTGTTATAACTTTTTCGCTTATGAGCCATTATTTCCGAATATTTTCATCAATGGTTTATGTAGGGCGAACGTTTGTTAATCTAAAAATATCCATTTGAGTCAATTCATTTAATATGATCTATAGAAAATCTAAACAAATTAGTTCATAGTTTTCGAAGGCTTTAAAGAAATCTATAGTGTACTCATAATTAAGCTTTTATGCTGAGCTTATTTATTTCCAATTGTGAAAATATTTTAAATCAGAAAAGACAATATTATTTTTTTTCTTATTAAGGCAATTAAATGGGAAATTGATGACAAGGATACAAGCTCAATGAATTATCTGTAAATTGATCCATATGACGTAATACCATTAGGAGTACATATAACAGATACATGTACATCTTTCGTATATTTAATCCTTAGACGAATACAATACATCAGCTCTAATTTTTTTTTAAAGAAATTTATCTTATGAAAAAATTAAACCCTGGCAGGGTTCTCCATCATTGCTGCAGACTGTACGTGAACCTTATTTGTTACACAAATGGTATGCTCGTGCATATTAATAAAAAATAAATTAATGGATATCTTAAGCAGTTACAATGTATCCATATAAAAATGTGCATACATTGTATTACATGTATAAGACAAATCAACTATAAACCCACCCCCACCCCCCATTGTCAACATTGTCAACGTAAAAAAAGCACGATTCCTTTAATTTAAAAAAAAAATTGTATAATATACTTGTATCACTATCTACAAGTTGTACGAATATATATTAAACCTTGATATTTTTGTGCATGTAACTTCATGTTTTACACATGCTCTGAAGAGCAGAGGAAATTCTGGTCGATGCAGTCGATCTACAGTAAATTTGCCGGATTTTTGTCAGTTGATCGAATTACAGAATTTAAAAAAAAACTTATATAATAGTAAAATACTTTAAGGGGGTGCCTTTAAACTCTTCAACAATACATTTACATCAATGAAATGTTTACGGTACGATGTTTGACTCACAGCGCCAACATGATTCTAGAGACGGGGTTCTGAAGTATAAAGACATATATTTATAATATTTTTTTTTAATTTTGAAATAATATTTTAAAAAGCAACCACATGTAGCAAAGTATACGGTCAATGGAATTGTAAAAACAAATTATTTATCTTTGTTCCTTCATGCGTAAAATCCAGCGAGGGTCTAGGAGAAAATTGATTATGCACGGAGAAGCAAGACAAAGTGCCCTAATTAGGAGATAATTAAGTGCTCTGCCTTAAAAATTGAAACACGGTAGATTTTTTTAAATAAAGTTTTAGTTAGAGAAAATTTACGTTCTGATTTTCTGATTATCACAGATTTTACTGTGTCGCAAAATTTTTATTGTCGTACGCATAAAATTTGAATCGTTACTATGTCGAGGAAAATTTTAAAGTGTCGGGGCCGACATAGTAAAACAGCTCATGGAGAACCCTGCCCTGGTATCTTGTACCTTAGTAGCTTTTGAAAGTTTTGTTTTATTTAAATCTTTTTCTGTATATGCTGTAAGCATGTAAACCTCTCTGCTTTCTTTTATTGTTGATTTGTTGTATGTTGTTTAACGTCCCATTCGAGAATTGTTCACTCATATAGAGACGTCACCGTATGCCGGTAAATAGCTTCAAATTTAGGCCTATATTCGGCACTCAGGGCTATTGAGCAGTGAGGATTCTTTATTGTGCCAACTCCTACCGTGACACGGGACCTGGGCTTTTAAGGTCTCATTCAATAGACCCGTGACTTTCGCTTGGAGAAGAAACAGTCACTTCCTCTGTTATCATCTTAGGTTTGACGCGTTCCGACCAACGAAAATCGAACCCGAGCCTCCCGATCACGAAGCGAGCGCCCTACCACTAGGCTACTGTAACCAGTTTCTTTCTTTAATTAAATTCTTGTGAAATATTTACTACGTTAATGAATAAAATGAGTATGGGAAAATATTTTTTTAAAAATTTTGTTTAGCATTTATGTCACTGAATCAGCCCTTCTACTTCAATACCCTTCGTTATAATCAAAACATATGAAGTTTTGTTCCTGTCGCCATTATTCCAAAGTAGATGACATACTTTAAGTACATCCCCCCCCCCCGTCTTATTTTACGCATTTTTAACAAATTAAGGCTTTTAAAAAAATATTTTAAAAGTCTCGGTTGTTTTCTTTTTATACACTGTATGTGATGCTTAAGATCTACCCATGCTATTATATGCAATGCATGTGCCATTGTTTTAAATATCTAAAGAATATGTTAATTTTATTTTTTCATATTCATATTCTTACAAAATAATTCTGTGTAAATGATGGAGTTCATTAGTACAAGTAATCATACATCAAGGTCAGAAAGCTGTGAATTGATGAAAACAATAGTTTCTTTTTGAATTTGAGAACAAAGGTTGACTCCTGCGTTTTGATTCTAATATTCGAACCATCCGTATAACACACAATCTTTTATTGATGCTGATTTGAAAAAAAAATCGTTTAAACTATTACATTTTTACAATAAAATTATTATTTGTTTATTCATTGATATTTAATTCAATGTGTGTACATCAGATTTATAATTATGTAAATGTATGTACATTTTTTGCTTTAAATTATTTTTAAGACTAAACAGAGGATGCTTTTAATCTTAAACGACATTCTTTATAGACGAAACACAACAGTATTAACATTTAACATATTCATGAATCCCATTATTAAAATCTATATGTATTGCTAACTTTTTTCAAAGTAAGCCTTTTTCTTCAAAATAGACAAATCCTAAAAATAAAAAAATCATGGTTTTATACATGTGAACTTATTATCAAGATTTTATAGGATAGCTCTTCACAGGATATATTGCAGCTACTGAACATATCGTCGCTTTTGTCATAATATACTGAGAAAACTGCATAGTTTCTAGCTGAAGGAAAATTATTATACTTGCATCCAATACAACGACAGAAAAGTGTGCAGGCATTTGCCCAATATATTGTCGTCCTGATCTTCAGAGTTTACATGATGATAATTGTTATAATATTTGAATTTTTTTCATATTTTAGCTATTAATGTAATGCATTGTATAACTCTTATTCTCAGCATTTTTATTCTTGTAAAAAGTATTCAATAATTCAATACTTTCACAAAATTAAAATGAAATTTATTTTAGCTTGTTGTAAGGATAATAACATCAGTTTTCTTGAACACGTTCCTTTTTTAGAAAAAAAAATCTCCATGATGATTTTATAAGTCAGTAAAATACCTACAAGTAATAAGGTTAAATACATGTATATATGCAAGAAAAAGTTCCAAGATATTAAAAGATGCTCACGTTTTCTTCATGTACTACTTCTACTGCTTAATTAAAGGCAGAGATTTTAAGCACTGTCTTCAAAAATATCTGGTCTTTGTACCCCTGTCAATCAAGTGCATTAAGGTACGTTATTGGGTGCTAGAACTTGATTGACATTTACTTCCTAGTCCCTGTGTATACCCTGTACACCTTGTTTGACACTCCTGGTGACCTTCAAATTAACTTTTGATCCTTTGATATTTACCTCACATGGTATAAACAATAGAGAAGCTGTATAACTATTGAATTTCTAGGTTGATAATATATGTATATACACCTTTAGTATTTGAAATGATAATGATATATAAATATATATCAAAATTTGGTATAATTTTTTTTAACCTCAACAAATACTTTGAATAATAATATTTTTACAGGGTGGGGATGTTTTGACACACATATAATTACAAATTTAAAAAATATTGATATTAAACTTTATTTACAACTTTAAATTTCTAATTCAAATCATCTCAAAATCCCAACACTGGTAAGGTTTGACTTCTTGAGTACTCTACTGTGTATTAAATCACTTCCTGTGTATAGGGATTAGAGGACAAACGACCACAGGTAGACTGCTTGCCCTCAAGGCATTCACACCTGTACAAAATAAACTCCTCCCACACCTGGAATTTATAATTACCACCTGGTAAAACATCTCTGCCTTTCAATTACTATAATAGAAAGTCGTATTCTTAATGCAATTCATGCATATTAATGTCTACGTCAATATATTCTCATATTTTTTTTTCTGTTTATTGTACTTTAGTATGTTATGAAGTTAGAAGGATTGTTACAAAATTTTGTTTTTTGTTATATAAAGATGATTATTTAATTACGATTGACGGATATTTACAAATTATTTGCTATACAATATTTGTATATAAATAGTTTTGAATACACATATTTATAGTACACCTCTGTTATAATTTGTAGGATATAACCACGTCATTTAAGGAATGGATTTAATAGCTACCCAATTTATACTAGTATAACCTGGGTTGGGGCAGTTTACGCTTTATAAACCGCGAAGCGGTTAATAAAAAAAAGTGTAAACCGTTCAACCCAGGTTATACATGTACCAGTATAACTTGGGTAGCAATTAAATAAATTCCTTATAATTTAATTTTCCATCATAAAGTGTAAAAATAAGATATTTCTCCTTATGCCCTGTATGTCCTGTACGTATTTTAAAAGTAACGTTTACTATGTTTGTGACGTAAGTCATTGTGATGTAGGCAAACCAGGCTATACGATATATTCTAATGTTTTTTCAATACAAAATTTAATTGTATAAAATGAACAATGGAAATAACTGACTTTATCCTATTTACATGCCATATATTATCGAATGTTAATATGCGTTAAAATCAGTACAAACCCCAACCGGAAATTTCACAAGCATTTATTGAGTGCAGTATTAATTCTAAAGCATGAATTTCTAAAGAAAATCTTTCTATTTGAATTAATTTACTTATATGAAATCTTACAATATACATGTAACACAGTGATTTATATAACAGGAAGTGGTTGCCTTTCGCAAATAAATGAAAACTTCGCTCCACACCCCATGTCATTATACCCGCCGTTGGTAAACATAATAACACAGTCCTCAGTCAATTTGCAACAGGGATGTGGCTCTCCAGGACTCCAATTCAGGTAGAGAGGATTTCCGTCAGAGAGACGCCAATCATCTTCCATTACTGCGTCACTTCCGTCGATAAAAAATCCCGGACCTGTAAAAGTGTTTCATTTTAAATTATTGACAGTTTTTCTGTTGAAAATCATGAAAAAAAATTAAACGAAAATGTTAAAGAAGAATTAAGGTAGTTAACAAAATACGCATGTTCTGAAAATCAGGATTTGCGTAATTGAAAACGCTTACAGAAACATCTCCATATTCTCATAGTTATATATATATATATATTTCCATGGTATCATCATCATAGTTAATAACATTATATAAGGAAAATTATCAAGTCTAAAATATATTTTCAGGAAAAGCGAATAAAAGTATCCGCTATGCATTTTTAATTGAAAATAGATCACCAAATATATTTTAGGATTTAAAAAAAATATTATCTAGGCATATGAAGAAAGTTGTTTGTTATTAATACTAATATGCTACATTACTTCTTCTGTTTAAATATAATACATAGTGTAAAAGCTTGTGCTGTTATTGCTAGACATCACAGATCACTTCTTATTTCTCATCATGTTAATAGATATAATTGGTATCCAAGCTTGATAAATGCAATATCGATTTCTCTAAAAATGAAGTTCTTTTTGTAATTTTATTGGATACAAATGTCAATATTTTACAAGTCCGTTTCGAAGACTTCAATGAACCTTGAATCGTATGTGGATGCAATGAGCATTACTGCAGGAAAAGAATTCAATTTTGAGCTTCATTTTGGGAATTTTTAACTTAATGATTTTAAGAATTTTCTGTTCCTGATTATGGAGCTGACATCCTTCGCAGCAATTTCTCTGTATTGATGGAATTCTTAAATAGAAGCCTTGACACGCATAGTCCTAGAATCTCTCCAATTTCCCTTTGACCAAAGTTTTTGATAATATAAACGTATGTCAGACAAAAATTTGTTTGCTATGGGTCATGGTTATCATGGTAACATAACAAAGAGTTTTTAAAAATGGCATTTTTGAAAACATTCTAAAATTAAACATGTATTTACATTATTTCCCTATTAGAGAAAACTCCTTGTGACATATTTTTAAGGAAGAAATTTCATGTTTTTAATGGTAGGCAATGGTTGCTAAGGTTGTAAATCAAAAATTGATTTCAAATTAACTTTCTGTATGTTTTCTTCTGTTCCTATGTTTTTTTAACAGTGCATATTTATATATGACTGGAAATAATTTTTTTAAGGAAATTCCAAAATTTCCACATCTCATAAAAATGAAAGTATTTTTTTATTGTTTTACTTGTGTTTGTGGTTACGTTTGATCATGATACACCGTTCATTAGTAAATGTTAAGTGTTTTTCAGGATTTGAAGTGTATGCCAAATGTATGAATGGTTTCCACTTACTTAGAGATATATTCTTAATAGTTTCTTAATACCATTAGTGGCAACGAAGTGTAATACTTGAGAGTTGTTATTTATGATGCTGAATAAAAATTAAAGATAGCTTAAAATCTCAGTTTCTCAATCTTTATATTCTGTTTCCATGGTCTGTTACCATGGAAACGAAGGCACATAGCAAATTTTGTTTAATATATGTTTCTGTGACCATGTGTTCCGGAAAAAAGATTGGTTATAAAGAAAAGCTATGAATACTTCTTTATTTTATTTAGAAAATATAATAAGAAAACTTGGTATCTTTTGGTATCGCTGTATGCTCATACGTCTCTATAAACAGGCAAGACTAAGCATAAAATCCTAAGTGAAACTTAACACAATATCTAAGACTTTCTTTATATATATAAGGAAGAGTATAAAAAGTTAAATATCATAAGAGAATTGTCATTATACAATATACATCTATCAATGATCGATATCTTATAATCTTATAATCCAAAAATCAAAAGTGGAATTCCTTAACACAATATTTTTTTTTCCAAGCAAAGTTGGAAATTAAAGAATATGTTAAAAAATATATAAAAACTTTAGTAAGGAAAACGCACTTTATTATTATTATTTTTTTTCGAAATAAATAATATAAAAGGTATGATGTATATGAAATGAAGTGTCATTAATACTTTCTAGCAATGATTCTCATTATTACATGTATACCAAGGGAAGCAGGATTAGAAAACAATAAATCTTACAAACATTTGAATTACTGTAGATATCTATAATATAAAAAGGTAATGGCATGCTTTCAAGTTTCATATTCATAATTTGACTATTTCCCTTAAATTCTATGAGTGAACTTCAATTAGAATATTTAATATTTTTTTGTCTTTACTTTCAATAATCAGTCATACTGAGCTGAAAATGGGGCTTATCTGTAAGCTTAGAAACTAAAAACATCAATTCCGATGGACAAGCTCTTAAAATGTTTCGTATTTTTTGATAGGCTTATATAGAAAGATTATATCAGATTTCGATTGGTGAAAATAAGAAAAAAAATCAAACCAACAACGAAATAGCTCATCCTGTTATATCAAGTTCAAGTTTAAGTGCATAGTTCGCAACAGAAGACATTACTCATGTGGTTGAAGCACTGATGTATATAACAAAATAAACTAAGTGACTTTTTATACCCTGGTTCAAATTCAGTAAAATTTAGTAATTTTTCTTTAATATTCTAAAATTTTTATTATCATGTTTGATATTAACGCCAACGAAATCCATTTGCTAAAGTAACTTGAAAGGGCACAAATCTTTACCAGTAAAACTACATTACAATGATGGGAATAAAAACAGACAGGAAAAACATCTAACTGAAATGATGTGGCCAGGCTTTTCTTGTGAACGACTTATATG
Source organism: Saccostrea echinata (assembly GCF_033153115.1). Taxonomy (NCBI): domain Eukaryota; kingdom Metazoa; phylum Mollusca; class Bivalvia; order Ostreida; family Ostreidae; genus Saccostrea; species Saccostrea echinata. The sequence continues at coordinate 3,211,154 of NW_026889760.1, read as the reverse complement.
TGTTTCTTTATAAAAGTACCACGAACAAAATCTTTCTGTGCAATAACTTTTCAAAAATGTTTGTGTTATGAAAAAGACGATGAAAAAAATGATTAATCTCTTAAATCCTGACAACAATGCTAATCCAAAAGAGTGCACAAAATCTGATCCCTAGAAACATTAGAAGTAAGATTTCTAGGAAGAGTAAACGTCCTCTGTCGACAAGTCACACCCGCCACGGGCCTCTGTATAACGATCAGGTTTTCGGATTAATCCGAATTCATAATATATAAACTATTTATTATTTGTTATGAAACTTGTCACTCCAATAGGAAGTTGTATGTGCAAAAATAATACCCCATACAATTTGTAACAGTTTGCAAAAGGCATTAGACGAATTTGTTGAAATCCCTTAAACATCAACTTATTCGTCAGTAGCCTGCTTCGGTTTAAAAACTGATCGAACTTGGAACATACTCTTGCGTTCCGAATTACATGGGAGACATAGGATAAAAAAAAACCTCTCCATAAAAAAATGGCTCCTCGTTTAACAGCGTAATTATATACTATATTCTATTATATAATAAATGACCTACTTGACATAGATTTTATGAAATCATGTACGATTCCATGCTTTGCTGAAGATGTGAGCTGGATAAGGTGTCCTCCTTCTTTCACACATTCCGCATTAGCATCATGTTGTGATTTCTTTTCGCTAAATACTTTAAAACAGGTCCCACTTATAGTCAAATCTTGGTATTCTATATCAGAACACGTGAGACCTCCTAATAATATACAGAAATACTAATACATTACTTAAGATTTTTTTAGAATAAAAAAAATATATTATGATTGATTTATTTCTATCTATCAAAAATATATATTTATATCTTTCACATTTATTTCAAAATAAATTAATTGTTCTTTTTGAAAATTAGTTCATATTATGCAGGTAAATTACAATATAAAATATCCATAATCTTACAAATGTCTTTCTTAAAATATGTAAACGTTGCTGTTATCCTCTGGTTAAATTATTTTATTACAAATCGTCTGAAAAAAATCCTCAAACACAAATCTTAAATAATTGAGTGAAATACTCACTCCTTGTATAGACTTTTAGATTCGGAGGCAGATTGGGTTCCGAAAAATTCTGAAAAATACCTTTGGAGAGAAGATGGCACTGATTATTTTCAGAATTAAATATGATGGACAGACACTTCTTGCTTTTGACACAGCCTCTGGAACAGTCCAGTTCTGACAATTTTAATATCTGTTCCTCAGTATATAATTCAAAATTACCAACCCTTCCATTAGTGACGCGATATAACTCTACACAAACTAAGGATCCTAAAACAGAGCTTAAGATAAACCCAATGCCTACAATGAAAGGTAAAAGAAATTAAAGATGCGGAAGAAGACAATATGAATATCATTCTGACCTGTACACGTTAGTTTAATACGGTAATTAGATACCCAAATATAAATAAATCTAGATTTTTTTTCCTTTTTTGCCATTCTTTTCTTCAAGTCACATATTTATCTCAAAATAACACTTTCTATTCAACTATTATTTTTATCAGTAATTAAAAAAAATCCACTTACCTATCACTTTTAAAAAATACATGTTCCAGTCAAGAATTGCTATTCCTTGGGACACTTTATCTCTTATTTATCACCCCTAACATTTTAGTGGCCGGAAAAATCAATACTCTCTTTTAAATTTTTCCCCGCAGCAATAACAATTAGAAAACAAATGGACTGTTACTAGATCACCATGAATAAGCAAGAGCATTTTACACAATTGTATCAATGTATAGAGAATTGATCATTTTCAGAATACTTTAATACAGAACAACAAATAGGTTTTGATTATAATGAACTATTTGTCTATTCAATCTGTATATTTAATTTAATTTCAATAAAAACCTAAGCATCACTTTGATAAATAATTGGCAAAAATTATTCGGTCTTTCGGTAGGGTCAGTGTCTGCTTTTCAGGTATCGATGATTTAGTGCTTGGCAAATTGCAGAAAGGCAATGATCTATAGAATGAAACTTTAAAAAAAAAAAAAAAAAAATTGAGCCATGTTGTCCCTTGCAAGACAATAATGATCTCACCTGAAACCTTTACTCTTAACTTATTCTAAATTTAATAATTTTAAACATTACAGGTAAACTATTTTTTCCTGAAGGGTACAAATGGGTAAGCATTTCATTTCATAATAAATAGTACTCAATTCATAAACATTTATAAGGGTAAAATAAGAAAAAAGATATTGTAAATCAATAGAATAACAAATTAAGATGGTGTAGAATAAAATCTCTTTATTCCACTTCAAAAAATTCTATTGGATCGAATTTAACCATCTACAGGTGTATGCATGTACGCTTTCAGCATTCGTATGCTTTTATAAAATTAACATTTGTGTGGATTGAAATTACATACAAAGTGAAAAACCCGAATAAAAAAAATCCAAAAGTCAAACCCATTCAAATTATTTCAATGCTGTACATGTACCCATGCCTTTAGATAAAAGCGAGATAGAATTACCTGACAGCGCAGGATGCATTTCTTAGTTTGCTTTTAACATTTGTTATTTAATTAATCAAAAGAATTGAAAAAAATGTAATTAAATTGATCTTTTCCTTAATTTTTACAATTGTCACACAATAATAACATATTGAAAAGTAAATTTTACAAGTAAACCAAGTGATACACTCTACCATATTAAAGCAACTCCTGATATCCACAGGTTTTATCTAAATCAATTTGAGAAACAAGACAGCATGCATACGGTAGTATTTGATAAACAAAAATAAAATATGTTTTAACACCTAATAATTTAAGATATTCAATACATCTGAGAGTTTCAACTTAGAAATAATTGGGTCTTTTTTAAAGCTAAAACAAAATATTTACCAGTTTCGCAGATTCCAATTAGTGTATCCGTCATTTTATTCACGGCAGTCATTAAAACTTTTTTCTTTAAATTTCAAAAAAAGATATGCTTAAGGAGTAAATAATTTTGTATCATGTGGATACTTAAAAACTCCAAAGAACTTTTGGAAAATTTGAAATCACAAAATTTTACTAAAATCAATAGCATCAAAACGTACGACTTTTCAATACTTTATACAACCATTCCCCACGATAAATTGAAGTCCATGCTTTTTGACATCAGTTTTTTCAATACAAATGGAACTCATAAATATGCTAACATTGTCACTGGTCATTTCCAAAATTATTTTGTTAAAAGCACTCTGATTGTACACACAAGTAGTCTGAAAAGGACATCAAAAAGATGTTTGAGTTTCCGATTGACTATATCTAGTATGTAGTTTTTTGAGATTAGGTCTTCCAACAATCTGTTGGAATTCCCATGGGTACCCGTTATTAGCAGTCCTATTTTTGTATTCATATGAAACAGAATTTATTCAACAACTTCTAAATGAGAAGAAGAAAACACTTGTTGTGGCCTTCAACTCGACATGTCGATATATCGACGACATATTATCAATTAACAATAGTTACATTCATTCATATGTCAACTCGATATATCCTAATGAGCTTGAAATAAAAGATACCACAGATTCTGACATCTTTTTCATATTTATATATTTTACTAGAAAAAGACCTTAATGGTAACCTAACAACAAAGCTCTATGATAAACGTGATGACTTCAACTTTTAAATCCTCAACTTCCCTTACTTCTATATGTAGCAATATACCCTTATCACCTGCATGTTTATGTCTCTCAGTCGATTCGATACGCAAGAGCATGCTCTACATATGAACCATTTCTAAAACGAGGTAAGCTATTGACAAACAAGTTGATGAAACAAGGATATCAACAGTCTCGTTTGAAGTCATCATTTCTCAAGTTTTGAGTCGATACAACGACCCTTGTCAGCACATACAACCTTTCATTGAGTAAAATGTTGTGCTAACTGACGTTTTTCGTACTTATTGTTAGGCCATTATTTATACAACGAACTGTTTACGGATTTTTCCGGGTTTTTCCCCGATCATGACAATTAGCACATGGCGGGTGTCACCGGTCGGCAGGGGTTGCTCACTCCTCCATGGTACCTGATCCCACCTCTAACTTTTCAGGTACGTGCTTGCTTTGCTCCAAATTTGTATCGTGAAGTATGTGGAGAAAACGAACAGTATTCGAGCTCAAAAGTCCATTAAACATTACAAAATAGGAGCAGAGCAAACACGGAACTCTAAGACATCCGAGGTGGGATCAGGTTCCATGGAGGAGTGAGCATCCCCTTCCGACCGGTTACACCCGCCATGTGCTCCTTGTCATGATAATAAATAACGGAAAAATCCGTCGACAATTCAGTGTGTAAATAATGGCCTAACAATTAGTATGAAAAAGTCAGTCAGCATTTGACTTATTGGGCTTTCGAGATTGAATACTTTTCATTATCATCATATTTCATGAACTGTTTAATAGTTTTGCGTAAGAAATTTTACATTTCGTGGTGGACATGAATTCGTGGATCTTTTCATACCTCGAAAACATCGAAAATTAAAACCAAAAATTTGTGATATAGCAGTATAAGATGACAAAATGTATAAAAAGAATTTAAAATTCAAAATAATTCAAAGTATATTGAAATGTTTCTCAGTTGCTGCTAATTACATTACTCTTCGTAAATATATCATGAAACTCCTAAAACTAACTATTCTGATCAAAAAGAAGACTTCTGTGCTTTGTCATAAGTTACTTTGTTATGGAATCCCCATGTAAGGGCCATTGAGTTTGTGAAAAGAGAGACAACTTTCGCTTAGATTAATGACTTTTATTCCTTTACATAATTATTAGGTTTAAACACCATTTTTGTCCAATTAAGAACCGCAAAGTAGGATGGAATTGAGTGCATTTTAATTATGAATTAGATTTCTTTTGAAAAAATCATTAGTGTTTAATTAAGAGCTATTCTCTGTAATGACTTGAACTTTTATATAGGAGCTGTGGCACGCATAGTCTCAGAATTTCTCCAAACTCTCTATGATAAAAGTCTTTGATACCGTAAACTCAAATCAGGCAAAAATTGGTTGCTACGTGTCATGGTTACCATAGCAACATGTCCTAAAGTTTGAAAAATGGCATTTTTCATCATCTTCAGAGTCCCACAGTTAACGTTTGCAGCAAAGCAAACAAGTGGCAATGACTGTTTCTGACAGTTGGAGGCCTGGTGTCTTAAATGCATGATAAACATGTTTGGTAAATCATCTATAACATACGTTACTATGGAAACAAAGTATTCAAAAGTAATAATTTTGTTCATTTAATTTTATAAAGTCGTACACTTAAGAATAAAAACAATTATGGGTTGAAATGCAAGCAAATAATAGAGAAGAGATCCTTGTAACATATACCAAGGACAAAATATGATATTTCTTATAGGTTGGCAATGGTTGCCATGGTTTTAATACCACGAAGGGATTTTAAATTTACACTCTTAGTGTTTTAATCTTATCCTATCTTTTTAAAAAGCATATTTCTATATAACTGATGATCAATTTTTAAAGGCCTTGATGTTACCCTAATTTTCACATTTCAAAAAATTCAATTTCAATTCTTTAAATAGCGCGTTGCTATGGAAATAAGGCAAAAAACATGCATAAAAATCAGAAAAATACTCTGTCTCCTTGGATACGTACCGTTGTATGTAGATTCCCAAAACTTTAATGACTGAGATATGTGAACAACTAACCTGACTTTCAATTTTTACTATCACCCCTATCTCTAACTGGATGCAATAAGCTGGCACATAGGGTCTAATATTGACAAAAAATTAACAAAATCGAACATTTTCTCTTCTTGGTAACCATAGCAACAGTGTTGTATTTTTCAAAAACCTTTATCAATATATGATATTCAACTTTAGTTCTACGAGATAAGTACTATTCAAGGTGATTCAAATAATATTTTTCTTGATTAAAAGGTTAGTAAATTCCTAAAGCAACAAAAAAAATATCACTTTAAACAACTAGTAAGTTGTTTCCATGGTTACACTGCAAAGTAACAATTAATCTCAATTTTTCTTATGTTGTCAGTGTAGCAAGGTCCTAAGGATGCATATGTGCCAGTCATGAATTTTATTGTTTCTCCTCACGATAGTAGCATTAACCCAATCACAGCAACAGATTTTGCATGGTGACACTGTGTTACCATGGCAACCATGAAAATTATTTTTAGAATAATATTGCCAATACCTAAATACATGAGGTCAAATATTTCTCATTGTTTTTCTTACGTTGTTGATTGAGTTTGATCATGTAACATCTATCATTTGTGACTATAGAGCGTTTTTCAGCATTTTTCAGCATCTAAAATGTATTCCAAATGTACCCATGGTTACCACTTACTTAGAGATAAATTCTACATATTTTCTTTATAGCATAAGTGGCAACAAGGTGTCATGTTTTTGGGAGAATGGTTTGTTTGTTTTTCTAAGTCTTTATTAAGGCTTAATAAAGATTTAAAGTAGCTGAAAATGTCAATTTTTTCAACTTTTCTGGCTGTTACCATGGCAACCAAGACACATAGCAACGAAATTTTATTTGATATATGTTTCTGGTGTCAAGTTGTAATAATGGGCAAAGTTTCATCAAAATCGGTGACCATGCGTGGCAAAGAAATTTAAGTGGTTACAGAGAATCGTTATTAACTTTTTTTTCTTGCGTGTGAACATTTTAAAAAACTATATTATACTATTTAATAAATTTAGAAATCAGTGAAACATAAGAACAAAGAAATGTGCTGCTTCTAAACTTCTATTTATGCATAAATCCATTGTCAAAAATGAAGTTCAATTACTTTTTGCATGTCGATCAGTATTATACAAGCACACTTAATCAATGCATCACATCTAGCGTATTTAATTTCAAATCTGCAAAATTGATATGTTTAATGGAAGGTAACACAAAAGCGAAAAATGAATTTTACGATTACGTCAATGATTGTCAGTTAGTAACAATAAATGTCAAAATCATACTGTAAATTACTTTTCATTCTGTAAAAATCACGCCAGAAGATCTGCCTACCAAAATTTCATTCTTGAGGCCAAAATAAAAAATACCTTTGTTTCCCCTAACGCGACGGACCCAATTGAAACGCGCTGACTTTAAAGTTTTTTTCGTAAGATTATTCCAATATTTTTTTTTTATGTTTATCAACTTTTATAAAATAGAATTCCATCAAAATCCGTTTTTATCGGAAAGTCTGATTTTATTCTGTGATTGTCAAGCGTTTGTTGGAATCAAAATGGCGCCCACAATATATGGTCACGGAGGGTTAGTTCGTGTTTTAAAAGAAAGGCGACGTATCAACCTTATGCCTTTAGCATATAAGAATCCTACACTCTTGAAACACTTTGTTAATAAAGTATAATATACAATGACCTATTAAGAGTGTTTTGGTTGTATTTACTAACCTGTCTTAAAATTAAAGTACGTATAGAGAGCATGGTTAGACCCGCAGACCCTCCTCATGATACCCCTCATGTGCAGACAAGGGCCCACATTGTGAACACACCAATCAATTTTACTGCGTTTTATTTAATTTGAGCTTTGATCTTATATACAGTTCATCAATATTCCTTAATCCTATATTTACAATATGGGACAAATTAAAGGAGTTGTAATTATGTCTGCATATTTCATCCTAATATAGAATTCAAAGTCCTTTCTCCATGCCTTTTATTCATGGGTTAAACTTCAAGACTTAGACATTATGTATGACATTTTATCATTTTTAGATATGGTTTGTCTCAATTAAATAGTGTTAACATACTTTTTCCAAATAGATTTGAAACTATGATACAACGCTCTATGTATTTTTCTTCAAGGCCCTTGAAGATTGGTTGTTCCTTTGCTTTGAATTCCTTTGATAATTATTGGGACAACAACATTTATTTAAACATTTGTCTAGTGAAGGGCTCCAAATTTAGAGATGTACGTGGCACTTTAGGCCATTGAGCTATAAGGGATTTTTTTTGTGCCAGTAACTTCTGCGACATTGGACCTACTTTTTTTGGTCTCACTTGATTGATTGTATGCTGTTTTACGTCCCATTCGAGAATTTTTCATTCATATAGAGACGTCACCATATACCGGTGAAGGGTTTCAAATTTTGACCTTTACACGGCACTCACGGCCATTGAGCAGTGAGGGATCTGTATCGTGCCAACGACTGTCGTGACACGGGGCCTCAGTTTTTAAGGTCTCAACCGAAGGACCCGCAACTTTCACTTCAAAGTGCCGAGCGCATGGCGAAGGAACAGTTGCTACCCATTTTTTATCGACTTAGGTCAGTCGCGGCCGAGATTCGAACTCACGACCTCCCGATCACGGAGCGAGCGCTCTACCGACTTAGCTACCGTGAACGGTTGGTCTCACTTGAAGAACAGGTCTCAACGTCCCCCACTGGGATTTGAACCTGCAACTTAGAAATAGCTCCTTACTTCGAGGCTCCAAAACGAAATGCTCTGGAACCACTGCATATTTTGATGCCCTGAAAAACTACATATATACTCTGATGTCCAGTCTTCGCGTACCCAAGAATCTTTTAAAGAGATGTATTCAATTTCAACAAATTTACTCTGGTATGAGATATCTTTCGATTGAATAATAGCTGTGAATAAATTTATCTTAAATGTTGAGTCTAAACGGCATCTGTATGGTATTCTAGCTGTTTACGAATCGCTATCGTTTTTAAGGTATCATTCCATTCAATTTTAAAAATGTATTTTCAAAGCTGTTGTCACAAAAAATTATTTGCCTACCTACCTACCCAACTTGGGATTTTTGGGTCGGGTTAGGGGAAACAAAGATATTTTTAATGATGGCCTGAGTATATTTTTATTCTAAAAAAATTAAACATCACATAAATTAAATTCATGAAAATTCTGTCTCTCTAATACATGTATATGTACATACATATACCAAAACAACTTCACAATATTCGCAAACATTTTGGTGATCTACAGTATCCTTTTTTTAAGTGGGTGAGTAGATTGTTTAATTGTTATTCTAAATATTTACCTGATATTACTTTATATGCCTTATGTTTACTTTATTTGAAAATAAACAATGGCTAGGTAGATTACGGTGATAGCCAAATTACTACGCTAAAGCTAAATGTTCCATTTTTTATCTCTTCTAGTCAAAGACCAGAAGAACTTAGACGATAGTAAGGTGTTCGGCGTCGGTCCCTTTGTCTGTCAGTCTGCCTGTCCGTCCGTCCGTCTGTCAACATTTTTTTCCAAATCGCTATAAAAGATTTGATCTGATTTCTATATAACTTTGCACAAAAGTAGACTTCTCTAAGATACATAATTCTGTGTATCGATCGGTTTTTGATTTCAATGAACTGTGTATCGATCGGTTCTTGATTTCAATGAATGGTGTTGCCATGGTAACTAAAATTAGAAATTTCTGTGAAATACTTTCAAAACACTACTACTCATACAGTTTTTGTCTGATTTTAATATAACTGAACACACAAGTATACTAAACTAATTAGGTACATAAATCTGTATATCTTATTTTGACTTTGATAAACGGTACAATCAATAGGACACACCAGTAGAGCTAATGTCTCATCAGAGACTTCTGGTTTACTCATTCAGATGACAATGTTTAACGTTGGTTTATACAATTTAATGCAGACGTTTTTATCGGAAATCTCTGGTATAAGATTTTTCTCATAGCTTTTTTTGCTAGGTTTTGAACATTGATATTGCAAAAACACACACACACACACAAATAAAATAAAAAATATCATATTACTTATCCTGAAAATTGTAGTTGTTCTAGCTCTTTTATGATGTATATATATATATATATATATATATATATATATATATATATATATATATCTATATATATATATATATATATATATATATATATATATATATATATATATATATATATATATATATATATATATATATATATATATATATATATATATATATATATATATATATATATATATATATATATATATCTCATATCATATCATATCATATCATATCACTGGATAATGCTTTATTGTGAAAATTAAGTAATTAAAGAACAAAAAAATATTGTCAATCGTCTCCCTGAAATGTAACATCCCACCTAATCCCGTTTTTATTAATTTATAACTGTATTGGACATAAGTGAATATCCAATACGTTCTATTTCCACTATGGAAGAGTTATACTTCTTAGTGCCCTCTTTTGTGAAAAAGTCGGAAAATGTTCAAATCTCGCGGGATTTTTTGGGACAAACGTAACATAAACATGTAAACAATATGTTGAATGTCGATGAACAATTCCTAAGAAAATGCAAATGAAATATTTTATTATTGTGGACTTTATATACATCAAGAGTAGGAATGACAACGATATCAATTTATGTCTATTCATTCTATTGTTGATCGTCTGTATCTATTTATCGTATGGTACATCTAAATACAATACACATGCCTCGGAAATGTCGTATTTTTTTATTAATTGATGATAAATTTAGGGTTCTCGCTCTCTTATATATGTCTTTTAGTTCTTCTATTCTTTAATTGGAATGACAAATATATTTAACATTTAAAATTGGATTGAGATTGGCATGTTTTGTATTATCCGCAACGCCATGCGCATATCAGATATTAGGCCCGTAGCAATGGTTTCAAAAGTGGAGGGGGGGGGGCGCAACTTCCAAAAAATCTGATAGGCAAATATATACCAAAAAGTGAGAGGCCAACTTGCCACAATAATCTGACAAGCAAGAAAAAACCTTATTAACAATCCAAATCCTGGAATTTACCACTTCTCGACCTTAATGCAACAAAAAGTGTGGGGAATGGGGGGGGGGGGGGAGACCAGCATTTAAAGGAAAATTTACTATAGCAAAATACTATACTCAGAAAAAAAGTACCCCCCCCCCCCTTTGCGTTCCTCGGGTCTGCATATTACAAGAAGATAAAGTTCATTGAATGATTTTATTTACCTTATGCGCATGTGTATTTGCAGTCTTCATTAAATGGCTTGATTTTTTTCAATTGTTTAGTAATTATTGGCAAATATGGAAGTTAAAAACAGGAAGGACTCGCATCTTCTGAAGTATCGATTTAACCGAGAATACATTAACAAGGTCATTAAAAGTAAATTAACGGATATTGTATTTCATTTTTAAGGTTGTTTGTTGTGTTTTCTCTCGCAGCTTTAACATTAGACAACTTTTTATTCATTTCAAATGGGTATAGATCTTGTCTATTATTTTACACCGCTTCATCACATCAGTCTTCAAAAAACAAAAGAATTATAATAAGCTTTATATTTTCATGTTCAACCTGTAACTGGGTAAGTTATTTTTTATAATTTACAACAAAATCAAAACTTGATTTCTTTATAGTTATTTTCAATCTATTTTCTTTCTCTTTACTTAAAACGGGTTATATAAAAACAAATGCTGTGAAATTTAAATATGCATCATTGGAACCCTATAAAACAGAGATTATCAAATTTTGGATGTGAAGAAATGAAATTTCTTTTTATTTTCCAAGCATTCAAATATTTCCATAATATTTCTAGAATGGTATTTCAACGGTGAAACTTGAACCGTTTGTGTCAGGTTTTAGCAGATGTACCCATTTTAATCGAATCATCGGGAGCATTTCTAGTAGTGAAGGACCGTGAGAGACCATATAAAAAACATAAAAGCCCCTCTTTCATGTGCTACCGAATTTTCGATTTGAACAAGGATAATTAAATTGATGTTTAAACAAATACATGTATTCTATTATAGCAAAAGTGTTATGATGAGACGTCATGCTTTGAATGTTGAACCTTAATTTCTGTAATGTCTAGAACTGAGTTGATTGTGTTCTTCATGCATGTACTCGTTAAGTATAATTAGCCTTTTGGTTTGATATTATCAAAAAATCCATTTTTAGTAGGATCCCTTAAACTATTTCTACTTGCACATCTGTTGTATTTCGCCTTGATTTTAGTGCATGGTTTACTTTGTTATTGGAAAGCTAGTTCCTAGGAAATGTATAAATATTTTAAAATGATTTTTAAAAATATTTCTTTTCATCTCATGTACGTACATCGACAATGTGGTATATATACCTCCAATTGAAAGGAAATGTTGCAATGCAAACATTCCCTTTGATTTGAAGGGAGAAAAGAAAATCAACAAATGCTATCTTTTAATTGATCAATTCGTTACTTGTTACTAGTATCTATGGAATGTATGAGAATTTATATCAAGTATTTTAAAAATAGTAAAAACGAGTAAATTTATAGAAAGATGTTTCCTTAATCTCATGATAAAATGTTAACATAACACGATCCAGACCTTATCTGCTTGTATTTTTCGGGTTGTATAAAACTTTTATATCAGTTTTTAGAAGAGAGACTGGAAAACATGTGCATCATTTATAAAAGAAAGAACGAAAATAAAATAAAGCGTTAAAGAAAAACCGTTGAATGGGGTATGAATACATGATAAATTTTTAGATTGGGGCTATTTTTTCTCCTTGAAAATCTATTACTGCTTTAATGGACATATAACATGAATTTTTCAGGTGATGTCTCTGGTTTATATAGGTCATCTTTGTTTAACAAAGTGACAATACAACATAGTGATATTTCTCTCTTGCAACCGTTTCTGCTATGGGAGACGAAAGTTACGTCAAAGAAAGTATGTGCAGTAAAATGTCTGGAAACATCCTGCTTAACCTTTCTTTGCAATATGCAATCTGGTATATGCCAAATGTATTCCATAAATATTGACAAACTATCTGTAACACAGACGAACAGTTTGGAACTTTATCAAAGACAAGGTAAGAAAAACATGGACATTAACTTTATGAAATGTGTAAAAAAAATGTTTAGGAATACATTCAATGAAAAAAGGTGAAAAGAACGAATAGTGATCGATTAAAAAATTCTACAAACAATACATATCTGTGAGCATGGAATAAAACATGGACCCTGGAAATCTAATTAAATGAAAATCCCTTTATCCGTTCCAGTATAAGTTACAAAATGAGTCTAACGGGACTATATACGTACGTAAGATCCAATGATCTTTCAGAGCATGCACCATTCGGCGCTTTGTCTAAGAAATTTTGTATTCAAATTCCTGTTATCGGAACAAACGTACTATTATAAAATGTCTGTTCTTAATGAAACGAAATGGCCCCGATCATACCAAAATCAACGAGAACACCAAAAAGGATATAAAGGCATAAAAATGTTCGTTGTCTTTGTGAGCTTTTGATTGTAGTTAAATTGAAAATAAGTGTAATGTACAAATAAAGACATTTATTGAGGTTATGTTAGATAAAGTAAAGAAAGGCAGACATCCAGATCACCAGGTGTGACACAGACAAATTCCCCTAATCATCACGGTAGCACAGAGCGCTCTCTCTGTACTCAGGAGGTCGTGGGTTGAGCCTCGGCCGCCAACAATCTAAGTCTGTCGATAAAATACATATATTTAGGTAGCATTGTCAAACGAAAATAAAAGTTGCAAGCCTTTCGGAAGAGACATCAAAACACCAAGGACCGGTGTCAAGAGAGCAGCTGGCGGGCTAAAGAACCCTCCCTGCATGATGGCTCTGATTGCGAAGTAATGGTCAAAATGTGAAGCCCTTCGACTGCATCCGGTAACGTCTGCTGATATCAGTGTGATAATCTTGCAAGTGACTTAAAATACAACAATAATACCGCTTAACACAGAAGATGTATGTATAAAATGCTTTGCGAAGGTGAAAAATGGTTTAAAATACAAAGACGAAATTAAAGACATCATTAAAAGTATAAAATAGAACATGAATGAAAGCCAGACCCTCATGATAACCATAAGAAACTATAATAAAACGAGGTCAAGCTTCGGGTAAGCCAATCAGAATTGTTGGTCTAGTTACTTTTTATGATCGTCAGTTACAATGATAATTGATAATTCTATCCTTTTATCAATGGAATAAGGTTTCGCAAATAATCTAGTTGTAATTTAATGTAATGATCAACTGAAGCAATGCATGAGGTCTAATTCTAATTTGATTAAATTATTTTTGTTTTAAAACTGTATTAATTTTTAGATTCTAAAACTTTATACATTTCGATAGTGAATGTTATTAATGTATAACTTAAAGGATCATGTGAGGAATATGGATATACCTCATTACAATCCACGAGCAAGTGTTTGAAGCTTTATTATACATCGATGTCGTGGATGACAGCCAACAGCACGTGTGCCTCTGCAGGTAGAAAGCTTTTCGGAATCACTACATCGGAAATGTTTCACGATGTTCTTAATGCAACATCTCGAAAAGGTACAAATATAAGAGTATATTGATTTTAAGAGAAATGCTTCATACAGGATTTAGCATGTGCTAAATAAATATAGCAAATAACAAAAATACTGTGTTTAATTGTTGATAATTTCTTCCAACAGATCCAACGTACCAAAGCTTTTTCATTGATGGAAATGATATTGATTCGGAAGGAAACTGGGTATTATCTGACAAACACCCCCTTGTCTTCCTTCCATGGAGTATAGGCGAGCCTGCGTCAGGAAGAGTTAAAAACTGTTTACTTGTTATTGGCGAATATTATCACGACGCACCATGTAATACAATGGAATTTAAATTCATCTGTGAGAAGCAGTTTACAATATCGGTGTAAAACTTTCCTATTCGTTACAGGAATTAATTCGACATTAAACGGTTATACTCGTATGTGTAATACAAAAATGTTCAACACTTTCAAACTATTGTAGAACGAAGTCCTACAGCTTTACAGCACTTTATGCAGACTATTTACTAACTACATAATGGAAAAAGTACAATAAAATAGACATCACAAGATTCGGCCAGGTCCTTGAAACACCCATTTTTCCTTTGTATATAAAAATTTATTTAAGATATAGATTTTTATATATAGATTTGTGCCTAAAATCTCAACATACGTCACCATGGTAACTATTTTTTATTGGCTGGCTATCGACAATATTTGGATAAGCATTTTGTTTGAATATAATATTCATTTACGCAATTTCTTGTTCATTTGAGGGTCATATTTGTAAACCGTTTCAGAGATCATGGTTTCCTTTGCATGTAAGTTTTAATTTAACTTGATAACTTTGATAAAAAGACAGTAAACAGCTTAAAGATTCCGCGCCTATAAGATAGCCCGGCTCTAAAAAAGTTTTTTTTTTTTATAATAAAATAAAAATAATGTTCTTTTTTAAGTTTTTTAAGTCAGAAGCCAGGAAAAAAAAATTTCACCTTCATTCCTGAAATTATCATTGTTTCATTGTCATGTTTATACATTGATTGTAAGTTATATTAAGTTTGCATACAAATTAAATTAATTAAAAGATTATATTCCCTTTAGAAAATATTTACAAAACGCAAGTACTTTATGGTTTATGCAAAGCAATTAATGACTATTTAAGTGATAAATTGACATTTTAGCTCTTGATTTTTTATCTATCTCACTCCCACTTTTTGAAAAAAAAAACGTAAAATTAGGAAAAACTGTGAAATGTGAATATGCCTCATTTAAATCATAAAAGGTGGTGGAATTATAAATGCTGATTATTTATTTTAAAGATACACGACACAAACAAAAATTTGATGTATGGATTGATATATATTTTTGACTGATTCTGAATAGAAATGACATAAATAATAAATCCTTAAAATATAAAGAAATCCTAAGTTTTCTTTGGTGGTTAGATATGTGACTTTGTGTCGCTTTCTAATTCTATACAAATATTTTCATAAATTTTTAACATTATGACAAAATCTTACAAAATATTCCCACTTTGCCTGGCAAACATTATTCAGGTTACCAATGTAAATATTAATCTATGAGAAATATTGTTGATTTCTGAAAAAAAAAAAAGTTTGTCTGTGTTATTTATCCTTAAGTGGTCAAAACGGTCAAAATATTCCTTAGTGTCCAGAAGGATAATTTAGTGGTTAAATGTCTTAGGTTTATGTCAGCTTTCAGTAGATACTATCGCTTTAGTTGAATCTCCGGAAATATGTCCATTAGTGTGTCACTATGAGGCACCGTATAAACACACGAAAATGTCCCCTTTCATGTAGTCCTGAATCGTCGATTTTAAATTATTTATTTAATTGATGTTTATATAATTGTGACATAATAGCAAACTTATATAATTATGAAAATTTTCGTGCTTTAAACGCTTTACTTTGATTTCTGAAATGTTGAGAACGGTGTTTTCAGTGTACCTCTATTTTGTAATGGGTAAGTATAAGGTAGCTTTTTAAAATATACAGACACACCTTCATTTTCAGAAGGAGTTCTTTAACAAGATATACAATATTACTTTATTCTTTCTTCTGTATTTTCTTTAATGTAGAAATCATTTCGAAGAGTATGTTCCAAAGCGATGTATTTTTTTTTAATTCTAATTGAAATACATGAATATAAATTTGAAATTGATAAATTCCCATTTAAAAAGTTTAATACAAAATTCTAAGTGATAAGGGTAAACATCAATTATTGTCAATTTTCAGTTCTTATATATAAATTAAGAGTCAGTGTATTACCCTGTATAACAATATAGTCTTCTTTTTTTAAAAAAAAAAAAGAGTCAGTGAAGAAACTTGGTTGCATGTCTTTATTTACCTTTTGTACAGATGTGTTTGCACTCATCCATCATGCCTTGATTTTTTTATTGTTTAGTAAAGAGAGCTAAAAACAAGAAGGAATTAAATCAAGCGAAGCATCGATTTCTACTGTTAAAACATTTGCAAGGTAGTTAAAAGTGAATTAACAGTATAGAGTTTCATGTTTTAAGGTTGTTTATTCCGAATTAGCGTTGGCATGTTGCCTTAATATCAGAAAACTTTTGTTCATGTCTAATGGGTATAGATTTGAACATTACTTCTATTATTTTATTCCATTTAATGGCATTAGTCTAGTATTCAAAATATTTAAGTATATCATAAAAAGCTTGGTGGTTTTATGATAAGATTATACACCAGGTAAGTAAGTTTTGATAAACTACGAGGGTCGTTTTCAAGTATTACACGGACTCTGCTATGATTTACTCTTACAGAAGTCAAATTGTATTGAAATTTCTTAAAGAATCCAGTGAATTCTTTTCTTTTTTTTAATGTTAATTAATTTCTCATAAAATTGTTGCTACTTTGATATTGTATATGGTGATGTACGAAGCACGGCAATTTTTCTTAAAAAACAAACGCTCATAATCGAAAATTTTACTCATTTATTTTCTATAAACCGCGATATTATTCATCACTTTTCTATAAAGTTTCTTTTTTATTGTTCTCCTATTATGTATTTAGATTTCTAAGTAATATTTGAAGTACTAACAGACAAATTTGTAATTTTTCTCCTATGTGATCCGTATGAAAATAACTGCAAAAATGACATGTGATTTGAGGGAGCATCGCAATTATATACATTAATTTTAATTACGTGTTAAGCTAAAAAAAGAAAACGCCAAGATAGACCCAATTACAAAGTGTATGCTTGACGGAACATGCGGTATTCCCCGACATTTGTAAAAAAAAAAAAAAAAAAAAAAGTAAAAGAGCATTTAAGATTTTTAGACCTCAGTAAAAGGCAATCGGGAGGTTGGGGGGGGGGGGGGAGTTGGAGAAGATCATCGACGAAAACTTTATCTGGACTGTTAAGAACGTGATTGAGGTCAACTTACGTCAAAAAATATTTCAGAAATATCTGCAGTTTTGAGGTTGTAAACAAACTAGAACATACTATACTAGTTTTATAGTTTTTAAGCTGTTCCAGAATTGGTACATGTATATGGACGTTTATGTTGAGTGCATAAATAAACCCAAACTGTACAGTATCAAAAAATAAAGGAAATAATGAGAAAATGAAATCTCACACTTTTTAAATGACCATGACGTCGAAGATTAACCTTCACCGTGATTTCATGATATGTACTGTTAAATCACTCAGAATTGATATAAATTCATAAAATGTCAATATGAAATTTTGAGGACAATATGATTAAGATTCCTTGATATTATATGTGACTTTTTGCTTGATTATATCGTCAAATATTTTTTTTCTGTGCAACAAGTCCGCGTAATTTTTGTACTGCCCTCATACAACGAAATCTTTTCTAAAATTATTTTATGTCGAATTGGAGCAAAACTTCAAATACATGTACTGTCACGGTAGCTCAGTCGGTAGAGCGCTCGCTCCTTGTTCGGTAGGTCGTGAGTTCGAATCTCGGCCGCAACTGACCTAAGTCGATAAAGAAATAGGTAGCAACTGTTCCTTCGCCATACGCTCGGCACTTTGAAGTGAAAGTTGCTGGTCCTTCGGATGAGACCTTAAAAACTGAGGCCCCTTGTTACAGCAGGCGTTGAAACGATACAGATCCCTCACTGCTCAATGGCTCTGAGTGCCGAGTAAAGGTCAAAATTTGAAACCCTTCACCGGTATATGGTGACGTCTCTATATGAGTGAAATATTCTCGAATGGGACGTTAAACAACATACAATCAATCAGTCAAATACATGTAATGTCAAGCCCTAGTCTCCTTTCAGTATGACAACAGAATTAAATTATCAAATCATCCCATACTCGTTGAGGCCCACCATACCATCGTCACCGTCGGTGCTGTTCTATAAATGAAAAAGCCATTATAGGCAATGTATAACGTTGGAATAGAAATTTCTAAAAATATTTTGTCCTTATTTACGTAGTTGTGTCAAATAACGTAATGTTTAATCGATTTGACATGCGCAAGGGCACATTTAAAATAATTCATTATCCAGTTTTGATGAAAAAGAAGAATCTGTTCGGATTTTCTGACCAGAAAGGTAGGAATCTTAGTTTTTGATTTATGGGCTCACAGGGTATCCAGTTCTAATTTCTTTTAATTCGACACACAGTGATCTTTGTTTGAACTGCTACATGTTATAAGTCATACAAAATGCAAAAAAATAAAATATTCAGTGTCGACGAACCCTTTATTGAAGCTGAACATTTTGGGTGACAATTAGGACAATGCAAATTATACCTAAGCCAAAAACTAAATGAGCATATAGCGTTTGAAATAACATTTGAACCTCTTGGTTATATCTTTTAGTTTTTCCGAATCTATTAATATTTTTCACTATTCCTTAAAAGTGGTCACACAAGTACAATAATCTGCGCACAGTTAATATACACCAATCAAATCACAAAAGAAATCGGAATATCCAATCTGGATGCTAATACAGGGTATGTTTATAAACTATTCAAGCGTTTAAATGTTCCCAATGTGTCCAGATTGTTATTCTAATGTTAACATTTAGTATGTTTATAGCAGCTTTTAGTAGATATTCCAAATTTAATCGAATCATCGGTAACATTTCCATTAGTGAGCGACCGTGAGAAAGCATATAAAAAACAAAGCCACTCCTTAATGTGTTACTGAGGTTTCGATTTTTAAAAAGGTTAATTTCATTGATGTTTATAAAAATATTTCATTATAGAAAACGTGATAAGGTGAAAATAGTCATGTTTTGAACCTTGATTTCTGGAATGTCGAGACCGAAGTTATCAGTGTGCTTCATTCTTGTACTGGGTGAGTATAAGATATTGCTTTATCGATTTATCAAAAGAACTTTTAAGGTAGGATTTTTGTAATAAGATGTATTGTGTACTTAGTGTATGGTTAACAAGTAAGAAATAATTCTAATTAGTCCAGAGACAATGTATAAATATTTAAATATGCACAATTTTTTTTACAAATCTTTCTGATCTAAATGCATGAATATCGAGAATATGACATACTCCCTCCACAAAGAAATAAAACAATGTATTTTCTTTGATTTGTAGGGAGTAGAAATTCAATCAACTCAGGTTTTTAAATGTTTAACAGTTGTTGGCTACCTTTAAGATTTTAAAGATTTTAAACCAAACTATATGCGCGTTATCGAATTTCCGATGCTGAGCTGCTTCTCTTCAGAAGCTGAGATAAACTCAACATACCAATGAAACCTGAAACCAGAAAGAATCCTTGTCAAACTAAGCAAAGATTTTATAGTAAAGTGTCAAAATGAAAGCACTTAGTCTCCTTTCAAAGAAATCAAAGCAGCCTACTAGGATTCACAAATCGGAATCATCATAAACAGAGTCGTTTCCCCTTCCCATACCCAAACAAAGCAAATTTGAATGAATCAGAAATGCCGGTGAAAGATGTTAAGATGAAGGTACTGACTTGGGGTGGGGAAATATCCATACCTTCATCTTTCCGTCAAGGTAAATATTGAATGAAGTGAAAAAGGAAGAGGCATTCTAAAACTTTCTTTGGAGGATTTCCTGGAGAAAAATTACTCCATGGCGCACAAAATATGACATTACACACAAGATGAGTAGCCATCGAACTACTCCTTCAAAACATTAGATATATACTAAATTTGACTGCGGTATATTCCGTCTACGTAATCAATACTTTGATTTCACAGCAGATGTGACCGTCGACAGGGAATGTTTACTCCTCCAAGGCACCTAATCCCACCTTTGGAATTTCCGGGGGTCGGTGTTTTTTTATCGATCACTGTTCGTTATCTTCACCTCTTTCAATCTGTGAATCCCTACCTATATCTACCTATTACATGTATTTCCATTTTAAGCGCCTGCAGCTATAACTATGCATGTAGCAAGTGCAAGCGCAGAATGGTCTTTCAGTGTTCTGAGGCAATTGAAAACCTATGTACGTTCTACCATGAAAAATGACAGAAAAAGAAGACAGCTAGCACTTTTTCATATGTACATGTATTCATAGGGACTTTTGAAATTAATTTGGATAAAGCAATGGAGGAATCTGTAGCTGCAAAATCACAAAGGATGGATTTTGTAGAACTTTCGGAAATTATAAGACAAATCATCATTTATCAGAAATAAGGGAGCCGACTGGGATTTTTTTGTGTGAAAAATACAATATTTACATTGGAATTCGAAACTTCATAAAAATTCTTACAAGCAATGACACATAGCGGGTTCCAGTAAATGTTCTATCAAGCCTCTTTCTTTACTCCTCAATAAAATATTAACAGCGCAGTACAGTTAAGTGCCAAATAGAAATATCGGCGAATTTTTGAGATAAAAAATACATTCTTTACAGGGATATGCGATTCTTTGTTAGGACTTAACTGATATCAGACAAATGTAATGTGGTTCAAACTATATGTTGAGGACGATTAAATTTTTTCATTTAGACTTGTACACACAAGTACTCTGAAGTTGATATTAAAAGATGCTTAAGTTTCTGATTGACAATATCTATGTAGTTTTTGGAGATCAGGTCTTCCAACAATTTATTGGAATTCCCATGGGCCCCGTGTACCAACTGTGTCCCGTTATAAGCATACCTATTTTCGTATTCATATGAAGCAGAATTTATTCAAAAGCTTCTACATGAGCACTTGCTGTGGCCTTCAACTCGACTTTTCGATATATCGACGACGTAATATCAATTAACAATAGTTACTTCCATTTATATGTCGACTCAATATATCCCAGTGAGCTTGAAATAAAAGATACCACAGAGTCACACGCATCTGTTTTCAGGTTCGGATATTTTACTAGCTAGAAAAACACGTTAATGGTAAATTAAGAATTATGATAAACGTGATGACTTCAACTTTTCAATCGTCAATCGTCAACTTCCCTTACTTATGTAGCAATATACCCTTATCACCTGCATATGGGGTTCATGTCTCTCAGTTGATTCGATACGCAAGAGCAATCTCTACGAATGAACAATTTCTAAAACGAGGCAAGCTATTGAAAAACAAGTTGATGAAAGAAGAATATCAGCCATCTTGTTTAAAGTCATTATTTCCTAAGTTCTTTGGTCGATACAATGACCTTGACAGCAAATACAATCTATCATTAAGTCATATGCTGACTGAAGTTTTTCATACTAATTGTTAGGCCATTATTTACACACTGAATTGTCGACAGATTTTTTTCTGTTATTAACTGATCATGACAAGGAGCACACGGCGGGTGTGACTGGTCGGCAGGGGATGCTCACTCCTCCATGGCACCTGATACCACCTCTGTTTTTTGGATGACCGTCTTTGCCCTACTCCCGATTTGAATTGTTCAAATGGACTTGAATATTGTTCGTTATCTCCGTATTTAAATAGAAAACCTCTTTAATTTTATATGTAATATTCATGCCAATTTTAGAGAAAATCTATCGTCTGGGTATTTTAGGGACCGTCTCGAAATACAGGTGCGTTTTCTATAGGATTATATAGGAAAGTGCTACTTTTCTGCACTTCAAAGCAAATTTTAAAAATACGGCAATATACTTTTTGCTCCAATTGTAATATATGATGATTAATATTAAACTGTAGATTGTAAGAAACACAAATTTCTGTCGTTTTGTTTCCAGAGGGGGCATCCCAAAATGTAAAAAAAAACAAAAACAAAAAAAAAAAAACACGAAATATTCTTGTTTATATGGGTACTATACAATTATGGACTCCTTCGGTGCTGAATTTGGTTTAATCATCAGAAAAAAATATTGACCAGAGCGAAGCCTCTGAACCACCGAGACGAACAGATCCATAATTGTTTTATGATATAGTCTGGGTTTGAAAAGATAAGACATTGAAGGCTGCATGACGACACCATTTTCATTAACGAACTTCTGTCTTTGAAAAATAAAACAAATGTCCAGATAACAAGTTATAACCTCTGTATTTTTCTTTCTGTGTGTGTAACACTTCGAAATGTTTAGAAAATAATCCTGGGATAGGCTTGCCAAACATTTTTTCTGCTCAGATACGCAGCTGGCTCCGACCGTTGCAATGAAATATGGTGATACGAACAGTATTCAAGTTCATAGTCCATTTAATCAATACAAATCAGGAGCAGAGCAAACACGGACCTCTAAAAGCATAAGAGGCGGGATCAGGTGCCATGAAGGCATCTCCTGTTGACCAGACACATCCGAAGTGTGCTCCTTGTCATGATTGGCTAAACAGAAAAATCCGTAGAAATTTCTGTACGTAAATAATGACCTAACAATTTGTATGAAAAACGTCTGTCAGCATTCGACTTAATTATAAATTGTATTTGGTGACAAGGTCATTTATCGACCATAGAACTTACGAAATGATGATTTCAAACGAGACTGTTGATCATAAAATTGTTGGTTAAAAGCTTTCCTCGTTTTAAAAAAAAAATCGTAGGTAGAGCATGTTCTTGCGTATCAAATAAACTGGGAGGCATAAACCCCATATGCAGATGATAAGGATATATTGTTACATAAGTAAGGGAAGTTGACAATAGAAAAGTTGAAGTCATCACGTTTATCATGAAGTTTTGTTGTTAAGTTACCATTAATGTCTTTTTCTAGTCAAATATCCAAATATGAAACAGGTGTGTCAGACTCTGTTGTGTCTTTTGTTTCAGGTTCACTGGGATATTTCGAATCTACATATAAATGGAAGTAACTTTTGTTAATTCATAATACGTCGTTGATTACCTAAATGTTGAGTTGCGACCATCGTTTACTTCCATCTACCTATTAGTTGCAAAATCGTTGAAAAATGTTTGTTTTTTTTAAATTATTAGATTTATCAAACCTGTAATCTCTTGAGTTTGCTTAATTTAATAAATTATGTGAAAATATGTCCTTTAAAAGTGTAAATAAGCTTGATTTACTCTGCCTAGTGAAGAAATGGGTATTAATTAAATTGACACCACCCAAAAAATAACATTTTAAAGCTAATGTTTAGGGATGTATAATATATTCTTGCAAGAAAATTCCAAATTAAGTTGATTTCAGCCTGTAACGATAGTTGGGAACGTCCTTTTGTATATTTAATATAATATAACCTTAATCGTTGTTCACCTAATCTAAATTTAATCTGGATTTTGTCCACAGAAAACACCAAGACTCCAGTGTATCATAACTTCCCAGTACTTCTTTCTAGCTACCACCCTTGGTTGTATAAAACAGTTATATTTCAAAAAGAGAGCATGAAAAAAATTATATATTACATACAAAAGTAAGAAAGAACGATGCAAAATTAAAAAAAACAAATAATAGAATAGAAAAAAGTGCTCGTAAAGAGTTTCGTTAGAAGCGGTTTTTTGTCTTTAATCCTTATATACCTACTTTAAATGTATAACATAATTCTTCCAGGTGATGTCTCCGGGTTATATAGGTCATCTTTCTTTAACAAAGTGACAATACAGCAAACAGATATTTCTCTCTTACAACCGTTTCTGCTATGGAAGACGAATGTTACATCAAAGAAATTGTGTGCAGTAACTTGTCTGGGGACATCGTGTCTTACCTTTCTTTTCAATAAACAGTATGGTATATGTCAAATGTTTTCCATAAATATTGACAAACAATCTGGAACACAAGCGAACAGCTTGGAGCTTTATCAAAGACGAGGTAAGAAAGAGTGGAGATTTATACAGTTATAGGAAAATATTTGTTTCCATTCAATCTAATTGAAATAAGATCCTTTGATCCGCTCCAGTAGATCGCTACACAAAGGAACAAATGTTGGTTGTGTTTGCGGGTTTTCAGAGGTTGTAAAAGAAATTGATAGGACGGCTATCGTACAAAATAAGTTATTAATGAAGTAAGAATTCAAGTGAATATAATTAAGTATAAATTGACAGGACAGTCTTTCTTGAAACGACGCTTGACTATACAGAGATATTCCCAACAATAACCCCACCCTTCTCCTCCCAAATAAAAGTGCGAGTTAAATACATTGAAAAAGTGAGAAAGTTTTAGAATAAGGAAAGGAAATGAAGGACATCGTGACAAATACTAAACAGAACATGTAAGAGGCCGCGTATTCCGAAAGCAAAGCGAAAATTTTGTGCTTATTATTTTCTTTGAACACCTTGTAATTGTGTAAATGATTCCATTAACAAATGTAGTAAGACACCGCGAATATTTTAGGTATCATTTATGTCGTGAACTACTGGAGCGAATTTAGGGATCAAATTTTAATTATACCGGAATACATTCGTTTTAAAGCAGCATAAAATACCTTCTAACATATGCAGTTGAATGCTATCAATTTAAAGGATCATGTGAGGAATATGGATATACCTCTTTACAATCCACGAGCAAGTGTTTGAAGCTTTATTATACACCGATGTCGTGGATGACAGCCAACAGCACGTGTGCCTCAGCTGGTGGAAAGCTTTTCAGCATTACTACATCTGAAATGTTTGACGATGTTCTTAATGCAACATCTCGAAAAGGTACATAAAACATAATTATAAAGATTGTTAGAAAAATGTTTTACAGAGAATTTTGCGTGTACGTCTATAGCAGAAAAACATCTATAAAATTATTTTGAATAGTTATACAGATCTAGTTTTTGTATCATTATGAATGTAAGATTGAAGAAGGTGAAAATAATGAACAGCTAAGTAGAAAAAAATGATTGAAAATAAGAATTTACGCAATACTTACGTTTTATTTGAAAATCCACTTTATCATTTTAATAAAGTTAGTGATGAAAATGACAACTGCAGTTCCATAATTTGTCTTTTTTAAAAGGAATGTTCAATGCCCGTCTTTTAAATTGCAACTATATGTGTATCATTTTCAAGTTATCAAACCATGAGAACTTTATTCTAATGTTTCTTGCTTTGCTTTTCCATTAGTTTTAAATTTTCAAAACTTTTGAAAACTTGATTTTTATCATAACTTCTAATATATATAGAATCGCATTGCACTTCAATAATATGCTTATTGGAGGTTACTCATGCAGCATCCAATTATGGTTCTTTCAACATAAAATCACTATATGTCGTAATCAGTAAGAAATCGTTATACATGCTCGAAGTCACAATTGTTCTTTTCATGTCATCAAATTTTAGATTCTTGCCTCTACACATAAAGAGGAATTTTAAATTAAAAAAAGCAAATTCAGTTTTTTTTATAAGCATACTTATTCATATATCTATTTCATTAAATTCTGATGAATGTGTTATTACTCAAAAGGTTAACTATTTTCTTAACTTGCAATTTGTCTCCAGACACCGGTGGATCAAACATAGAAATTCAAAATTACTAAGTATCTATTCCATCGCGCTCCTCATTATTAGAAGATACAATTAATAACCCTATAATATACATGGTATGATCTCCTTCTGTGTATTGGAGTATACCATATGTCTAAATCTGGTAATCCTTGAACAAATGTATATGCTGAGGTCAAGATCTAGTGAATGAAAGACACAAACAAATTTTTTTTCCAATTTGAGAAGAGAGTTCTTTTAATAATCCTTTACAAATGTAGCTTGATAAGATAAGGTGTATCGGGACATACATTTTAGGTAAATTCAACAAAAAACATGTTTTAAACTGTCATTTTCAAGGAAAAATGAAGAAAGTAAGGTATAAATATCGGAGTTTTTTATCCATCTCAGAAAAAGGAAATGCATCAATACTGACCACAGTGTCTCAGAAAACGGTTTTTCGTATCTTCTCAACCTCTACTTTATAATGATATTAAATTGAGTATATGTATCGGGGTAACTTTTGAAATGATTTTAAATTGAATTCCATAAAAATGCTTCATTAAGTAAAAAACAGTAATAAACTGATCAATCTCATAAAATCAGCTCTTTTCTAACAAAATAATTAAATAGTTCTTAGTATCATGAGCAGATAGATGTATTAAAGGAACCTTACAAACATTTACATCAAATTTAAGAGTTTAAGATTAAAAACACCATCAGAGTGTTAAGAAATAGACTGATGACAAACTAGCCCTGCATTTTTCATGTAATTGCATCTGTAATTGCATGTAATTGATCTTAGACAGGATTTCCAAGATAAGTAGAAATTTTCCTTTATCATGGCATACAATTGTTTATGATATTTCTTTTATTACTTTAATTTTCTCTCTGCAGATCCCACCTTTCAAACTTTTTACATTGACGGAAATGATATTGATTCGGAAGGAAACTGGGTATTTTCGGATGAATCCCCCATTCTTTTTCTTCCATGGAGTGTGGGAGAACCAGGGTTAGGAAGAGCTGAAAACTGTTTGCTTGTTGTTGGCAAATATTATCACGACGCACCATGTCATACAATGGAGTTCAAATTTATCTGTGAAAAAAATTTAATGATATCGCTGTAAAACATTCCAACTTTATATGTAATGAGTAAGCGAAGATTTTATACACTTATTATGGAAAAAATACATGAGATTTTCAATGTGTAGATAGATACAGTATTTGATATTTTCAGCAAATATTCAATTGACATGTAAATCAAATTGAATTTTAGAATGATTTAAAAGCTGATAGAGCAAACAACATGAACGAAAAATTATTTTAAGTAATATTCGGTGTTTATTAAAAGAAATTTATCCCCTTGAAAAAATCTCATGAAAAAGGAAGGTACGGTTCCCATACAAATTTTTCTACATCTGAAATAGTCGTGAGAAATTTATACCTATGCTGTTAATTTATTTAACTTCCATGCAGTACGATCATACAAATCGTTTTTCTCATATGACTTTCTAAATGCTAACTTGTGACGTTATGAACTGTGCCTTTTCTCGTACTTTCT
The DNA here is from genome assembly GCF_033153115.1 of Saccostrea echinata. Taxonomy (NCBI): domain Eukaryota; kingdom Metazoa; phylum Mollusca; class Bivalvia; order Ostreida; family Ostreidae; genus Saccostrea; species Saccostrea echinata. The sequence continues at coordinate 3,183,549 of NW_026889760.1, read as the reverse complement.
TGAAAAGGTTGCAAAAGTCGTCAATTTTTGGTTGGCTATCCCAAAATATAAACAATATGGATTGTCTACAAAAAAATTAAGAAATTTGATTGTATCATACTTTTACACAACATATCAAAACATTGACGGCTGTGGACACAATATTCTAAATGAAAATACCCCTGACATGAGTCATTTTGAGGGTTTTTTCTGTTTAAAACTTAAAAATTTTAAAAGAAAAAATAAAGACGTCATATTTCCATAACTTTCCTCTTTTATGTCATATTCGTTTATGATTTATCGTAGTCATATATTCAACTCTTACATAAGCAAATTTCAAAATTATTTGATAAAATCATATCTATATGGTAAAATAAAGGCAAAACCGGTCTTACTTTTACAATACAACCTATGGAAACTCTGTCCAAATGTATTTTCCAAACATGGATTCCCTTTTTCAATTCATAAAAACGTTATATTGATCTTTGGAATATTTAATATACATTTTAATTGATTCTTTATTAAGGTACAATTGCTCTATATACACCGGATACCTTGACATTATTTTTCACCTTGAGGTCATGCTTAAAAAATGATTCATTTGACATAATATAATTATGAATATTAAAGTGAAGATATCATTGAATCATAGCGTCAAAATATCTGTGCCAGTTTAAAACTTCGATTTTTTAGAAATACATGTTTATATACGTCATAATAAGTACAAGTGTAAATGCACTGAACCTTTTGCACGAGGGTTGTCCGGTAAAATCGTGGACATCGTGTTTTTATCGAATAATAATGTGTGCACTGAGCTGAAATTCTCATCAAATATTTATCTATCATATTTTAGTACATGTACATCTTAATAGTTTTGATAAATTATAGGCAAAAATAAGAATTTTGTTATGCTTCAATGTGCAAAGGGTATGTCCTACGGCACAATCATTCGGGATTTTATCAGGGAGCAAGCGAGTATTATTTCGAAATAAAAGTATTACATCTTTTAGATAAGGTTTAGGTAAAAATTATCAAATTTAGAAAATTTCAATGCATTTGCTTAATTTTTGGCAGTTTCCCGAGTAGTCTAAATATGGCAGTGGTATACACAAGACACGAAAAATGGTGACGTTTGATGACGTTACGGCGTACAAGGGAACAGTTTAATTATATGTAGATTAAGTAAAAACGCCTTAAGAGGCTTTACATTATACCATTAAATAACAAAATATTTTTTAAAATATCACCAATACTTTAGTATACAAGTGGAATGGGAATTTTATAAGAGGAAGTTTGAGTTCCCATGTAGAATAAAACATACAGACAATCAGCTAATGACAATAACGAAAGACGCTATCACTGCAGACAGATCGTCGAAGAAAGACTGGCTATTAAATTCAATGATAGGGAAAGAACCTTCCAAAACTTAATAATACAAGTTGGACGGTACATATTGTCGTCGGCGACAATATGTACCTACCCTCACGGCACATATTGTCGTCCATCGGCACATGTTGTCGCCGGAGACAATATGTACCGAGACGAGCCTTATTTTCCTCCTGCATAATGGACGATAAAATATACAGTCAAGCACCAGCACATATTGTCGTCGGCGACAATATGTACTGTCAAGGTCGGCATATATTGTCGTCGATATATTGTTTTGACGAACATTTTCTTGAGAAAGGAAAGAGATATTGTAGGGAGAAAACCTTTTGGTCAAAAAATTGTGTCCGGGATTGATCTACTTTACCATGATATGTCTAAGATTCTTGTACAATATACTTGGAGATTGAATAAAATTGCATTTTTTTTTTTATTCAGTAGAAATGATTATTTGGAAATCATTTTTTGCGTTATTCTTATATACAATCATGTGCCGATATAATTGGTGTTGGGGTTGATACTTTTAGATCACCTGAACTGGAAATTCAAGTGAGCTTTTCTGATCACATTTCGTCTGACTGTCCCTCTGTATGTAAACTTTTCACAATTTCAACTTCTTCTCAAGAACTACGGGTGCAATTTCAACCAATCTTGCCACAAAGCATCCGTGGATAAGGGGGATTCAAGTTTGATTAAATGAAGGGCCAAGCCCTCTTTCAAGATAAGTAGATATTTAAGAATTATTGATAATTTAATGACATCTTTTAAAAATCTTCTCAAGAACCACTGTCAGAAAAGTTGAAACTTATGTGAAAGCTTCATTATGAAGTGTAGATTCAGTTTTATTCAGATCATGTCCATCGGGGGAAGGATGTAGCTACAAAAGGTGATCGAAGTTTTTCATACAATATTTAGAAAAAAAAATCTTTCAAAATCTTTTTTTCAAGAACTACTGTGTCAGAAGAGATGATACTTATGTGAAAGCCATTCAATTTTGTTGTTCTAGGTGGCACGAAAAAAATCCCTCCTGCTCCATGATCTTCAGTTCCAAGTATAGGCACCATTTTGTAATTTCTGGATCCACCACTGAGAAACAGCAGTAGGCCCCTGATAAGTGACGTTTATACGTAAGCATCCTCAGGTAGCGCAGACTCACGTATCTTTAAATCAAACCACAATGGGCGATCAAAGTTTTACATAGGAATATATGGGAAAATTCTTTAAAAATTATCTTCTTAAAAACAGTAAATCAATTATTAGTCATATTTATATGGAGTATTGCCGTGCATTGTCTTGCGACAGGTTCTGTTGGACGACAATTGAATATGCGCAGTGAGGGTAGGTACACATTGTCGCCGGCGACAATATGAACAGGACGACAAAATGTACCGTCACAATCACGCTGCATGAAATAGCATATGAGACACTTCAGTGTGATTCACACACCAAATGCATTCACAAAACTACCAAAAAAAACAACAACAGAAATGTTTAAGCAACAATATCTGTGGGGCGACAATATGTACAGTGAGGGTGAGGCACATACTGTCGCCAGCGACAATATGTATATGTGTAACTTTTCAGCCTTCGACAATATGTATCAATGGACAACAATATGTGCAGTGAGGGTAGGTACATATTGTCGCCGACGACAATATGTACAAAACGACAATATGTATCGTTACACAAGTTTTCAGAAGGTTCCGATAGTGTCCGAGCTTAGTCCCTCGCGTCTATTTAATTCATGGAGGGGTAACGGGGAACCCGAGTGTGTGCATCAGTGAAATTCCCGGAATTCAAGTGGGGCTTTTCCAGCTTAATTAAGCAAAGATGAAAAGTGACGTTCCTTAAGACACTTTGACTTTATCATCCCTGCGCCGTAAGGCGATACCACAGATAACATGAAATCATATTTTATTTGAGCATATATTTATTTGAGATTTGCTATGTGTATTGATGAACAATGTACTAAAGAGAAAGGGAAATTTTAGAAGGTATAATTGTTGTCTCCAATGATTACTTTTCCCTCTTAATAACTTGTCCACGATTTTACCGGACGGCCCTCGTATAAGTCGATTATTGCTATTACAAATGAATTGTATTTTGTCTGCAAAGAAAAAGAATGTTTTAATGAAAGGTAACAAAAGGATTTCAGAGGTATAATACTGGATTTTTCGAAGTGTTTATACATATAATGTAAATACATAGAAAGCTACCCTTTGTGCCATAACGTAATATTTTTTAAGGGTAATCTAAACTGATATGTAAATATTTATATTTGATGATTACGTCAATGATGATAAATCAATAGAGACATCAAATTTTAAGTCCACTTTGAACAAATCATAGTAAAAATTCCCAATAGCAAAAGTAAACAAAAGTGTGAATAGGCGCAGGAAAAAACACATTAAGGCCCCTCTCAGGAAGGTACAGAAACATTAATTTTACCTGTCATGCAATTATAACATTTTTATGAGTTAATTTCATGCATTTTGAGACATACATTTCATAATGTTTTGAATTTCACAACTTGTGTTTTCAATAAAGAAGGGAACTTCAATTATGTAAGTTTTCTTTTTCTTGAAAGTCCATGGTATGACTTAATCATACAAAGTAAATCAAACTTTCAAGGAACAAGAAATATCTGCATGCATTTTTATAATTTTATGTACATTTAAAGGCAGAAAAGGCATCAATAAATGCTATGGATTTGTATGGAAAGCAATTACCTATTAAAGAAAATGTCTTGTATGTTTAACAGCCTTAATAGTTTTAAAAAAATCAATCACGGCAACAATTTTTATTATTATTTTTCTTAAATATCTTTGTTATATCTAATCACTACTATCACATTTTGTTTCATATTGTTGACTGTTATATGTTAATTTTTATCGCTATGTATCAGAAAAAATTAAAACAAAAGTTAAAGTTGATTTGTAAGGATATTTACTGAATGGTTATAGGTTAAAGTGTAGCTAAATAAGTATATTAACATATAAAAATTAATTTTGCAGGTAATACCTCTATATACATCTATATACATCGCATATTAATTTTTTTACAATGTTTTTCAAAAGGCTTCAATTCATGCTCTCTTGTATCAGTTTCTGCTTATTGAAAATGAATCCAGTTTACAAATTGGCACATTGGAACTTTGAACTTCACCAAAGACAGGATAAAGACAATCATACAAGGATTAGGAAAAGTTATACAATATCTGTCATGGAAGTGATCAATATCATGTCATTCCAATAACCCTGATACTGTTTATGCTTTTCCCTTGAAGAATATGACAAAGCCTTTATGTTATTTCTTATTTGATTATTAGTCCAATCAAATTAGCGAAATAGACTCATCTGGAAAAAAAGATAAAAGATTTCTTTATAGCTATTGATAAAAGTACAACCTGTCATTTTCTTTACAACGATTACTTCGATATTAAAAAGTTAAATTCGGGATGTATGGGAGTATTTTCGTATTATAAGAAACATAAAACTGTTCAATTAATCATGATTAATCGCAAATATTGTATATTATGATTGTTTCGATTGAAATGTTTTCTTTCATCGTAATTGTGTCAAAGTATGTGTTTGACAGATCTTATTTTCGAATTTATGTACACACAAAGCACTTTTATTTTAATTCTTCGCTAAATGATTATTGTTTTTATTGTAATTTTGATCAATTGCATGTACAAAATATCCATACAAATTGAGTATATGTACATCTCTAGTGAATTATGGATTATTTTAAGATTATTTTTAGTTTTTGATTTTTTTTTCTCTACTTTCTCCTCATTTTTTTATTTCTAGATGGGGAATTGTGATGTGTAGTGTGACTATCTCTTGAAATGGTCTAAGTGCAAACTAAAGAGAGAGAAAGAGAGGGGGAATCTAGAGTCATCAGGAAATATTTTATTGGTTAAATTTATGGAGGTTAATATCAGCTTTCAATAGCCATTTCCACTTTGATCGAATCTGTAAAAACATTTCCATTTAGATCCTGTGAGAGACCATATAGAAATAACAAGAGGCCCAAGGGCCTTAACGGTCACCTGAGTACAACACAACAATTTAGAGAATCCATAGAGTATAAAATGAACTGAAAGGTGAAGCTTTGTTGCCAAAAGCAAGAAAAACAGAGTGATCAGGATCAAAAATGTAATTAGTCTACCATTCATTTACAGTTCATAAATTAGGTTCTAATATGTTCCCCATTTAACACTATCACCATACAGTAAATTAACAAACTATCAGTGCTTCTGTACCATCTTAATTCCTTGTTGAAATCTTTTACATTGGCCTCTCTTGGTCTTTGATGAACATTTAATAAGACAAGTTATTTTTGTCTCATTTTTATTTATCTATTATTTACAAGTCTACTTGATCATTAAAACTAGGAAAGTACTTTTTGTATTATACAATAAAAATTCTTGCATAATTCTCTTATTCTATTAACCTTTCAAGTACATTATTTACAGGGATTAATTATCAAAAGTAAATGCCAAAGGGGAATAACTCCTCTCAGTAGATTACAAATTAACAGAGCCCTAGCCGGGACCAGAACACTTGACCAAATGGTCCAGATGTTCAAAAATCTGGTAAAAATACCCTTCCTTATTAAAACTTTTACTCTTTTTGCCTCTGATATGCCCAGGTGCAAAGAAGATTTTTAAAGAAATAATGCATTTTTACTACAGATTCATTATATTATCAATAGAGCCCCCCCTCCCCATCAAGAAACACCAGAGCCTCTCACCCTGGGACCAGAAGTTTGCTCATCTTAAGTAATCACTTTGTTTATCTGCTTAACACTAAGGAGCAGACAAGATTATTTAATAGAATTAATGCATTTTAACTATATTCTCAAGAGCCCCACCCTCACACCAGCATATCTGACCCAGGGGTCATGCAATTCACTACCCTGGAAGAAGCACTCTTGCTCATCATAACTATACACTTAGCTTCATTGCTTTTTAACCAGAAGCAGAAAAGAATATTTTCAGAGAAATTTTGCTTTTTCACTATATAATCAATAGAGCCCCCCCCCCTTTTCACCAGAACCCTTGACCCTGGGGCCATGAAAATCACAATTTTGGAAGAGGCATCCTTGCGTATCATAACAATGTACTAATAGTTTGTTTAAATAATACCCAGGGGCAGAGAAGAAGATTTTTAAAGAAATAATTCACCTTCACTATAGGATACATATGGCCCTACCCTAGCACCAGAACCCCTGACCCTGGGGCCATGAATTTCATAATTTTGGAAGAGGCATCCTTGCTTATCATAACTATGTATTTAATTTGTTTAAATAATACCCAGGAGTAGAGAAGAAGATTTTCAAAGAAATAATGCACTTTCACTACATGATTTATGTAGCCCCGCCCTAGCACCAGAACTCCTGACCCTGGGGCCATGAATTTCAAAATTTTGGTAGAGTCACTCTTGCTTATCATAACTATGTATTCAATTTGTTTCAATAATACCCAGGAGTAGAGAAGAAGATTTTCAAAGAAATAATGCACTTTCACTATATGATCTATATAGCCCCGCCCTAGCATCAGAACCCCTGACCCTGGGGCTATGAATTTCACAATTTTTGTAGAGTCACTCTTGCTTATCATAACTATATATTCAATTTGTTTCAATAATACCCAGGAGTAGAGAAGAAGATTTTCAAAGAAATAATGCACTTTCACTATATGATCTATATAGCCCCGCCCTAGCACCAGAACTCCTGACCCTGGGGCTATGAATTTCACAATTTTGGTAGAGTCACTCTTGCTTATCATAACTATGTATTTAATTTGTTTTGATAATACCCAGGAGTAGAGAAGAAGATTTTCAAAGAAATAATGCACTTTCACTATATGATCTATATAGCCCCACCCTAGCACCAGAACCCCTGACCCTGGGGCCATGAATTTCACAATTTTGGTAGAGGGCTCAATGCTTATTACAATCATGTCAACAGTTTGACTGCTTGATGTCCAGGAGTAAAGAAGAAGATTTTTAAAGATTGCATTAATTTTGGTGGTTTTAGCCCCACCCCTCAGGCCCCAGGGGGGCAGGGACCATGAAATTCACAATTTTTGTCCCCCTTCATCCATAGATGCTATATGCCAAAATTGGTTAAAATTGGTTGAGCGGTTTCAGAGAAGAAGCTGAAAATGTTTAAATGTTAACGCACGACGCACGACGGACGACGCACGACGACAGACAAAAACGGATAGCAATAGGTCACCTGAGTGACTCAGGTGACCTAAAAACACGATGGTCCCCCTTTCATGTATAAACCGAATCTTCGATTTTTAAATGATTAATTTAATTGATGTTTATATAATTGTGTCATTATAGCAAACTTGCGTAATAATGAAAATTTCCGTGCTTTAATCGCTTTACCTTGATTTCTGAAATGTCGAGAGCAGCTTTATCAGTGTGCCTCTTTATTTTATTCGGTGAGTATAAAGTACTTATGAAATAATAACCAAATACACCTCCTTATTAGAAAAAAAGACTGAACTATATTTAGTATTTTGCAATTGCTTTCATGCAGAAATCATCAGTAAATAAAATATATTTATATATTTCATGCATTATTTTCCCTTCAATATATTCATGCACGTATATTCAAAATTGCTCGACTCCTACTAAAATGTTTAATATAAACTTATTCCTGTTGATCAAAGGAGAAAAAATCAACAAATGTTAAATTTTTATTAATTTATCAAGTTATCTGCGGAATATCAATGGGATCAATGGAATATTGATACTTCATGTTTCGTTGTTTAAAATGTTTTAAATTATCAACAAATATAGGTATTATTTCTTCTGATGTTTTAAATAAGTTGATTGATTAAGAAATTATATGCTGATATTTCTATTGTGTACCATACACTTATTATAATTTATAATTAATTTTTGATTACTAAGAAAAGGAACACCGAGATAAAAAAAAAAATGACCCCCCAAAAAAATCTGGAACAGTTTGTGATACACATAAGATACACATAAGAGAGAATAGTTAATAGATATCCTTTGATTTTAATCCTTAATATTGTACATACGTTAGTGTTATGAAAGGAGAATAGTTAAAGGCTATCCTTTGATTTTAATCCTTAAGATTGTATGTAACTTACTTTAAATATTCATGAAAAATTTGTTTTCAGGTGATGTGTGTGGTTTATACAGGTCACATTTCTTTAACAAAGTAAAAATACAACACTCACATATTTATGTCTTGCATCCGTTTCTGCTATGGGAGACAAAAACAGCATCAAATCAATTATGTGCAGTAACATGCCTGGAATTATCATGCCTTTCCTACTTTTTGGATAAACAATCTGGTTTTTGTCAGATGTTTTCTGTTAATATTGAAAACCAATCTGGGAACAAACCAAGCAATCTGGAACTATATCAAAGACAAGGTAAAAAATCATTTGAGAAAAAAAGAAAGATTATTTAATTGTATCAATGTAATTATGAAATGTTTAAGAATATGTTTATAAACACTTTTCTTTTAAAACGGCGTAAATACATCCTTACATCAATATATCCTTACATTACTACAACACGTAGTTGAATATATTGAAGGAACTTGTGAAGAATTCGGATATACCACCTTACAATCAACGAGGAAGTGTTTGAAACTTTATTATACCCAGATGACGTGGTTGACAGCCAACAGCATATGTGCCTCGGCTGGTGGAAAACTATTCGGCATCAAGTCAGCTGAAACATTTGAAGAAGTTCTCAATACAACATCTCGAAAGGGTACTTATCGTTATAAAATTAAGAATTTTGAAATTTTATTTTTGAATGATTAACAAATAGGTATTACTATTTAGCAAAAGGCATTTATGTTAATAAAAAATACGTTCCAATGAATAATAATGAAACACAGTAATGAATTAGATAATGTGATGTTTCATTATTTATGTGGCAATATTCTATTATCACCTGCATATGGGGTATGTGTCTCTCAACTTATACTCAAAAGTATACTCTGAGTACGATTAATTTATAAACCAAAGCAGGATACAAATAGGTAAGTTGATATTACAGGGATTTCAACAATCTCGTTAAAAGTCAAAATTTCGAAAATTCTATGGTCCTTATAATGATATTTTTAGCAAATACAACTTAGCATTGGGTGGTATTTTGACTTACATACTTCGTACCATTTGTTAGGCCTTTGTTTTTATGCTAAATTTGCATGCAGATATCATAAAAAGTCTCAGAAAAAAATCATTCATGAGGTGTTCGAAATTATTGTATATTTTTGTGATACATAAAAGGTTGACAATTTCCGATCACTTCATGATAATATGAAATTATATTAAAAAATTACGAAACACGGCAAAGGGAAAAGGGTAAGCCCTCGCCTCATCTGTTCTTAACAGATGATATTCGATAGAAACCTCGATTGACATCAGTGTGGATCGACTGCTTTGATCACATTGTTATCCTCAATACTAAGCTAATTATTTAGACGGAATCTGGGTGTTTTCTAGATTTACAGAATAATGTGTGTTCTATAATACACTACCGTAAATTTATGGAATATATCTGCAGTTAATGCTTTGATTTAGATTAACATTTTGGTTTACTATGATACAATATTCTACTGTAAACTATTTTTCACGTTTTCCATATTATCTCCAAAATTCCAAACTAATACTCATAAATTAGAAAATAATATATGAATGATTTTTTTTTTATGAGGCCATCTTTAAAAAACTGTTTGTTTGCCCTCTTTCGATAGACTGTCTAAAATGTCCCGACTAAAAACTTTTTTAACCTCCAGGAAACGATATTTTTATTTTTATTCTTGATTTTTTACATTCATTTTTGAAATTTTCTGAGAAAAAGGAAATTCATCACCTACCGACCCAATATCTATACCCTAAGTCGGGAGAGGGCAAGCCAACATTATTTTGAAGATGGCCTAATACAGTTTACGGCAAAAAAGGCGTGCAAGACTTGAGATAAAGTTAAAATTGGCTCATTTTTTAATTGAATTTAGTTTCAAATGAATTTAGTTAAAAGATATTCACTATTTTTGTGAGCTGTCAATCGATGACGTCTCTAAATGTGATAAAATATGATTTGCTCATTAAGTTTTAATCTTCAAATCTGAAACTCTTGTTATATAAGTGTAAAATTTCTATCTTCGAACAGTTGTTGTTATACCCTTATACTACATGTAGTAAATATCTTTCTATATATTAATTACAAATAAAAGTCCAACAAAGTAAATGGTTTTTTTTCCATCGGTGTAACAATTTCATTGTTGACCGGTCTGTCAATCCAACATAGGAATTGTTAAACCACAACATTACTGCTACAGAGGCTGCAACGTTATTGTTGACAACTTACACGAACGATTCCGCACCATTAACGCACGATTAAACGAACGATTCTTTACGCACACGATTCTACACGTTACATGACCTTTCACGATTGATAACACAAATGCACGATTCTTCACGCAAAATAGTTAAAAAAATATTTAGGAGTGGATATTTTCAAAACGAAATAAGGCTTAATAGTTACTTTAGATTCAAAAAAATTATTGATACTATTCATCGACTTTGGAAAACTGAGAAAATATTTTGAAATGGATATTTTTGAAACTAAATAAGACTTATTAGTTATAATAAATCTTAGATTACGAATACATATTTACGTAATTTCCCGACTTCGGAAAATTGATTTTATTATTTTCGATCGATACGTAAAGATGTAATTTATGACCGATTGCTGCATGTTCTATCAGATGATATAGGTGGGTCGTGAGTTTTGATTCTATTGGATTTTATTTTATGCAGTAAGGGGGGATGGGTAAAATAAAAATGGCATAAAAATGAATTAAAACTATACCCATCTTTCCATTTGTGAATTTCTAAAATTAACAATCATTTTACAAATCATTCATATGCAGAAATTATAAAAATAAAGTAAGTTTCAGAGATAAACACTGATAAAAGTAACCCCAACAATCATGTCGTGTACATTCGCCGACTAAATATTTATATAACTAAAGCATTGGGAATTTTTTTTTTTTTTTTTTTTTTTTTTTTTTTTTTTTTTTTTTTTTTTTTGCAAAAACATTTTTGATATAAAAAAATATTTTGACCATAATAAGCAGTAAAAATAATTAACATCAGAGAAAAAATCGTTAAGCATCTTAAAGGTGCTTGGACACAGATTTGAAGTTAATATTTTCTTAAATTTTCTGTATAACTTCATGAATTTTATGTTGCTATAGCATTTCATACTTAAATATAATAAAAATCTTATTTCATCTCGATGTTATTAAAACTTCGAATTTCTGGACGCGTTGGATTGACACATCCTTGCACTTTCACATATTTTAATTTTATTCTTAATACTTAAGAAAAGTGGCAATTTTGTTGTGTATTAATGAAAAATATATAAACAATAACCCAGAAATTTCTGAGTAGAATGTTCGAAAGCAAAACCCACTCACAGTATTGTAAGTCCGTGCTCAGTGGTGTGTGCAGCTAGAGTTTAACAATTGAACACACCCGCTGAATCGTAAACAGTAACAATAACAGAACTCGTGCCCTGTTTACAAAAACAGTTTACCTTTCACGGATGTGTTCAATTTGTTAAACTCTGTACACATCACAGAGCACAGACTGACAATACTGATTAGTTGGTTTTGCTTTCGAGCATTTCTACTCTGAATTTTCTGAATTTTAGAAGTAATATTTTTCATAAATACATAACAAAATCGCTTCATTTCTTAAATATTAAGGATAAAGTTAAAATTTGTGTAAGTGCAAAGATGTGTTAATCAAACGCGTCCCGGAATTCGTAGTTCCAATAATTTCCAGAAAAAATAATGTTTTTATTATATTTTCGTGTGAAATGCTATTGCAATATATAAATCGTGATATTATACAGAAAATTTAAGAAAATATTAAGTTCAAATCTGTGTCTAAGCACCTTTAGATACGGTGTACATGTACCCTTAAACAGTTAAAGGTCACGCTATTTAATTGAAGAGAATACAATACTGTACGACTTACTATATTCCTTATTTACTAGCGATATTAGTTTCTTTCATTTATGGAAATCGCGGTTAATTTATTTTATTAGATTTAAAAAAAAACAGATCGACGAAATGCTTGTTTAACAAATAACATTCCGTTAAAAACTTACAAAACGAAATTTGCACCTTTCTTAACGCACGATCACGCACGATTAAAACCGCAAACGATTGAGCCTGATACACCCACGATCCTTCACGTTACGCGAACGATCACACACGTTACACGAACGATTTTACACGATTTGTTTGTCAAAAATAACGTTGCAGCCACTGTACGTCACAAGTAATTAGTCGTCCTTTAATATCGGTGACACGGAAATAAGCCGAAGTTTCAAGAGGTACTGTGTATGCTATTTGAAAGCTGGCGTCACGGGAAAAATGATTTTTTGTGATAAATAGTTTCTGTGTCATAATAATTTAATGATTACTTTTTTCATTCTTTTTCATTCTTTATTGTTGTCATTTTAATTCAAAAAGCCAAAATATTACTTATAAAGAAATTGTTTTATTATATGAGTAAATCTGTTTAAAGGTTTTAATTTTAGTGTTCTATTTAAGTGAAAGGGGAAAAAATTTATAGACTGGGATTCGGGAAACGTATGATTTGTTGGACCCGAAGATGAAAATGTAGCCTTTGGCCTTCGGGTCCAACAAATCATATGTTGTCCTCATACTCAGTCAATAACTGTATATTATGGCATCCATATTAAAACTGCATGGATATCTCCAAAATTATACAATTGGATGATGTCAATTATTAACGATTTAATATTTGTTTATAAAAGTATGCAATCAAATATGCTAATATCAGAACTTTCATTTTTTAAGACAAATTTACATGGTATATTAAATCGTATAAAAAATTCGCTGGAAGACAGGCTAAATAAAAGAAATTCTGTTAATTTTTTTTTCGTATAATTGAAATGAAATTTAAACAGTGTCTCTTAATTTTAAATATTTTTCTACAGATCGCTCGTTTCATAATTTTATGATCGACGGAAATGACATTGAATCAGAAGGAAATTGGGTAATGTCTGATGGATCCCCTGTTCTCTTTCTTCCATGGAAAGTCGGAGAGCCGGGGAAGGGAGCTGCTGAGAATTGCTTACTTGTTGTCGGGGAATTTTATCACGACGCACCCTGCCATACCTATTTGTTCAAGTTTATCTGTGAGAAACATTTTATCTTATTGCTATAAAAGCATTCGCGTTTGGAAAGGTAGACAGGAATAAGACGACATGGAGAAATAAATCTTCATACATCGATGATGAACATTGAAAGTATGGCTTCATTTTTAGATGTACTTTCTAAAATATCGATTTAAAAAAAAATTCCTACCACCTCCTAATAAATTCAAGGGATATTTTTTCTGTTATGTTCTGCGGGAATTACCCCTTCGGTGACACGTTGAAGAATTCAAACATTGAATTGCCCAATCTTTGACACGTTGAAGAAATTAATATTATGAAGTTTTGTACAATATTATTTCAAATTATTTTTTTATTATTATTGTACCATTTTTTACGTACATGTGTATTTGATTGTTAAGTCATTGAACACAACTCTTTCCATATAACAGTTTTTGAATGATTTGAGTAATATTGTTCTCTCTGTCATTTATTTCTTCAAAAATGACCATTCTAATTCCGATTGAATGTGTTGTGTTAATGCTTGGGCTGTGTTATTGTAATGAGAAGTTGTATAACGTGCCAAACAGAGCATCACCCTATCGGTTATCCATAAATATTTTCCTATTATTAAAGTAACTCAACACTTTGATAGAAAAATATATTGACCCACAGATAACTCTGCCAATTATAAAATGAAAAAATGTATCTGACTATACATAGCTTTTTTATTGTAGATAGTATTTTTATTGGTATAAAATTACATTCAATATATATTCAGACTTTGAGGGACTTCATTGTTCTGCTAATAACAGCTAATAATTTTAACCAGTACTCCCAACAACACGCATATATGTTAGCCCCTATCCGTACTCCTCACTAAAATGTCAGCAGCATAGTAAAGAAGAAACTTGAGAAGTCCTGTGCTACAGTATATTCAAGTGTGTAAATCATATGCGGATTCTCAAAAATTCCACGAAACTCTTGGAAAAATAAAAAATAATACTTTTCAAAAGTCCGTTACAACAAAACGTATGACTTTTATACAACCATTCCTCACGATATAATTTGAAACAAGGTTTTATAATTAAGATATCTGCTTTTTCTCTTTTCAATAAAGGAAAAACTAAGAAATTTTCATATCTTGGTTTTCTACGAAATTTCTTTGTAAAATTCACTGTAATTCTATACATTAGTACTCTGAGGCTGACCTTAAAAGGATGCTGGAGTTCCTCTTTGACAACATATATGTAGTATTTGGAGACCAGGGCTTCCACCAATCTGTTTGAATACCAATGTGCATTAATTGTACTCCTTTATTATCCGATCTTTTTTATATTCCTATGAAGCAATTTATTCAAAAACTTTTTTATATATACATGAAGAACCCAACAAACAACTAAACTGTATGAGAAAGGAGATGACTGCAGCTTTTCCATTGTATGCAACTTTCCCAATTTATGTACTGATTCTACCATCAACTGTAAATGGTGTTTACGTTTCCCAACTTAATATGATGCTCAAGAGCATGCTCTGGGTACGATCAATTTTTAATCCGGGGTAGGCTACTGACAAATTAGTTGATGTCGCAGGGATTTCAACAACCTTGTTTAAATTCAGCATTTCTTAAAGTATATGGCCGTTAAATAACCTATTTAGCAAATATAACATTGGATGGTAACCTGTTATTGGACCGGTCGACAGGATATGTTTAGTCATCCTAGGAAGTTTGTAGTATTTTTGTGTATTTCTTTCTAGTATATATCATAAGAAGATTTGTAAAAACAGTGCTTCTGTTTTGAAGTTTGATAAATGTGTTTTTATTCATTTTGTTTAGCAATAACATTTTAAATGATAAACATTCAGGTTTTGCAAGATTTGTAAATGTTCCTGTCAAAGGCGACTTCAAAAATAAATCTTCTATTCTAGTAAAAATTTTAACGCATGTGAAGCAGAAATAATGCCGCTTTAAAATAATTTATAGACGTACTTTATGTCTATTTATAATATGGCACTCAACTTTTCTTAAGTTCTGAAATTGCAATGTTTGTTTTAAAGCGCAAAGGACGTGGTTATAATTATAAGATTTGTTAATGACGATACATAACCAATCCGCTTCACACTTGAAATCAATCCCATATGACTCCAATATCAGCCTTACTATAATTGGAGGGGCTTGAGTGCGTTGATTACAGAAAGATTTTCTATTTTAGATTAAATGATATAATGATCCCGAGGAAGTTTTAATTCAGGTAATTTCATTAAAGCTTGCTCAGATAACGGGGGAAAATCAGGAGCTCTTAATATTCATTTCATTCTGTCAATTTTACTTTTTTTATTATTTAAAATCAAGAAAATCAATATGGTGTAAGGCTTTTAGTTTTGATAAATGGTCCAATATATTGATTGTGAACCGAGTTTCAACGCAACATGACATCAATTTGATTTGTAAAAACAAAGAAACTAAGGAGAAATTGAAACAGATTTATACCTGTTATATGATTTTTAAAAACTTATTTATACTTTTACAAATTTGTACTGTTTGTAGAATCTTCGAGTGTTCTTCACTATTCGTTATCTTCACCTTTTTCATTTATTAAGCTAGCTTATGTACACTCCCAGCACACCCAATCTTGTTTATTATACATTCAGAGTATATTTATAAAAGAACAAGTCCAAAATATATTTGGGGGGAGGGGGTTAAATTTGTAGCATGTTTAACATTATATGTAATAAATTAGTTTTATTTTATTTCTGTTTTTATAACAGTACACTAAAAATTATAACAAAATTAAAATGTCATGCAGTTTATGTTGAAAGCATCGTCCGGATGCAGTACTTGTGGACTTTATATTCACTAAATCTTATGTTTGTATCTTTCTGATATTTAAAACCGGACCCATTTTGGTATATATTTGTTCAATAACGAAAAACGATTGATTGATTAGTGAGATTAATTTAATCTAATATAATCTTTTTAGGTGATTTAAAATTCTGTACTTTCTTCCACGTTTCACGTTTCCGCTTTTATCGCTTACATGTTTCTATAAAATTATGACATATTGCTGACGATTTTGCATGATGTGAACAAGAAAAAGAAATATGATTACCATCTGAATTATCTGAATTTGTAATGAGTATTTGATTTCACAAGTTTTCAAAATGATAGCAATGGGTAATTTGCATCAACTTAATATCAGATTCACGATAAAGTACTAAATATCCATTATAAATGTAGAATGAAATGAAATTAAATCAGATTAATTTCCTATACGGTAAATATAGAATCTTCTTCATTTTTCTATAAAAAGATATCTAAAAAGTAAGATAATTCAATATGTAGAACATAAATGATATTTCACTACTTCACCCTCCATACACGTATATAACCCAGAATACAAATTTAGCAGAACCTAATCAAACTGCATACTTCTACATGGAACATATTTTATTGAAAAGCACTCCACAATCTTGTTTTATTATGCAAATATAAAGTAAGCCAATCCTTTAATCTCTTATTGAACAGAACTTGGTAGAAACTGTATAGTTACTATTCTTCATTACCTTAACTCCTAACATCCCAATTTAATTCATCGCTTTTTCGAAAAAGTAAGACAGAAGACAAATTAAATCACCGGAAATTTTAAGAAGTTCTTTATATTTGACCAAGGGAGAACTAAAAAGAGATCTAATTACAGGACCATAGAAAATGTCAAATTCTCCTTTTAGTGAACAGAATGCATTTTCATAGAACCCTTCAATTGATTCTCAAGTCATTTTTTCTATCATCTATTTGTTTGCATTCTTTAGTCCTACGATATTTCATTGATTTCAAATTAATTCTTTTTAATCTGAATAACTATCAGGAGTACTGTTTACACAGTGTAACATGATAACCAGAGTTCAAATATATTTCAATAGTTCTAGATTAATATTAAAATGCTTTGAAAACTTTGAACACAACCACATTCTTTTGAGTTTCAAGGCTAACACTTTACAGCATGCATTCAAGTACCGGAGGTAATAGTATTGAAGCCATGCAATGGCAAAGGTGACATTTAGATATATATTATATATTTATAATTTTTATACTTTGCAAGATCTTATATCTTATAGATAGTTGTGAAAAGTTATCTTTTAGATCTATTTTTTTCAATAAATCAATATAATAACTCATCATTCAAATGATACATCATTGATTGAAAGTACATATAGTATTTTTCGTCTACAGGCTTTATCTTACGTACCCGTAAGCATCACAAGATCTGTTCAATTATTACTGTAAAATATTGATTTTTGCTACATAGACTATGAGATTTTTTTTACCTGTTATCTAGTGTTCTTTTTATCTATGCTTAAAAACATATACATGAGAGATAGATAAAATCTTACTTGCTTAGAAGAGGTATTTTTAACTAAACTTCAATTGATTGCCAAGGCTAGTAAACATTGATTATATTACAGATATTATACTTTATTACATAGGCCCTAAGCTTGTTTCGAGAAATTCAATGATCATTGGAAACAGCAAATCATTTATCTTTTTTATGAAGCCCCGCTACATTGTGAAATAGGATTTATTAAATCTATACACATCTCTTTCATGTAGTAATGAAACTGTAAAAGAATTAGCCCATCTGTATTACAAATTAAAAACACAGGAATTCAAAGAATATATCATATAGGCAAAGTCACACACTAAACAAATATTCTAATGTTGTGCATTCCACGATGCAGTATTTGTGCAAGTCTGGTAGAGTGCAAGCCTAAATGCATCATACCTATGCAATTGTTTCGAGATAGAGCTAATAGAAACTTGGTAATGAACCTTTTTGAAAAACCTGATATAGTCATTCATACGCAATAGTTGCTCTACTTACAAACAATGTCCAAAACGATGAAAGCCATTGAAAAATATGTTGATGAATTAAGTGTCTCGTTTAAAGTCATCATTTCGTAAATTCTATGGTTAATACAATAACCTTGTCTGCAAATACAATCTATCATTAAGTTGAATGTTGACGGACATTTCTTGTGCAAATTGTTAGGCCATTATTTTCACACTGAATTGTCAACGGATTTTTCGTGCTCATGACTTGGAGCACACGGCGGGTTAGACCGGTTATCAGAGGATGCTTACTCCTTCATGGCACCTAATTCCTTTTCTGGTGTTGTTAGAGGTTCGTGTTTGGTCTGCTCCAAATTTGTATTGTTTCAAGGTACTTTCAAGCTTGGTTACTGTTCGTTATCTTCATATTTCATACAGAAAATGTAGGTCATTTCCTAAATAGGAAGCAAACCTGTTAACTTTTATCCCTAGTTGAATCATCACTGAAAGTTAAGTCCAGGTAGTAATTTTATTTAGACTACAAATGAGCCTGGTCCAAAAATTGAAACCTAGTCACTCATCCAGAATATATAGGTCAGATACAGCATTCGAAGCAGGTCTGGTAGTGTTTAGACTTCACCCAGCATCCAAAACAGGTCTGAAGGTGTGCTTCCATAGATGAATTACCCATGCAAGATAAGGCTTATAATTTACTAGGAATGGATCTGCTCCAAAAACTTATTATTATTTGGTAATATATTAAGTAAGACTATTTCACTGTTAACATTATTGAAAAGGATTACAGGAAAGTAGGCCAGATTCAATGTTTATTACACTTAGTGCTTATCGAAAGATCAGTTATTTCCTGTCATAATAATTTAAGAATTATGTCTCACAAGACATTTTGGAGAAAGAAAGTACAAGAGCAGAATCAAAAAAGAGAACTTTACAAATACTTCAATGCTCTATTGCAGAAAAATGTGGCAGAAAGGGTAAATTCCTAGTATTTGTCAGGAAACTGATGATCTTTTTATTTTCTTGTGTTACAAAAATTTTGTTTATATGAGGTGAGAATAATGACGTACATGACTCCGACCTCAAGACTTGTCATTCGAATACATAATCTCTTGTTTTCCTAATTCAATGGAACCATATATGATTTTTTTAATTATTTTTATTTAGAAAGCTTTTTCTTTGAAAACTACTAGATCATGTGTTTCACTCTTTCTTGTCTTTGTGGTAAGCTTAATAAACCTACGAAACTTTATTAATCTTGATATTCAGAGGAAAACACGCAAAATTGTTAGGGATTAAAGGTAAAAAAGAAATCAAAACGTATTCAATGATCAAAGTACAAAGGTTTACATTTTTAGAAATGTTTTTATATAACATGGTAATAAAGAAAATACAATTAAATTTATTTCTGTATTTAATTAAAAAATATTGTATTTCATCTATGAGTTGAGGCATCGGAGATTTTCAGAAGATTCAGATAAGTCTTAGATGATTCTGTCTTAAATCTTTGTAAATTGTTTGTAGATTTCACATGAATTAGGAAAAAAGGGATTCCAAGCAAGTTATTCAGTAGTTTTTCTATTAAAATAAAGATATGATAAAATATTGTTCTATTTATTCACAGTAATCATGTCTAAGTGATTTCATAAAATAAAAGTCGAGGATCAATTAACATATATTTGTATTGATAATAAATAGGAGGCAATTAGCACCTTCAGACTTCCATAAGGAAAATAAACTCCACAACTCCATACTGGAGGCTATTATTTTATAGCATATGTTTAAGTTTATTATCAAAATTTAAAAAAAAAAAAAGTATACATGTACCCCCTCAGTTAGTTTTTTGATGAATTTTGACATAAAACACATGACATTCTCGCTTTATGATGAAAAACAATATGCTTTACATCAGATGAAAAACAAGATTTAAGTTGTAAATCTCTGTCTCTGTGAATTTTAAAATTACTGATCCCATGATATCAATTTCTGCAAAACAATAACACATTCTACAGATTTCTCTGAAAAAACTTTATTATGTTAAACAATTTAGAAGAATCATTATGCAGAAGGGGAAACCAGAATAAGCTGATAAAATACAGATAGTTTTTTAGGGGGCCGACTGGGGTTTTCATTGCACAGTACTTTCCGCTGAATAAAGCTTATCTGCACTTTTAAAACAATTATTTCAACAAAATTTATTAAATTTAAAAAAAATAAGAAATTACAGGTAAAAAATGTAATCACACCTTTTAAGAATTTTTAAACTTTTTTTCAAATAATAGGTAGATGAACGTCGTTGTAGTGTGTTTACGACTTTATGATCAACTTAAAGTTCTTTAAGAAGGGGTTTTAAACAGTTTTATAAAAAGTACAAAATATACGCTCTTGAAATTTTAATCACACGAATTTAAAAGCCTCCCAATCATTTATTTTTTCCTTATAATTTCTGTGTTAATTCTTGGTGTCTGTTGAGTTTTGTGGTACTCAATAAAAACATGAAAATTTCGTAAATTTTTGACATTTTGAGGCGTTCCCTCTGAAAACCAGAATTTAGAATTCTGTGTTTCTTAGATATGTTGTACAATTTTTCTCAACAAATATTATAATTTGAGAAATGAGTCTATTGTAGTATTATTTTTCAATATGCCTTGAAATTCGAAAATAGCATCCCCGTACAATACTATAGCACATCTAAATATAAATGTGTTTTGAGGTAGTCCTTAAAATACCTAGACGATAAATTTCTTTAGAATTTTACATGTACACTGAGGTCAGTGTAGGCTACACGTGTTATAAAAATAAAAAGTGTTTCTATTGTTGTTTTACACACACAAAAAAAAACGTTAACCCCAGTTGGCTCCCTTAAAATGATCGATGGTCTTATCTTTCACAAACGAAAACTCTTCTTTTTATTTACTAAGATACGATTGTGTAATATAAAAATGATTTCAACAATGTGTTTGCCAAAGAGTTACATATTTTCAAGGTTTCCTTTCTGAAACCTCTCAGATTTATGGCATACAATTCAATCAATACGGTCTTGGAAAGGTTTCTATAACTATACTAATTAAATCATTTTTTCAATTGGGAAGTGAACGAACCCTATAAGCAGTTCGGTATCACGAGAATTGTTATGCAGGTCTCACGTTTATTCGTTTCTGTGCAATGAAGAGGGCTGTGTTTTTGACATTTTGCGTTCTACCAGTTGGTGAGTCATATTTATATCATGGCTAAATCCCTTTAACTTAATTAAAAAACATTAAATGATATTAAAGACATATCTATATATAAAATATTAAGAGAAAGTTAAACAATTTGTAAATTGTGCACGTACATGTCATATCTGATATAATTATTATCAAAAGGAAAAGAGATCTGTAACTAGTGTTGATAAAGGAAATTGTTTTAGAGATAAGTAGATATCAGGAGAAAGACCGTAACAATACATTCATTTTTCAATATTTCTTATTCATTGGTTTGACAATTCTTAAATATTGTCTTTCACTTATTAATTTTTATAGGTATTGTTACATGTTTAGATGGATCATCCCATTTCAGAGGTGAACATGTTAACAGTACAACATTTTCCTTATTGCAACCATTTTTTCTGCAGAATGGAACCAAACTTTCAAAAATAGCCTGTGCAATTCAATGTTTGGAAATTATGTTCTGTCTTTCTTTCGTTAGTGATGAACAGATTGGATGTAAATTATATTCTGTGAATACTGAAAATGTATCTGGATTTAAATCCGGCACAGTGAGGATTTACCAAAGGCAAGGTAAGACCATTTTAAGAAACTTGTGGAAACTTAGCATATTTACAGAATACATCAGAATTGTAAATTCCGAATGAATATCATTTTTTTTCATTATATTTTACATGTTATTTAAAGCATCTTGCGAAGATTTGGGATACACCAGTTTACAGACCACAAGGAAATGTATGAAGCTTTACCAGAAAGAGCTGTCATGGATCGAGGCAAACGGAACCTGCGTTTCTGCTGGTGGAAAACTTTTCGGCATCACAACAGCTGCAATACTGGAAGAAGTTTTGAGTTTAACATCACCAACAGGTATCTACATGTATTTCAAAGATTAAAACCGCCGTTGGTAACTAGCTTTTATACACATACGTCTGGAAAATTCTTTCAGAAATATTTAGAATCCAATGGTATTATTCATTTATTGAGAGCTTTATTACAGCTTATTGAACCCCCTCCCCCTAATTAAATAAATAATTTTAAAAATGATTTTTTTTTCTAATTAACACACAAAACAAAACGCAAATATATCCATTTATATGTTTTTGTCAATAATTTGTTTATTAAAGTAAAGAAAAACAAATTTATATTTTTACCACATGTAATTCATAACTCATTAAAATGCAAAAAGAATCATTTAAATAATATGCAATAGAGTATCCAGTATTAAATGAGTTTTCGACCTTTCACTATTACATTAATGTTCTCCTATGGTCATGTATCTTAATAAATAATGAACAAAGAACAATTGAATTCAGAATCATCAGAAAGACCTCCATAATAATATTGATTTACTTTCAACTCGTGTTTACCGGGTAATTGCTTTATTTACATCTTTATTAGTTAATCAGAGAGATAGAGAAAATAGATTAAAAAATCCATTTTACTCTCTCTCTCTCTCTCTCTCTCTCTCTCTCTCTCTCTCTCTCTCTCTCTCTCTCTCTCACATAAAAAATGGAATAATTCTTAATTAAAGTTTCTTTATTAGATGAAAATTAAAAATAAATCGAATACCGGTATATATAAGATGATAAAAGATAACAATACTGTTGTTATATGAAGAAGCACAGATATATTTATATATCGTATAATGATTCGATTGCTATATAAATATTTATTGACAGATTTACAGTGTTGATATATAGGTACAAAAACAAACTTAAGCACTTCGTATATTGTGAAATTAAAAAAAAATGTATGATCATTTATGTTTGGAATTTGTGGCTCCATTCATTTATCATTTATGAGGTAATGAAATACCAGATATGTCCTACTGTGTGTTTGGTGCTTAAAAATATAATCAATAAACAATGCTTATTAGCGACTTTTCCAATAGTATTATCCGAGATTTTTTTCCCATTCCAAAATCTGTAACATTAAAGCTACAATAGAAAATGTCACTAAAGCTTACCATTTACAGAGATTTTCATCGACGGCAATGACAAAGATCAAGAAAGTAGCTGGATGTATTTGGATGGATCTCCGATTTCTTTTTTGCCTTGGGAGAGCAAGCAGCCTCAGGGAGGAACGGCTCAAAATTGCTTGCTTGTTGTAGATGGAAAATATCATGATGCCCCATGCGAGAACTATTTTAGTGGATTTATATGTGAAAGAAATTTTGTGATTTTGCAAGTATTCTAACCAAATAAATGCATTTTATATCTTTTTTTTTAATGCGCGTTTTCTTAACCCGAGAATTAAAAGTTCGTCAGTAATGATATTTAATTCTTGATCTTTCTTTAAATCTTTACTTCTATCCGCCAAGTTTAAGGCCATTTTTCAAGTTCGTTTGTAGACAGAAAACACTGATTTTTTTTTTTTTTTATAGTGGCTTCTTTTAAAATTATCTTCGGGTTTTTCTTTTTTTTTTTCAAAGGTCAAAAATATCACACCTACTGTTAATAAAACATTTTTTCGTTGAATTTTATGTCCATTTTTATTCATAAGGATCCACCATTCAATTTTGTAATGTTGAATAATTTCATTTGAATTTTTTATTACATGTATTTTGTTTTTATTTTATTTTTATTTATTCATTTTATAGTTTGTTTTTGTTTAAATCTTTGTAAAATTTGTCTATAAAATATTTGGAGACAACTCTTTAATGCAAAAGTGAAAACTATGGACGAGACTTAACAACCGAAAGAGCCAATTTGCAAAATTATATATTTATTATTATTATCAATATTTCTTTTTTGATTCTTGTAATATTCTGAGTGTAAAGATTTTAGTCATTTGTCAATATAACAATGAAGCTAGTTTAGCTTTGCTGAAAAGTTTGTGACGCTGCATGAAAGTTAAGTTCTGTTTTGAGTATACATCTTACATTTGATTAATGTATTTACTTGTATAACATGTATAACATTGTATAGATGAAAAAAAAATAAATAAATAAATGACTTCAGAATATTAAATACACTAGTTTTACAATATACAGGAACATCTTCACAGCTTCATTATATTAAGACTTATGAAGAATTTGATGGTTTTGTTTTAATCTTTTATGGAACTTCCTTTGACAAGTAAATCAATACATCAACAAATCAAAATATCAAAGTGGACATCCAAAAGAAAGAGTTTTGGAATATCAGAAATATCGGATTCTTTTTTCTTTATTACTTAAGTTTCTCCCAAATTAATTCTCAGTTAAAAGAAAATTTTCCAGAAAATGTATAATGTATAAAAATGAACTAATATGTATAAGTAATTGAATTTATTAGATTTAGTAAATCAACTATTTCTTAGTAAATTGCTCTAGAGTTTTATATTGATGTCGAGTTTTCAAAACTTGGAATGAAAATCTAGTCGCTAAACTAACCTGGAATTTGGAAAACAGGGCATTTCAAATATTCATAAATACTGCAAATTAATATAAAAATTCATATCATTTTCATGAAGGAGTCAAATTTATCGACTTTAATATGTGTGATACCACACTGCAGATGCAACAGTTCCAAGTGGCCAGCAAATAATTTAAAATAACGAAAATACAAAATTAAATTTGTAGACTTTGAGTTTCATACGACAAAATGTGACATTGAACGTTCATCCAGACCAGCGTACAGACAACAGATTTTGAGAGGCATGCATCTTCGAAAAAAGCAACCGGAGACCAAAACAGTTCGATGTCAATAAATTGTACGTCAACAATCATATATTTTAATATAAAGAGGATACTAGCAATACACGGGTAGTGGGACATATAAAAAGAATTAGACCTTGAAAAAAAATTTAAAAATCTTTAATATGCAATAAAGCTTCATATTATAGTACCATTATGCTTCAAGACAACACCTTAGCTAAAGAAGAGTTGCATCAGCGTGAGCAGTTTGGGAAGTGCCTATCTAATAGCATAGAAACTTGCTAAAAGGTACTGTGTGCAGGTTAAGCCAAGAGATGAATAACAATAACGTAGAACTTCTACATATGTCACATTATCGTTACAGAGATTGGTATGTGAAATGTGCATATACCCACTACCACAAAGAAAAAACATAAATAACCTATTAAATGTTCAAATCTGTAGACATCATTTTATGTTATTTTATGTTTGCATAAAATTATGTGAAATGATTAGTGGAGGTGTTGCCTTTGCTTGAGAGAAGTCACATTTTAAGTGAAGTAAAAATAACAAATCAATATTTTCCTGTATTACAATTGTTTCCGCTGTAGATTTGAGATCTGTATCAGAACAAACCTTTGTAATCAGATTTTAGAATCAATATTTTGTCTTTCATCATTGAAATGTAGACAATCTGGTGTGTGTAAATGATGTTGATAAGTGTAAACAATGGATCTTAAATACAATCGAACACTAATTAAAGCTTCATCAAAGGCAAGGGATTCTTTCCATGAAGCTAGACTGTTGCTTATCAATGATAAATTAAAACTCGACCCTTGTCGAATAAAAGCACTGAATATGTTGAACCTTCAATTTTTGAGCAATTTCCAATAATCGTGTTAAATTTTTGTATTTGTTTACAGTATTTTCAAAATATGTTCCTACCCTGTATAGTCATCTTTAAATACTTTGTGGATAAAAGAAGGAGGAAGTTATATACGTATACTGTGAAGTCTTCCTAAAAGCCGTTTTATCTTACATTTTCACATTCAGCAAGTTGTCTTTTTGAAGGAAAGGGGGTAGCTACATGTATATCTCATTTGATTTGTCTCTTTTCCGTCAATTAATGACTTTTAATATTTTCATCATTATTTCAGCTAAATAGAAAACACAGCAAGCATATAACTAGGGGAAAATCAATGAATGAATCTCATGAAGAACGTTTCGCTGAACTTGTATAAGTATTGTGGCATGAGTTTGCCTCAATACGATATTTCAATGATCTAGGTCATTTCATTGTAATTGTTGAATGAAATGTTCTCTTTTTTCCGGTATTTTTTACTTACTTCGTGGATTTTGACCCCCCCCCCCCCCCGAATCACCTTACCTTGTCAGGACAGGTGATCTACAACTGAGCCATCTGGCCATCGGCGATTTTACCTTCCTGATCGTCACACAGCTCCTTTCTTTATAAAGGTCTTTGTCCCCGAAGACACCAATCCAAGCTCTTCCTTGGCACGTTTTTCACCTATTACTTCCATGGCAAGACACGGCACCAAATATAACTGATAAAAAAACCCGCCGGACCAGACCATGATTCAAACCCGGACCTCTGGAATCAATACTCAGGTGTTCTACCAACTGGGCTGCCTGGTCACCAGCAATCAAACCTACCTGACCACCAGAGTTGCAACGTCCATGTATTTTAAGTTATATGTAAAAAGTAGAGGATGTTGTGCAAAGTATCATTTGAGATGATATTTTTAGAGCGGTTTTTAGTCAAAACAAGGTGGGTTTACACTTATACAAATATTTCCTTGTATGCATGTTTGTTGTAAGAATATTCTTTAAAAATATTGATATCAAACAATAGTTAAAGTAATATGTTCCGTCGGTATAAATTCCTTAATTTAGACTCTCTTATTAAAAACGACATATTCTGTCACTTTCTGTATAATCAATTTGGATATGGACAAAATATGTATTAAGTTAATATAAAAGACCATATATATATATTTCCATATATATATATTTCAGATCGGTATGCTGCAATATTATATGTTTATTCAAATATTTCTAGTATGTTAAATATATCATTATAAGTTTTTATATATTCTGCCTTGTGTTCAAATTGACCAGAACTAATTGTTTCTTGATACCAATCGTTAAAAATAACGTGTCAGGCTGCGTGGAGTTGAAACATATCTCTTCAGATGTGTTAAATATAAAATTTGTCTTTACAATAAAACATTTTAATATTCAAATGTTTGATTAAAGTAACAGTGTATCAAATGATGTTATTTTAACTTTGTTATTTTGAATAAAAATTAAATTAATATCTTTTCTTCCCCATAGCTGTACAAGTACTTTTCACAAACTTCTACTGGAAAGAAAAATCTTACATGTATATATATTTTATTTTGCAATAGGTTTGTATAGAGTAGCCCTATCAACAAGTTGAATTCTTCATTTGCCAAGCTCAGTACCAAAAGTTAAACAGAGACCATTTTGTATGAATAAATTACACTCAATTACGAGATGTTGTATTCAGTACGATAATATATGTGGTATTCATCCTCTTTTATTTGTTTTAGTAGGGCACATATGAAAATAAATCACAATAAAATGTTAACGTGGACGTTAAAAGAAAAGAGTTTCGGAAAATCAGATATATGTATATTAGATTCTTTTTTCTTTATTGCTTAAGTTTCTCCAACAAAATTTTCAATAAAAGGAATATTTTCCAGAAAATGTATATTGTATAAATGAAGGAAGTTATATGTGTAAGTAATTGAATTGTATAGATTTAATACACCAAACATATGCTGAAATTCTCTAGAGTGTGATTTGCTGCCAAACTTTCAAAAATTGGTAGGAAAATCTATAGATCTGTGGTCGCTAAATGAGTCTGAAGTTGGAGTAAAGGGCACATCAAACATTATAAAATCTGTGAATCAATCTAAAAATTCGTATCATTTTAATAAAACCGTCAAATTTATCGCTTCTGTGTGATACTAGACTACATATGTAACTGCAATAAGTACAGAATAAAACTTGTAGACCCTGTTTCATACAAGAAAACGTGACGTCGAACGTTCGTGCAAACTAGCGTACAGACATTAGATTCGGAGAGACATAGATCTTCGCAAAAAGCAATCAGTGGAAACCATATACAAAAAGTGCGATGTCAATAAATTGTACGTAAACAACCATATCTTTTGGTATAAAAAGGATATTTGGAATATCCGGATAGTGGGACAAATAAAGAGATCTCGACGCTGAAAAAAATGAAAACTCCCCAATTTGTAATAATGCTTCATATCATATATAGTACCATTGTGCTTCAAGACAACATCTAAGCAAAAGAAGAGTTGCATCAACGTGAACAGTTTGGGAAGCGCCTATTTAATAACACAGGAACTTGCTAAAGGTACTGTGTGCAGGTTTAGCCCCACTACTATTAAAAGATGAAAACCAAGAGATGCATACCAAATATCGTTACAGAGACTGGTATGTGAAACGTTAATATAAATATTCAATACTGTAATCATATTATTTGATTTTATGTATACATCACAAGTTGACCTTCGTTAAAAAGGTACGCAAATTATTCCATTGATTTTTTTTTTTCAATTTATGACAGAAATTGGTAAATTTCCATGGAATTCTTTGGATAACCACGATATGAATGATGTTTAAAATTATCAATTTACAAAGAAAATTCACTGAATCCCACATTTTATTGAATAAATTAATGATACATATATTATGTTTCATTTTCATTATTTGTGGACAAAATTTGGTATAACTAGTGAATGCATTCTACAAAAAATATACAGTCATGTAACTGTTTCATTAATTGGAAGTTGCATCATTAATTATAGAGAGAAAATGTGCATTCGAGATTTAGTGTGATTTATAAGCACAATGTAAATTTACAGATTTTTAATTCTGTAAAAGAATTTTATTCTTCTTTCAGAACTTGTGCTAGTAATCCAATAAAATAAAATGAAAATTGAATGACCGTACTTGTCCAAAACACATTTTATTGTGAAAGATAAGTTTTAAACTTCCTTTACAGCATTAATTTATTTCAGTTTAACCTAACACAATATTATAATGGATAGTTCCATAGTTTTCATCCTTTTTACAAGCTTAAGTTTTCTTTAATACAACGGAAACACAAATGAGAGAAAGCACATAAACTATTTGAAATACATTGTATATATTTCTTAGAATTGAATTGTTGTGTTTATGGAGATACCCCGTTGTCTTTGTTGACGACAGCTTGGAATGATGCGTAACATTATTGACATGATATGTAGACAGTGACTATTTATTTAGTATGTATAATTCTTCCTAATGGAAGGTTATCTTTAATACTAGTCTTATTTTGAATGCTTTATCATAGGATTAGGATTAAGGGGGTGTTAAGGAAGAAAAAAATTATCTATATGAGAGTTTCATGGTTTAAATGAGGTGCAGATGTACAGTTTCTCTGTAGATAACTACTTATTACCCATGATTTTATGTTTTAAGAATTCAGTATTTTGATCTCATTATTAGCAAAGGTTTAAGGACACTTTCAAACTATTGATGTTGACCATAAGCAGTAGTACTAGTAATTACTAGGAAAATAAAAATGGTTTACAGTGCAAAATAGACATCAGATGATAAAATGTTCCGAACATGTTTCTGACACAGGTTAAATGTTCATTACACTAGTACTTTCAATGAAAAGGGTGTATTTTTAAATCCATGAACATGATGAAATTAATATCTTACTTGTGAAATATTTTAGCAAAGACTTTCCAACTCGTTGAATTCAATATCTGCAATCACTTACGCAACACATAACAACTACAGATCATTTTGTATTCAGATGCCCGATCCGATTTTTTTTTATATCATCAATTTTCAAGAATTATTCTAACTTTAAATAAAGCTGTTCAAGAAAAATTAAATTGTGAAATTGAAGGAATTTATATGATTAGTATTCGTATTTGGTACCAAAATATTTATTGTTGAAATATACATCGTATTGCTTAAGGTTAAATTTTCAACAATTAAAATGATTTTCTATTCATGAATGAGACAAGAACTAGGAGATCGGTGTACGTCAAATTTTCATATAATTTGGTGGAATAATTATAATGTAAAGGAATGTGTATCCTCTAAATGAACACATCATAATCGGAATCGTGTGTGACAAGATTGCATGTGTCATGTAACGCTATGTGGATGACAATTATTTCATCACTACAATGAGCAAAACTTGATTTTTTTGGATACATGTCATTGCAAACGACAAAAATGAACGTCAAACGTTCGTTCAAACGTGCGTGAAAATTGCATCAGTGCGTGGGATAAGGAAATTGCCTGTTTTTACTATTGTTTGCCAGGAACTTGCATAACTGAGTTTCTGTAAATTTGAACCCATTGCAATTATGACATGAAAATTCATTCATTTTATACATTCTTACATGTAAAAAATTGCTCGAGTAATCAAGTATAAGGATTTGAACAATGAAATGAGAATTGAACGATGTACTGTATTCCTGCACAAACGCATTTTATGTTGAAATCAAATTCGACAAATTCCATTTACTGCATTTATTTATGTCAATATTACAGCACCAATAATTATCACGAATAGTGTATGCACATAAATTCCTTTCTTCAAGTTTTTTTGGGCACAATAAATACCCAAATGGAAAAAACCACTTCAAAATGTTTGAAACACATTAAATAGTTTTATTTTATATCTGGAAATGGAATTGTTGTGTTTATATAGATCCCCTATTGGTTTTAAGGACTGTTGGAAAATGGCTCGGAATTGGCCGGATGCATCGATAGAAAAATGATCACGACCATGACAAGAGTTGTAGCAGTCTGTTCAGTATATACTAGTAGTATTCTTACTTATGGTAAGCTTGCTTGATGTTTAAGATAATTAGTTAAGAAATGGTTTAAATAAGATTAGCACTGTAATAAAAACAATGGAAAATATTAATCTTCATAAAAGTGTTAGTAAATAATGTACTTAATGTTTGGGGGAAAGGAAAATGGCTTCACAGTAAACGAAATATATTTTACAGAAGATAAAAAAACCTGTGGAAGTTAACCTAGCATACCACTCACATTTCTTACACGAGTGAAGTGTAACATATATTTACTCTTAACAATGATAACTATAAAGTTATAATCCTTGAATGTCTTACAGGTGGTGCTTATGGGCGACATCGGTCATTCAACTTTAGTGAAGTAAAAATAAATGCATCAGAATTATATTTATTACAACCGTTTTTGCTATGGAAGGCAGCAACTCTTACAAATCAGGTTTGCGCAGTTAGATGCCTGCAATTTACATCATGTTTTTCCTTTATGAGAAATACACTTTATGGTATTTGTCAGCTTTATTCCCTGAATATAGACAATGGATATGAAATGAAATCTGGGGCGTTGGAGCTTTATCAAAGACAAGGTAAACCAGTAAATCACTAGTAAAAAATGAATTTTCAACTATTTATAATGTTTATGCTTAGTGAAATCAATACGAAGTATTTAATTTTTTTTTTTTTTTGGAATAGCAAAATTTTACATATATACTGTATTTCTAAGAGAATAAAGCTTTGAAACAATAAAACAATGCCTATATATATTAATCATACCATCTGATTAAAAGCATCCTGTGAAGATTTTGGATTCCTCCGTTTAACATCCATGAGGAAGTGTGTGGCTTTATCACATAGATATGTCATGGATGGAAGCGAACAACACATGTTTTTCTGATGGTGGGAAGCTTTTTGGCATAACAGCATCTGATGTTCTGGATGAAATCCAAAATTTAGCATTGAGATCAGGTACATGTAATCATACAATACCATAAAGCTCTCATTGTGTTTAATTTGTACTACATGTATGTGAATTTTCGACAATTATATCCAAAATAAAGTCAATGAGAGTTTCATCTGACTTTGCTTACTATATTAGATTGAAAGACTCTATGCTCAGAGTACATGACACCAAAAATGAATCATGTTTGATTTATTGCTTTTTAAGTGGTTTTTAATTTAGAAACAGATTTAACATCAAAATCTATTGCAAAAGTGTCATGTATTTCCATTAATGGCAATCAAGAAACAAAATGGAATTTATATTGTGGGCAAAAACACACATACACCTATATCATATGTTTCTTTTTATTTCATTTCTAATTCAAACTCCTTCATAAACCTTTTTTACAGAAACTCAGACACATAATGAATATTCATAAATTTAGAGAGAAGAGGGCTGTTGTGATATAGCTCTTTCAATATATCGTTTACCTGTGTACTTCATATTTGTGTGGAAATTTTACGTATCTATAAAGTGAAAAGTTTTGAATAGAAAAGAAAACACGTAATTTGTGTGGAAATTTTACGTACCTATAAAGTGTAAAGTTTTGAATAGAAAAGAAAACACGTAATTTTAAAAAATATGAGAAATATTCAATACAGGAGACAAAAACAGCAGTTTGAGATCATTAATTTTCTTTTAAATATAGAATATTGACTTGATGTAAGGGAGTATATTTATCATGTTAAACCACCCCGTGATTAAGTGGCGTTATTAAAGTGTAGAGTCAAAACCCTTACCAGGTGTTTGAAGTCTCGAAGTTACAGAATTCTATACATAAAAATCGCATTCAACAAATGTTTACTAGTTAAAATGCCAATGTGATACAGAAAAACTTTGAAGAAAAATTAACCCTTGAAATTCTTTGATGTTAAATGTAGTTATATGCAGGCTTCCTTGATAATTATGTATGTTACGTAGCGTTTTGGTATTAAACAATATCGATAGTACACGTACATATATATGATAAAAAATTAGAAATAAATAAAATATATAAATATTTTGTGATTTTGCATACAAAATTTCTTCTACAGATCCCACACTGACATGGTTCTTCATCGATGGAAATGACATTTACAGAAAAGGAGACTGGGTATTTTCTGAAGGATCCCCAATATCTTTTCTTCCCTGGGATGAATTCCAACCACAACGACGAAGGGATGAAAATTGTTTGCGTGTTTATAAAGGGAAGTATCACGATGCACCCTATGATACTTTTGTGGCCAGATTTATTTGCGAGAGAAAGATTGCTATATAGCTCTGATGTTTTTGACAAATATATTCGTCGTTTTTGTCAATATGCATAAAGAAAATTTCAGAGAGTTTTTCTAGCATAACAATTTCAATTCACTATTATCACTTTCTTTGTCATCAGATTGGATCATTAATAATTGTGTTTTCTCTGGATATGAACAATAGTTTGTCATATTACTTGTTTATTCCTTTCTTGATTATCAAGAATCAGTCTATTTATACTCTCACAGACTGTTGTAAATACACGCATATAAGTTTTTATATTGCATGTTGTTCCTATTTGCTTATGAACACACTGTTTAATGATTATTAAATGCATTGTTATATAGTTTTCAACGTAATAATTCTCAAAGCTATACCAAAAACTGGTACTTAAAAGGTTTTTATGTACGTGTTTATTTCAAGAATAAGTTAAATGATGAAATAAAATTACGAGATTTCTTGAGATACAATCAAACTACTGACAAGAGTCTCTCAGATAACAGTGAACGCGACCCCTTTATCAGTGTGAGGGTTTATAATCGGCAAGACAATTACCTCACAAGGCCAAACAAACATGACGTCTTTAAAGGACATATTTGAGGGATTGCCTTTAGACCCTCTCCCACCCAAGAGGCAACGGGATGAGACTGTTGCCCATGCACCTGTTAGGACCCCCAATTTAAGTCCTGAGGAGCAGGCGGTAAATGTTTTTATTATTACTCTTCATTAATAATATGAACATGCTGGTAAATATACGCTGTAAACAAGCGCTGTTATGGATTAAGTGTCATCACCTAAATAACCGAAATATGACAGAGTTTGGGTATATGAACAACAAAGATTTTGATAAGTGTTACAAAAGTTACATGTATGTATCTTGCATTATACATCATAGGTATAGCAGTGCCCAATGGTGAAAAAACATTTACTTGCGTTCACAGTATTGTTTTTCTTTTAATTTGAAGATAGGCAAACTAGTTTAGACTATCAATGCAAAGCTGTTTCAATACAGTAAAGTGTCTTAATTCAATTTACAGTTAGCCCTGGAAAATGCCTTGAGATATTTTCCTGTAGAAGTTCATGAAACATTGGCAGAGGAGTTTGCAGACGAACTTAGGAACTATGGACATATCTATATGTACAGGTTTATGCCCGAAACACAAATGAGGTACTGAGCTTTTATCACTATTACAGGAAATATAATTATTAATTTGTATTGTGACTTAATTTACATTTCATTTTACACTTATTTTGCTCTTACTAAATCATTTTATATGCACTGGGCTAAAAAGTGGCATAAAAAAAACTTTTGAGGTAGTACATGTAGTTTTAAATTTAAAGTAAAGTCATTAATTCTGCGAAAAATATTATAATAGTGGGATATGGCGTTTTAGATTGGAAATAATTTTGACATTAATATGTGTAAATTTTTACATCATATATCAGAAGTGTTTACATTTTTCCTTTCCACGAAGAGCATACCCAATAGATGAGATTCCAGCACGCACCCGGCATGCTGCTGCAATAATTCATATGATTCTTAATAACCTTGACCCCTGTGTTGCTCAGTTCCCACAGGAGCTTGTAACATATGGAGGAAATGGACAGGTGTTCTCAAACTGGGCACAGGTAATTGTTGTTCGCTTCAGTTCTTTGATACCTAACTTCTCTAAAGAACGTAGGGGTATATTGTTATTTTTTCCGTACTTCAAACTTTCTTGTCATTGGAACTCCTCATTGAATTTAAGGTACCCAAAAGATTTCTTAATTTGATTCAGTTAGATTAGGTCAATTGCCAAGTGGCTAGATTACCTTAGTAGAATCTTGCACGCATGATTTCACTTAAGATGGCGTCTTCGCTAGCCAAGTGTCCGATTCGTTTACCCTCATCACCCAAGGGGGAGATGAGGGTAAACGAATCGGACACTTGGCTAGCGAAGATTTAAAGATGGATATTTTGCTTTGGATCCTGCACTTCATTGTATCTTCGTATTGCTAAGTTAAATTATAAACTGTACACTGACATAATTTTATACATGTTGAAGATATACTAGTACTTCAAATGCTGCTTGAGATGTACCGTTTTCTGCATTACATATCAAATTAATTTTTCTGAATCAACTCCATGTCCTTCTGACTATATTTGCAACATTGATCAAATAATATTTGGATAGATTTTTAATATGACCATTATTGTACATATTAAGGTCATGTTTAAAGTGTTTTGAACTGTTCTCAATATCTTGCTTGTCAAGCATTAAGAATACTTTTAATTTATGATTCAGATTATAAAGTCACATAAATATGAAATCTTTCATTGCCTACATTAATTTGGTCTACGGAAAAGATATACTGTTAAAGGCCCCATATTAGAAGCAAACTGAAGGGTGCAACATATATTATTCCTTATGGTTACATCCTATTTTGATTGAATGTTTATATTTCAGTATAATTTTTTTAGTAAATTTGCATATCCAAAAGGTTTGGGAAAATTTATGTACCAAAGTTTCTCTTCAGTGTAATTCTTTTTTCATGTTGTTTTATTTCGATAAAGTTACTAGTTGTTTTTTCCTTGTGATAGTTTCTTCTTACGATGAAATATCTATCAGAGATGACGGATGAGCAAACTCTTGTAATGTATTCCGGTCACCCTGCAGGACTCTTTCCGAGCTCGACCTCCGCACCACGAGTGGTTGTTACCAACGGTATGGTTAGTAAAAGAATTCTTATTTGCTTTAAATTTTATCAAACTTTGAAATGCAAAATGTTTGCTTTTTTGTTTGTTGTTTAACGTCCCTCTCGAGAATTTTTCACTCATATGGAGACGCCACCACTTGCCGGTAGAGGGCTACAAATTTTGACCCATACTCGGCACTCAGGGCCATTGAGCAGTGATGGGTCTTTTTCGTGCCAGCACCTACTGCGACATGGGACCTCGGTTTATACGGTCTCATCTGAAGGACCGGTCTCGGGATTCGAACCCGCGACGTAAGGATCAATTCCTTGCTCCGCGACTCTAGAGCAGACGCTCTAACCACTGCGCTACGCGGGCGACGAAATTGCAAAATATACAATAGATTGGTACCCATGGAATCTTGTGCTATAAATTAAATAATTTATTCTTAGCGTGATTTTAATATCAAAAGACTTGGGATTACGATTGTTTACGAAAAATACACATGTACACCTCTACAATTTTTGTGAATCATTTGCATGATAAGAAATATGAATTACTTCTTATTAAAAATCAAAAGTAATCTTTTTACCGTTTTAGATTATTTATCAAAATTACGCAAAAGTTTTCTCTATTAAAAATGTGTGATTAACAATAGAGAAACTAATTTAGGCGGGTTGTTGCATCGAGACAGAATTCTATTTCACATTTTACTGTAAGTCTCTTTTGATTTGCGAGAGCTATACTTTGGCTTTATTATGGCAATGTTTATTACATTGGTATACTCATATTAATGTTCATGTTCAAGTGACAGAAAAAGTTGAGCTTCATATATTCAATTGATTTGAATCCATTTCAGGTCATTCCTAATTACTCCTCCAGGGAAATGTATGAAAAGATGTTCGCTCTTGGTGTCTCAATGTGAGTCTGTCGTTTTCTTTCTTTATTTGTACAACATTTTAAGTATTTCTTAATTTTTTTATCATTAGTTAAGAATTGAAAAAAATCAAACAAAGCATTTTTGTGGCAGGTATGGACAGATGACAGCTGGTAGCTTTTGTTACATAGGACCACAGGGAATCGTGCATGGAACTACGGTAAGAACAATTTACAACCGCCTACTAATTAAGTTTACATTTGTTAGAATATTTCATTAACGTTTGCTTAGCAAACTTTCGTTTTATTTTATTTTATTTCTGTATAGTTGACTGTTTTGAATGCTGCTCGCAAACACCTGGGATGTACAGATATGACAGGAAAGGTACAGAATAATAGTGGATAAAAGGCAACAGAGACCAAATTGAATGTGAAATTGTCAGTGCTGGTCTACTAGTATTGGCTAGAACTTAATTTACAAAAATATATATATGTGATGCTGTCTATTTAAAGGCTTTAGTTTTCATTTTGTGCTATATCATACCAACAATCTTCAAGGTCATTTAGATCTTTCTTAAATAAGTTTATTTATTTACTACCTTCTGTAATGAAAAATAGAAAAGAACTTATAATGATGCCAGATTTGGTTATCCACAATTCGTTCTCTGAATATACTGTTTAAGGTGTTTGTGTCATCTGGTCTGGGTGGTATGAGTGGTGCTCAACCGAAGGCTGGAACCATCTGTGGCTGCATTAGTGTTGTTGCCGAGGTACTTATATATTTCGTTCCAGACACCCACAGTGTGGAATATATCTCTTGGCCAGGGGTATTAGTACAAAAAATATTAATATTTTTTATGCAGCATGTTGAAAAGCCTGATTCACTTTCGGAAATATTCGTTTGAATTGTCACTTTCATCCTCTATATGGATTACAAAGTGTTAAAATTAAATTAAAATTTCTGTCATCGAGACAAACGCTCTCAAACCAATTTTCCCTCTGTTTTGAGTGCCCTTTAGTGGCAGTGGTAAAACACACAAGCATTTTTTTTTTTGGTGTTCAACCCGTTGATGAACTTAATTATTTGACTGTAATAATTTTATTTTTAAAAATCAATCACTGTAAATCTTAATAAAGGTCAGCAAAGAAGCTTTGGAAAAGAGGTACAACCAAGGATGGGTGATGAAGATAACAGGGGATTTGACAGAATGTGTCAGTCTCATACGCCAGGCCAAGAAAATGAAGAGGAAATGCAGCATTGGATACCATGGAAATGTGGTGGATTTGTGGTACATTAAGTTTGGCAAATAATATTCTAGTACGGAAAGTTCTAGCAAAGAAAGGGGGGAAAAATAAAAGCCACCTTCCTGAAATCATTCATGATTAATTTGAAAACGTAACATAAATATATAATAATTTCAAGTGATATATTTATATACTTCCTCAGGGTATTCCAAGGGTATTTATTTGTAGTCTAATAGAAAGCAGGTGGAGTCAAAAATCCAACTATACAAATTAGTGATTGATGAATGACTTGTTTTTATAAGAGATCTTGTTACATGTACAATAAATGAGTCCCATCTAACTATGAGATGCTTATAAGAACGACTTATACCTTCTGTAATCTTAGGGAGCGTTTGGTTTCCGAGTACGAGAGTACAGGTGATCTATTGGCGGATCTTGGGTCGGACCAGACAAGCTGTCACAATCCCTTCCTGGGAGGATATTACCCAGTGCAGGTAAATACATTATATACAATTCTGATTTCATAGAAAGGTAAATTTGCCAAGTGCTACGAAACTGTATACGATGGTTGGGAAATCTAAGCTCTAATACGGTAAATAGATATATCAAAGTGCTTCAATTCAATGGAGACTACATTTAAAACTGTCTGTATAATATGCAGTACAGTGTATCACAAAAGTCCAAAGACCACTTCTTTTATTAAACGTCACTCTTGATGAACTGATCAGCTCAAAAACCTAGCATGCAATTTTGTGAAATAGTTAAACACACATTTTGGAATTAAATATATTGCTATATTTACTTAACAAAGACGCAAACAAAAAGATATGATGAGGTTTTGCCATTTAATTACTGTTTTTAATTAAGGATTAATAATTTACTTTGTAGAATTTAGTTGCTCCCATTTCACACAAATAACAGCCTCAAGGTCACTAGGTTTCCTATGATTTTCATGTTTTGATAGAGCACGTTTTGAACTGAGTATCATTCTTAATAAAATGACAACCAATCTTTATGATAAACGTGATGTAGCGATATAGCCTTTTCACCTGCATATGGGATTTATGTCTCCAGTTGATTCGATGCGCAAGAGCATGCTCTACATACGAACGATTCCTAAAAAAAAAAGCAAGCTATTGACAAACAAGTTGATGAAACAAGAATATCAACAGTCTCGTTTAAAGTCACATTTCGTAAGTTCTATGGTCAATGCAATGACCTTCTCAGCAAATACAATCTATCATTAAGTCAAATACTGACTGACGTTTTTCATACTAATTGTTAGGCCATTATTTACACACTGAATTGTCGACGGATTTTTTCGTTATTTCTCGATCATGACAAGAAGTACACGGCGGGTGTGACCGGTCGGCATGGGTTGCTCACTCCTCCACAGCATCTGATCCGACCTCTGATGTTTTAGAGGTCCGTGTTTGCTCAACTCCTGATTTTTATTGTTTAAATGGTTTTTGAGCTTGAATACTGTTCGTTATCTCCATATGTTTAATTGAAAGTTTTTTGAGCTTTATACGAACATGATATAATGAAATCTTCACCATAAATATTTATCAAATAGTAATCAAATTAAGATACTTTAGAAATTGAACAAGAATTGTACCTAAAGCACATTTTTATATGACAGTCATTTTTCAAGAACAAGCAATCTGTTTTCAAAATGAAAATTTCAAAAATCAAAGTTGAATAAAATTGGTCTTTTTTAGACAACTTTGTTTTGTTTTATATGACTGTAGTTGTCCTATGAGGAAGCAAGAGTTGAAATGCATGAAAATGCTGTAAGGTTCAAGAATTTGGTTCAGGAAAGGTAACATATTTTAATTATTATCAGTATACAGCAATAATTTACTCTCAATGCATGTAATTAAAAATGCTCAGTGTAAGACGTTTAATATATCATTCACAGTAAATTATATAATACAATGCAGTTTAATCTCGTGCTTCATGCAATATTCATGTAATATTGCTGCAGTATGGCCTGACATAGAAGTGCTTCTCTTCGAATTTTTTATGCACGTTTGTTTCATTTGAACTGTAACATGTGTAAGGATACTGAATTCAAAGCGCAGCAGAAAAGCTTCATTTTGCTTCATTAGTTCTTATCGCGCTAATCTTAATTCATTCCCTCATTTCGTGTTAGAAAGTTCATAGGCAATATACGAACCACCTAAACTTCTGTTTTCATTAAATCAGAGGTGATAAAAATATTGGAAAGACTACATGAACAATATTTTATGGTTCCAGTAGACAAGGCTTGTATTGTCTTGGATTGTAGGGCTCATTATTATAACTGTATTTTAGAAGAACGTGGTCTTAATTTCATATCTGCAAATCCAACTTATACTGACAGGTCACTTTTGAAGGATGAAATTCTTCATAATCACATTTCAGTCTTTAATACTTTTAACATTCCAGTCAATGAAGGGAGTTCGTACCACCCTTTCTATACTGGATCCCTAAAATTCTTAAAATCCTTACAAACAAATATGCATTGCAGGGTCTGAACAGCAAATGTTCTACTCACTAGTATCAAATTGCAATCCCATGGTCTTTAATATTACGATTCTTCTGTTTATTAGATAATACATAACACTGATTAAACAGTTAAATAAAGCTTGTCTTTTTTAATATTATATTAATGGAAGCATTTCTAAATTCATTTTAGCATCCAATACTATAGTTTCATACTCGCTGAATATAGCAATGTCTCGATTGTTGCAGTTTAAGACGCCAGGTAGATGCCATCAATAAATTGTCGGCGAGAGGAATGTATTTCTTTGATTATGGAAACGCGTTCCTTCTGGAGGCTGGGCGAGCAGGTATTGTACATGCCTTGTCCCCCACTTAAAATGTAAATTTCCACAATCAAAAATGAATACAGCAATGTTAGTTTTGAACTCTAATGGGAATTTTTGAAATCTGTTTGCGTCCACATTGTTTCTGGTGGTCTTATTTTTTCATGAATGTATTTGACAACCATAAAATAAAAGAAATGCAGGATTATTTTGGATTTGAAAAAAAATCTTCACATAAAAAATTCAACCTCATACACATTACTTAACGGAACAATACTATATTCGTATTAAATTATGAATTTTGAGGATAGTAATATTGATGTACATTTACATTACATACATATATATGATCAAATAGCATTTGATATTCTTGTCAGGGGCGGATGTGGGAAAAAAGTCAGGGGTGACTGGAACAACTTTTCGGTACCCTTCATACGTCCAAGACATCATGGGGGACATATTCTCACTGGGATTCGGTCCGTTCAGGTAGAGACGTCAGGTTGATAATCCTAGGTTTTTAAGAGGAATTCAATATGATCATGAAGTTAAAAAAGAATATCACTTAATATATGAGGAACTAAATTTATGAAAATAACGATATTTATGAAATCAAATGATTTCGATCATTAAAGCCCATTCTTTTGAAGGTGGGTATGCACGTCAGGCAATCCAGGTGATTTAGATACGACAGATGAAATCGCCACTTCTGTTCTAGAGGACATCATAAACAAAGGAGGTAAATCAGCTCTACCGACTCTGTATCATTTAACATTCATTGTCATGTCAGTATACATTCGGGCGAGGTGAATATTGTATTTCGAAGGTGGCTAAATCATCGTTTCGACCTCAAAAACAGCAATAATTGTATATTATTCTGGTTATTAGATATTGGTTTTATGTTGTGGATACATGTACATGAACGTCCTTTGCTTTTAATCATATGTCATGAATAAAAATACTTCCAGAGCAATTCGAGACCTCCATGTTTGTTATCGTCACTGGAAGTTTCTCTCAATTTTCATCTTTAATGGATAATCTCTTTTTGCAGATAAATTTTACAGTTTTGTCTCAGATACATGTAAATAATCACGTACGTTATGCTTCAAACTTTTCTGACATGGTGTTTTCGCTGTGATATGGTTTTATTTGTGTTAATCTAGTCCCGTTAAGCACCAAACAGCAATATGAAGACAACATCAGATGGATAAGGGAAGCTAATCAAAATAAACTGGTTTGTACTAAAACTTCAAGAGCAATAAATTTTTCCTGATCCCTTCACTTTTTGTATTACATAAATGAAGGCTGCTTCGAATTTTCACCCCAAGTTTAAATTCTTATAAGAAGTAAATGGTTAATGCTAGACGTAATATCTTAGAAATACCGTGAAATCACTAATTTTCGTAGGGGGTTAATTTTCGTTGTTTTCAAGGTATGAAGAGACTAACGAATTCATGTCCACCACAAAATCAAAATTTTAAATACATAACTACTTCACAATTCTTTATCCACGAAACAAAATCCCCGCGAGCCCAGTTTTTCCTCAATCCATGAAAATCTGACCCCACGAAGATATGTGATTTTACAATAAATGGTAAACGTGTCTGTATAATTTCGAAAGTCTTCTTATTGACATCATAAGTACGTGTATACATTGAAGCACGAATTCCCCGGCAGGTTGTGGGATCACAAGCCAGAATACTTTATTCAGACCAGAAGGGCAGAACAGAAATAGCTACAGCGTTTAACGAGGCCGTAGGCAGCAAGAAACTTAGGGTAAGCGAACAGTCACATGACTCCTACAGAAGCTTACAGAGTAAACAGCCGTGGGTCTTATATCCGACAAATACGATATTGTACGTTATTTACTTCTACATACATATGTAGTTCCTTATTTAAAGTAGATGGATTTGGAAATTGTCAATGCATGCTCACTAACATTCGTGACAATGCATTTAATTATACATATAACATTAGACATTTAAAAAGATGTTTAAAATCCCGATTTCTGACTTTCTCTTCATTAATACTCGCCAAAATAATTTCTTGCATGAAAGTCCAATATTTCAAAAACTGATGACTTATTTTGCACTGTTTGTTGGCAGGGTCCAGTGGTGATCAGTCGTGACCATCATGACGTCAGCGGTACAGACAG
The DNA here is from genome assembly GCF_033153115.1 of Saccostrea echinata. Lineage (NCBI taxonomy): Eukaryota > Metazoa > Mollusca > Bivalvia > Ostreida > Ostreidae > Saccostrea > Saccostrea echinata. The sequence goes on along the minus strand of NW_026889760.1, from coordinate 3,140,420 downwards.
TCCATACAGAGAAACTTCCAACATTCATGATGGATCAGCGTTCTGTGCAGGTTGGCCACTTCTTTCATCTCGTATATATAAATGACAAGAATTGATAATAATAAATTGCTTATAAATGTGTTCACTCTAACAGATGTATGTGTGCTTCTCAATCAGATATGGCTGTGCAGAACTGTATTGGGGATGCTTTCAGAGGAGCCACCTGGGTGGCGCTCCACAATGGCGGGGGAGTAGGATGGTATAAAATATAATTTATTGTTTTACTTGTATACAAAAAAAAACATCAAAATTACTATAGCCATGTGTAATTATAGTAGTTCTTTTCTAACCACCACTTGTATCTGATTATCAAATAGAGTTCTTGTCGCTGCATAGTTGAACAGGGTTTATCAAACAACGATCTTGCTGAAGTGGCAGTTGAAACTTTAAAGGACTGTAAAATTTGACCAATAAGTGCTCCCCAATTTTTTTTTAAAGAAACACGACGACATGAACAAAAATGTTCAATTATGACTATAGAATTTACAGAGCGCAAATCAACTGCATGCTGTAATTATCTCTCAAAATCAGAGAATTTTTGAATTTATTAATGCTTTTAAGTCTGCAGATATTCCCCTGGTATAGAGCATAATTACAGATTTCTTTAAAAAAAAATAATGAAAAAAAATAAAATGCGAACAGTTTGTGACATCACAGAAATAATTTTGTTTGTTTGCTTGTTGTTTAACGTCTCTCTCGAAAATTTTTCTCTTATATGGAGACGCCACCACTTGCCAGTGGAGAGGTGCAAATTTTTTGACTCGGCACTGAGGGCCAATGAGCAGAGAGGGATCTTTTTCGTCCCGGCATCTACTGCAACACGGGACCTCGGTTTATACAGTCTCATCTTAAGGAGCGGTCTCCACGTCCCGCAGTGGATTCGAACCCGTGGCGTAAGGATCTACTCCTTACACCGCGACTCTAAGGCAAACGCTCTAACCCCTGCGCCAAGCGGGCGACTCACAGAAATAAGAAGTGAAAATAATCAATTTCTAAACAATATTTTTTTTGTTAAGATTTTTTTACAACACATACAATTATGTATATTTCAGAGATTTTCAAAATTTAGATTTTATTGGGGAAATATGGTTTTACGGTACACAGATTTTTGTTTTTGTTTTTGCATTTGAGCATATACGTCAACTGTACTTTAGGGGTGAAGTAATCAACGGTGGGTTTGGATTGGTGTTAGATGGATCTAAGGTAAAGCTGACATGTTCTGAACTATGTTTCATCTTTCTGTAAAAATTTATCACTGCAATCTCATCTGAAGTATTGACTGTTGATAAAATATGTATAAACGAAGTTTCCTTAAGTAGAATCCTCGCTATTTACAGGAAGCTGGAGAGAAAGCCAGGAGAATGCTAGCCTGGGATGTGTCAAATGGGGTAAACCTTACTGAATTTTTTTATTCACATTGTTCCGACACCATTGAATGAATCAAACAAAAAAATTCCTACTGCCATTAAAAATGGGCCAGATATTAATCAAAACAGACTTAAAAACTACCCTAGCTCAGTATCAAATCATGGTTTCATTGCTGGTCTTAATTTATAAAGTTTTTCAAAACATAAATGTTTAAAAATGTTGATCAGTAATGTTGTTTTCCAGGTAAATCGTAGATGTTGGGCTGGAAACGCAAAGGCTGAGGAGACAATATGTAGAACCATGGAGGAAAACCCAGGACTTAAAGTGACGGTGCCACATCATGTCCAAGACAGGGACCTCCTAAAAAGGGCTCTTAAAGACTAGATCTATTCACTTTCTGAAAAGGGCTCTTAAAGACTAGATCTATTCACAGTTACTTTCTGAAAAAAAGGCTCTAAAAGACTAGATCTATTCATACTTGTCATTTTTTGTTCTCAGCAAAAGTCTTGCCTGCTCACAAATGATATAATTATATGTGCATGTAATTTTAAACAGTTTTCATTTCTTGTCCAGTTTTTCAGGATTTTGCATTTAATTCTAAATTCAAGCAAAATCAAAAGCTACTAAATAATATGAGTGCATACAATTTTTTTTTTTTTTTTGTCATTCAGAGGATCATGTAAAACATACAATACATAACCATTATTACTAGATTTATTAGATCAATTTAAGTACACATATAACATATGCTCATTAGGAAAACAATGAGTTCAACCATATACATGTAACTTAATTGTATAGGGGTGTAACAATATATACAAGTATACCACAATACATAAAAAAAAAACGTACCATATAGTGATATAAAAAAAACATATATCTGTGTATCATGATATATAGCATTTTAAGCAATTAATGTTATTTCTTTTTAGTTTTACCTAATAAAAGTGATTTTGTTAATTTACTTAATGCTATTTTTTATTGTATTCAGAGCTTATTAAATGTTTTCTTAAGTCATTTTGAATCCGATGAAATAATCTACAATTTTCATCATTTCCCATTGTAATAGAAATTTACATAGACATACAAATTATATTAAAAATATGAAAGGTGAAATATCATGATGCATATCATGATACAGCCCCTGTGCATCATGATATATCACACTACACTTTAGCCATATGATTACACCCCTGATAACTTGTATCCTTCATCTGTATTCACTGTTTTTTGTCAAATTTCTTGGAGACTTCATCATATAAAATTGTGAAGTATTACATTCGTAGCAAAAGCATGCATCTATTACAGTATAAAGTTCCTGAAAAACCTGCCCATAAACTACTTAACAAAAAAATATTACCTTTGATATAGTTGACCTATAGGCGAGTACTGTATACAGGGTTATTTTCACCCTGTGTTATTTTCACCCTTTCACTCTTGCAAATAACTTTGCCTGTTTCAAATTCCCCCAATCACAGTTCTGTTTAAGAAATTCTACTGTGTTTTTTTTAATTCCCTCCGTTTTAAATTCCCCCACCTGTGAGTAGGGCCAAATGGGCGAAAATAAAATGGGGGTGAAAATTTCCCTGTATACAGTATCAAAAAGATGTCATTGTAAAACTCATCAATTTTTCATTAGGTGATCACAAATCTGATTCAATTGTAGTTTAGCTTGATCTATACAAAAATCATACAATGTCATTACATGCCATTCCTTATCAAGCTTCAGTTTAGGAATAGTTTCTGACTTTCCCCACAATGCACTCTTTCTGGTCTTTGACCAGTGAGAACAGCATTCTTGTTTGAATCCACCCCCTGTACCAACCTTTTGATCACCTGCTAGGTTGGAGTGCTGGCACAGTTTTCCTGAAGTTATTGAAATGTTCCTGATACTGCAGTATTGTATCTGAGGGTGTGTAGACTGTGTCCGGTTTGTGTTTGAGAATAGCTGGAGGGGCATCCGCTGCACTCCCGACCAGACTCTGCAGGAGTTCTTTCATCATGTTCCAACAGTCGTTCATGATGACACAAGGGCAATATTCCACCTGAAATTAAAATCAATTCAGTTTATAGCATGAAGATTCAAACTGATCATATATGTGCATATTTTGAATCAGCAACACAAATAATTTGATTATAAAATAAATAATTATTATCTCAGTGAACTATTTATTGATAGGTTAATTGTTACTAAGATATCAATTATACAAATAATCCTTTAGTTTAATATTATTAATTTAATTACATTTTGTTAACTTTTAAAATATGTTTCTAGATGCTACAGAAACAATGTAAGCGATACTGAATATGCATGCATAATCATACAGGCCTCTATGTGACCTCCAAAATTTAGGAGCCAACTGGCTCCTAATCAGAAAAGTTTAGTAGCCAATGCAAATTTTTAGTCACCAGGTTTTTTTTAGACACCAATTTAAAAATTGATATAAGTCAATATATAGAGACATGTCCATTGCTAACTTTTAAACTTCTTTTCTACTCTATAAAAAAATTTGAAAAATGTTTATAGTTCAGTAATTTGATGATATCCAAGTCAATTTGGCCACTTATAGAAATATTTTTGGTGCTAATCATAATTTTTAGGTGCCGTGGCAACTAAATTAGTCACCTATTAGAGCACTGTCACATAAACCTTCCAGGCAAGTTCACCACAATAGCAACTAACCTCTACCAGAATTCCTTTAAAATTGGATCCAAGAGAAACAGAGCCAATTTTGATGATGAAGTCCCCTATTTCATATCTTTGACCCCTTGATTCAATTTTAAAGCCCTTTCTCTGAGAGTAAAAGCTCTCCCTCCCTGCTTTTGCCATGGTTAATTTTGTCATCAAATCCTCAAAGAGAAGGTCTGACACCAAAATCTGTCCTGATTCTGTCACGGCAAAACATGAGGCTGGGTGTTCACTGTTATGGAGAATGTGAACCACACACTGTTGAGCTATAAAGCAGAAATTTGAAATGTAATTGACTGGACACAAAATGATTTAGTACAATAATATGTCTCATTTATGCTCACTAAAATCCATTTATTTAGTACATAGATTTTCCATACGAGAACATTTATAATTGTATATAAATAGATGACACTCTCCTCAGATGCTATCTGTTGATTTCCATACATGTATCTGACATATTTTAAACTACATTTACATACAGTCAAACCTCGTTATGTTAAACTCAATGGGACTGAGAAAAAACTTCAAAATATCCGAGGGTTCGAGATATTGAGGGTAAAATACTTGAGAAATACATGGTTAGGACTTCACAATCATTTCGACATATTCATGGTATTCAAGATATCCATCACCAACATCACCAAATCTACATGTAGGATGTTCCATATGATCAGCAATGTAGCATGCTTGATTAACACTCACATGACTGCATGACATTTTGTGGATTGGACTGATATGTCTCACAATCTACCAGGAAATTGCCTGTCTTACTGGCTCCCATCATCTCCACCTGTTTCTGGAGTCCATCCACCACCTGCTGTCCACTCTTGCCCTCAGGCACTGGACAGGCAAACACACTGAAATATACAGATTTAACCTGTTTAATGTACATTATTTTCTTGTTCTTGTTTGCTGCATTACAAGATTTGGGAGGTTTCCAGTTTAATTGTTATTAATGTTTCTGAATGGACATAATATACACATAAGAATTCTGCTATAATTAGCATAAAACGTACCACCACCACCCTTCCGCCTTGGACTCCTGACATACCAATATATTAACATGAAAACAATGTAAACACAGTAAGATCCCGAATTTCCTCCACCAGAAACACATGATTTTATGTATTTTGTGAAATGACAAAATACACCAATGACAAAAATATATTGGCGTTTTAGTTTAGACACAATACATTTAGTATGATCATTTTACTTACCATACTACTCCCATCTACACTATTTATTCATTTTCCCTCCTTGTGACAGTCGAAATTGTCGGCTTTGTTAAAGGTCTGAAAAGTGAGAAAACGAATGTTTCATTTTATCAAACTATATATCTTTCTTGTTTTCTTAAGATTGCATTTATTACATAATTCTTTTTTAATTTAACAACATTCTGTTTTTGAAAATCTGAGTTTTACTTTATTACAATATCTCACACAATGTTTTAAACTTGTTTCGTTTTCTAAAATTAAGAATCTCAGATTGCGCATGTCAAACGTTTGGAAGCACGCCGGGTTGAGCATCAAATATAGTTTATTGTAGTAAATTTGACAACAAATACAATGGCGGTAAGTAAAATCACTCTTTCTAGACGTAAATGGATATATAGTATTGAGTTACTGAACAAGGATGTTTTGAAATACATGTGAATACAGTGATTCTGATGAAAAGATAGCACTTGCTATTTAACAAGTTGGGATCAACTACCCCAATTTGTCAGAAGACAGAAAAACTTCTTGGGGATCAGTCTCACAGACTAGAGTTATGAAAAAAAAATCGCTTGCCAAAAGTTCTTGCAGTATATATTTATGCAGGTTAAAAAAAACAAAGAAACAAACAAAAGAAAAGTTTTGGCCGTGTAAATTATTTATATATCACATGGATGTGCCCCAAATGGGCTATAATGATTATATCGTTTGGTCCCAATTTATTTATTGCACACATTTAAACAAGGCTACTGCCCCTTACCAGGTTGGAACCACTTGCCCAAATCAGAAATGGCATATAATAACCTATTTGGAATATATAGTTAACAAAGAAACTGGGGGGATAAGCCGAGCCATATGCCTACATACATGTAACGATCGATAAAAAATCAATAAATTCATTTTACAAAAATTTCACTTTTTGTTGAATTAATGTAATGCTTATTACCATTTGCATATAAATTTGACAAAACCTGAATACTGTAACAGCGAAAATGATTCTGATTAACACAACAAAATGGTATCACGCTCAATTTTCACAGAAACTGACATAAATTGGATGATATAACTAAATTTTTTAAATAGAGTGGGTCTTCGTTCCATTTTTTTGAGAACGATTAATGAAAGGCAATGGAAGGATGTTGCTTTTTACACTTGCAAAAATTTGGTATGAAGACCTACTCTACATAAAATATTAAGTTAACTTACTTAAATTTTCACCGTGGTCTTAAAAAATTCTAAGTCCGAAAACGCTTGCTAAATATAAGAGAACTGTATGCTATTTAAAGAAACATGTAAGTGCGACTCCGTGGTCTAGTGGTTAGCGAGGAGCTCTTCAAAGTAACGTTTATTGAGGAAAGTGTTCGAGTCATGCTCTGATTTTTTGATTTTTTTTTTTTTTTTTTGGTTTTAATTTTGTTTTACTTTATAAAAAAATATCTATAGGAATAACATATTTTTCACTGGAAATAAAATATATACATGTAGTTATGAACTTATTTACAGTAAATTATTTAAAATGCCGGATAAAAGTTATAATTATAGATATTTGAATACTTTTATTCCCGTTTTTATTTATTTTAAATAAAAGCGCTTCTAGATCACCATTATCATTATATATGATGTTAACATTTTTATATTATCTCCACAATAAGTGTAAACACTCAATATGCAGATTAATTAATAGAAGTTCTTACCCATGTTAGACATTTGTGACAGTAAATGGAAGTCAACTGTTTAGCTTGTTTAGAATATAAATATCATTTTGAAAACTACGGTAAACATTAAAATGCTTAAGTAAATTCGAACAATTGAGAGATTTTTTCCAATAAATGTTCTTGCATAGCCAAAAAATGGGCATGGGCACATGGCTCGTCTTATCCCCCCAGATTCTTTGCTGCAGATCTGTAGGAATGTGACTAAAATGGGTAGTAAAACCCGGGCCGGGCCGGGAATTTTGAAACTGAAAACCGGGTTTTCGCTAATTACTGAAAAAATACTGAATCTTCATCACGAAACTTACAGATGTAATTTAATACAACAAAATGTATCTTCGCCGAGAGTTTTAACACCAAATATTATGTTTTTCAATTATAATTAACGATTGTCATTTGCCCGGTGACTAAAATGGGTATAGTAAGCCCAATTTATTCATTTTGGTGATTTAAAGCTAATTACACTCAAAAAATGGGATTTCTTTGTGTTTTATCGTTGTTTGTTAACTTTAAGAACTTAAATATTATGACAATTGCAAAAATTAATGTCGATAATTAAAATAGTCGCCAATTTTTGATACCCGGGACAGTCCAAAACCAGACGTGTTTGCCCGAGACAAACTGGAATATTCCAAAAAATTGCCATCAGATAACTGGGTGCAGAGAATAATGTAGAATTTATTGAAAATGTAACCTAAACCCCCCTCCCCCCCCCCCCCCTCCAAATAAAATAAATCAACAATTCGAGAAAATAAATGAAATACACACAAAAATCCTGACAATTCTTTTTTTATAAATACTAATGGAGTTATGTATTTTAATGATTTGACAAAAGAAAGACTGTAGGCTACAGCTAGATTTGTAATCAGGTAATCATTTCCCCGAAATTACATGTATATGTCTGCAGAGCTAGCTTGGAACATGGTAAATTAAGATCATGAAGATATTACCAGTAAATTTAATAAAATCTACGCAGTTGGCTTGGTTCAGGAATATTTACTACTCTCATCATTATCTCGGAAATTTAAGGTTCGTCCCGGGTAAATGTGTCCAGTTTTGGTCGGTCCTGGGTATTCAAAAAATGCATTTATTTTCTACAATCGGTAAATATTTATAAAATGGTTATAATTTTTTGGCAGTTTAAGTTCATTTCGATCTATCCAATGCAAAAAACTGCAATTATTTCAATAATATTAAGTACAAAACACCAAAATATGTAAACCGGGTTTACTACCCATTTTAGTCACCGGGAAAATGACAATCATCGATAATAATTGAAAAAGTAATACTTGGAGTTGAAACTCTCAGCGAAGGCATATTGTGTTTTTAGCTCACCTGAGCTGAAAGCTCAAGTGAGCTTTTCTGATCACCCGTTGTCCGTCGTCCGTCCGTCTGTAAACTTTTCACATTTTCAACTTCTTCTCAAGAACCACTGGGCCAATTTTAACCAAACTTGGTGCAAAGCATTCTTGGGTGAAGGGGAGTTTAAATTGTTAAAATGAAGGGCCATGTCCCCTTCAAAAGGGAGATAATCAAGAAAATACAAAAATTGGGTGGGGTCATTAAAAAATCTTCTTCTCAAGAACCATTGGGCCAGAAAAGCTGAAATTTATGTGGAAGCATCCTGGGATAGTGTAGATTCTAAATTGGTCAAATCATGGCCCCCGGGGATAGGGCGGGGCCACAATGTAGTAAAAATCTTTAAAAATCTTCTTCTCAAGAACTACTGGGCCAGAAAAGCTGAAACTTATGTGGAAGCATCCTGGGGTAATGTAGATTCTATATTGTTCAAATCATGACCCCCAGGGGTAGGGCGGGGCCACAATAGGGAATCCAAGTTTTACATTGAAATATGTAGTAAAAGTCTTTAAAAATCTTCTTCTCAAGAACCACTGTGCCAGAAAAGGTGAAACTTATGTGGAAGCATCCTTGGGTAGTGTAGATTCTAAATTGTTCAAATCATGACCCCTGGGGGTAGGGCGGGGCCACAATAAGGAATCCAAGTTTTACATTGAAATATGTAATAAAGATCTTTAAAAATCTTCTTCTCAAGAACCACTTAGCCAGAAAAGCTGAAACTTATGTTGAAGCATCCTTAGGTAGTGTAGATTCTAAATTGTTCAAATCATGACCCCCAGGGGTAGGGCGGGGCCACAATAGGGAATCCAAGTTTTACATTGAAATATGTAATGAAGATCTTTAAAAATCTTCTTCTCAAGAACTACTGGGCCAGAAAAGCTGAAACTTATGTTGAAGCATCCTTGGGTAGTGTAGATTCTAAATTGTTCAAATCATGACCCCCGGGGGTAGGGCGGGGCCACAATAGGGAATCCAAGTTTTACATTGAAATATGTAATAAAGATCTTTAAAAATCTTCTTCTCAAGAACCACTGGGCCAGAAAGACTGAAACTTATGTTGAAGCATCCTTGGGTAGTGTAGATTCTAAATTGTTCAAATCATGACCCATGGGGGTATTGCGGGGCCACAATAAGTACTACAAGGGGATGAAATCAGGTGAAAAACAGCAAGGCCAAAGTTTCTCAGGTGAGCGTTGTGGCCCATGGGCCTCTTGTATTTAACTATATCTGTAAGTTTCATGACAAATAATTAAGTATTTTTTCAGTAATTAGCAAAAACCCGGTTTTCAGTTTCAAAATTCCCGGCCCAGCCCGGGTTTTACTACCCATTTTAGTCACACTCGATCTGTAGCTCTCTGGTCTGAAAAAAATGGGATTGATGACCAGAGCTACAGTGTCATTCACTGTATATTTATTGCAGACAAAAAGTGCACTGTTTATCAATTTATTTTTTTGTATACTTCAGCAGGTTGGGACCATTCGCCCAAATGGGATATAATATCCCAAATGGGATATAAATTTACAATGCAAAAAACGAAAATTTTTATCTTGGCTATAAATATCATAAATCCGCATCAAGATACTTATAAAGGAATAACTTTTGGTTAACAAGTTTTTCTGTATGACCACTGTTTAAGAGATTGATCCATCGGAAGTTCGTAAACTTCTTGGGGATCAATCTAACAAACCGTAGGGTTGCAGAAAAACTTGCTTGCCAAAAGTTATTCCTTTTAAAGTATTTTGATGCGGATTTATGATATTTATAGCCAAAATAAAAATTTTCATTTTTTTTTTTGCACTGTATATTTATATCCCATTTGGGATATTATATCCCTGGCCAGACAGGTTATTATATCCCATTTGTTCCAAACCTGTTCAAAATATTGCTAACCATGTGTTCCTAATATATTATTTAATACTACTTCCTCATCAAAATGCATGTACAAGTCATGCACAAAGTGCATTGGACTGAATTGTCTTGCCACCCAAAATGGCAGTATGAATAGCAGAAATTTTTTGATAAGGCCCAGGAGGGCTATTAACAAAGATATTGGGGAATATTTTGTTGTGGAAGTAGTAAAGGAATATGTAAGGAACACAGGGTTAGTAATATTTTGAGATGACATCTTAAATATACGGAGGAATAAACCCAGAAAACAGCACACTTTTCTGTGTGCAATAAATATACACTTTTTTCAGTGGGTGGCACTGTAGCTCTCTGGTAGTCCATACCAATTTTTTCAGACTAGCGAGCTACAGATCTGCAGCTAATGCCAAACAGACTCAAGCATTTGTTAAAAAATTTTGTTTCATACAGTTAGCTAAGTTTTCTAATATTCTGAATAGTAGAAAACTAGCATACTGTATGAAATAAATGCCTGTACTTGTAAATGAATTTAACTTTACAGAGCAAAAAATGGAAATTTTTCTATGAACTATAAATGTTGTAAATCTGCATCAAAATGCTTTCAAGTAAACAACTTTTGGTAAATAATTATTCTTGGATTCCATGTTTAGGAAGTTGATCCCTTGAAAGATCTTTAACTTTGTAGGGATCAATCTATAAACTGTAGGGATATAGAAAAACTTGCTTGCCACAAGTCATTGCATTTAAAATAATAAGTATATTTTTGCAGATTTACAATAGTTCAAGCCAAAATAAAAATTTTCATTCATTGCAAGCTTTAAATTTTTGTCCCATTTCGGATATCCTAAACAGGTTATTATACATCCCATTTGTGCTATTGGTTGCAAGCTGCTTAAGCCATGCCGTTAAACTTACTTTTCATAATGATCAGACCCGATTCAATATGGATTATTGCTGAAAGAATGCTTGTATAAAGACCGTAAATATTAAATAATAGTAAATTATTTGCAGTTTTGTTAACATTGCGCATTCACCATTGCATCTTGGTCAATGCTGAACGTTACAATAGCCAAAATAATCTCGTGTCATGCCCTTACCTGAACCATTATGACCATAGGACAATTAATTTAATGATGGAACATTTATCTATGGTTAGTACTGCATGAATTTACCCACTTTCCAGGCCAGTGCTGTGGTATACTATAACTTGACACACTCCTGCTTGCCCCTTCTTGTTTAGGGCACAGGAAATTTGCTCCCAGCACTGACAACCACAAATTCATTGTTTTCAGGCTAACTCGGAAAAGTTAAGAGCTACTTAACAAAATAAATGTACTACAAAAAAATACTCTCATATTCTAAACAGCGATTGAGTATAAAGTATTTATAATGTGTAAATCAAAATCATTAACCTGTGTTACTTTATATATTTCAGTCTCTTCCTATGAACCCTAAGCCATTTCTTAATGGATTGACAGGCAAACCAGTAATGGTAAAACTAAAGTGGGGTATGGAATACAAGGGATACTTAGTGTCGGTAGATGGATACATGAACTTACAGGTAAAACATTCATTATGGCGAAAGAGTAATTTTTCACCAATCTTAAGTGATATACATGTATATCAGTTTTTCTTGTATTTCTTTACATTCATATATTATTACATAGTGGTAATTCTGACACTGTTGGATTTGTATTAAAAGTCTAATTAATTTATAGACATTAACTTTACAGTACAAAATTTTAAGTTTTATTATTCATCAATGAGCATAAGATCATTTCTAATGAGAAAATAAATGTACATATTACTGAATAAATCCATATGAAGTAATGGACCAGAAACATCAAAATATGGAATACTTAATTGAAATGCAGTACTATTCAAATGTATAGTATACCATCTGTATATTTATTGTATTTCTTGAGACATGATAAAGTTATATTTAAGTAATTTTTGAAATTTTTCATTCTCAGCTTGCCAACACAGAGGAATATATTGACGGGGCCCAGACAGGGAATCTAGGAGAAGTTCTCATTCGCTGCAATAATGTACTGTATATACGAGGAGTAGAGGAGGAGGACGAGGAGGGGGAGATGAAGGACTGATCACTTCTCCACAGTGTGGAAGAGGCAGCAATCCTCGTTCATCATGTTCATCTCATCATGCTCTCATCTGTCATTTCACAGACTCGTACATTTTATGTTGTTTTTGTAGACCTCTACAATTATGTTTTTATGGAATCGAAATATAATGATGTAAATATAACGGTCATATGCAAAAAAAAAAGTTTTCATGTTTTTGTTATTTTTTTCGAGGGCAGAAGAATGGTATTTTTGGAATTGCAAATAAAATATGAAGTATAGGGCAAAGAAAATCATTTAAGAAATACATGTACAATGGAAAGTAAGGTCAGATGAAAAAAAATCATACCCAGTTAATGGACCTGATACGATATTTGAAATATAATTTAATTTTCTCTCATCAGGATATTTTTTTCATAGGACAGCTTGTAAATATGACATCTAAAAACTTCAAACAAGACCAAAATTTTTACCAACAGATTTGAGTAGATGAGAAAGAATTAGATGACCTCTATTGATTTCGGGGTCATCTCTTAAGTAGTCAGTATCGTCCATTTCTACCCTTCATCTTTGACATTATGACTGCAAAATCAATTGGTCACTTACTCCCTAGGGGGAACCAGTGTACCAAGGTTGATGTCTGTGAAGCAAAAGGCTCTTAAGATATTGAGCAGTTATTGTCTTCCTATGTCCAGTTTGACCCCTGACCTTTGATCTTGTGACCTCAAAATCAGTAAGGGTCATTTACTCCAACGTATGCAAAGTTTGACATCTGACAAGCAAAGTGTTCTCAAGATACCGAGTAGACAATATCTTCCTACAGTGGTCAAAATGCACACACAATCTTTTTTCTTCCAAAATTCAAATATCTTTGCTTAAATAGGTGCTTTTCTTACTGAAGAAGTGATATCTAGTTAAACAACTTTGTCCATTAAGCCACAGTTGTGTGAAAAATGGGGAAAATGTAGGTATACAGTTCAATATAGATGTTGAAAAGTTTTGGAATATTATTAAGTTTCATTACTGAAAAAGTTTCTTGGAACATTTTCAAGAGTCTATTTTTACATTTTTCCTCAATTAAAATTTTCAAATTAGATTTCCATTGAAAAAAAATATCATATGAGCATGAAGTTTTAAGTGTGCAAATGACATATGTTCGAAAGGAATATCTATCATAGTAACATATACTTAAAAACATTTTGTTAATCGGATATTCATATTCTTTTACACAATTTGTGATGCTGTAATTTACTTGATACGAAGACTCCAAAACCCAACATAAAAGACTCTTTAGCTGATATATGGTACACAAGTTCATACAAAGTTTTCTTTCTGTTAGAAGAATTTTTTTTTACATAATTATAATGTGTAGCTAGCCCTCTACCAAAATTGAGAAAAATATTTTATATGAGTCCAAGGATAAGCCCCATGAAGTTAATTGATCAATGATCATATATTGGAAATTTATTACACATTGTGCCTTTGAAACTTTTATCCCTGAATATTAAGACAATTTGTATGCATGAGGCTGGTAAGTATACATGTACATGTAGGTGGTGCTAAATTGATTATTTGACATGACATGTATAATTCTAAATATAATTCATCTTATGGAAGTGTTAAAATATGATTTTTCTACACATGTATATTTTAATGGTCCTAACTTTGAAAACAAGTTAAAAGCCCTCAAATAGCAATCATGCAGGATTGTTTAGGATCAGGTATGTAAGTTGGAAGAAAACATTTTCATGTAAAATAATACATTAATTTAATTTTATATCAAGCTTTGTCAATATTTCATTAAAATCTTCTCTTTTATGAAATACAGTTGAACATGGTTATCTTGAACACTGACGTCTTGAATACCAGGGATATGTCAAAATGTGTTGGCAGTCCCAAATACATTTTCTTTATGTTTTTTATCCTCAGATATCTCAAAGTATAATCTTGGTCCTATCAAGTTCAAGATAATGAGATTTGACTGTATACTAAAAATAAGCATAAAATGATTATCTTAAATGAGGTATATTTTATTTTGTACAAAACATAAATGGAGACACACTCCTTTTTAAAAAAAATTACCAAAATGCTTTATATATATATTAAAAAAGGTGTCATATTCTACGTATAATGTCACACTTTTTAAACTCCATCTGTTTAAAGCATTGGCATTCTCTCTCTCACTCTAGGGACATTTTCATCTGCAAAGAAAATAAAGAAACATCTAATATAGCAAAATAATTATTACAATTTCTTACAGAGAAGTTGGCCCATGGCCTATATCACCTTACACTAAGTGTCGAATCTATGGTGATAGACTGCTATTCCATATTGAAGCCCTAATATAGCAAAATGGAAGAGAGTATATTTTGAAAGAAAAAAAAACAGAATTAACACTGCATGAGGATTTAACACTACATACTTCTTTGACATTCTGCACAGACATGCTGTTAACACACAAGGCAATCATCCCTGCATGAGTGTGTGCTCCCAGAAGAAAACTTTACACCAATATTGATGCCCCATCAGGCTAAAGCACAGATTGCCATTATTGCAGAGACATATTTCTAATATATGTTTACTTAAATTTTTAGTCCCTAGCGTGGCACAGTGTTTAGAGTGTTTGCTCTAGAGTCGCTGTGTAAGGAGTTGATCCCTACAACGCAGGTTCAAATCCACTGCAGGATGTGGAGAACAATCCTTTGGATGAGACCGTATAAAATCTCTTCTATTTCAGTGTTCATTTATTGTTTACTTTTAAATCTCTCCCTATATATATCTCAGTCAATGAAACCTTTGGTGTTTTAAATTTGAGCTTAAAACAACCTTATAACAATTCATAAAATAGCATTACCATTTCTGATCAGCTGGTTTTAGCAATATTTCCTGTTA
Organism: Saccostrea echinata; assembly: GCF_033153115.1. Lineage (NCBI taxonomy): Eukaryota > Metazoa > Mollusca > Bivalvia > Ostreida > Ostreidae > Saccostrea > Saccostrea echinata. The sequence goes on along the minus strand of NW_026889760.1, from coordinate 3,125,199 downwards.
TTTCTGCAACATTAGCAGCATCAGCAGCGGACATCTCCCTGGCAACCAGGACTACAACAATAAATACACCCCAGCTCTTTGCTGCCTTCCTGTTAAATGTCATAAAATGGCATATATTATAAGCTTCATAAATTAGATTTAACATCAAGATCATATTTACAGAAGTTTACATTCTAAAGTAACATAAAGGATAGTGTTTCAAAACCTGTCAATCCTGGGAGAGAGAACTGATCAAAGGCTGATATGTACAAATCATACTCAAAATTTTCCAAAACTATAAATATTTATATCAGTATTGTAGCAGAACTCTTAAATTTGTTTGTTTCTTTTTCTAGATATTGAGTTTTAATTCCCAGTTGCCAGAACTATTATCATCTGAGGAGACATGGTTATTTTAACTAAAACATTCTCCAGTAAGTAAAACTCTAGAATATTATGATGTCCCAGTCTATTCAATCATCGGTAAAAAAAAAAAATGCTTCCAATAGGGATGTGCGATTTTATCTGTAAACCAGTATATCATGATTTTTTTATTGCGCGATATATATTGTGATACAGAGACTAAAATACCGGTATTTAGTATGTAATTAAAAATTCCAGAAATATTATTAATTCCATTTAAGGTGTGCCGTTTCGCATTACGTCACGATCTTTTTCGACAGATGCAACCTAGCATAAACAATTCAAGCCCCCGCTGTGTGATTGGTCAACTCATTTTATCAACATTGATACAGAAATAGTCTGTTGCACAAGCAACCAGTCAGGGATAAGAAGAAACTTCCAGTCATATAACTTGCGGTTAGGAGGCGTGTACTATTTACCTTGAGCGCAGCTGTCATCATAGGTTGTGACGTAATGCAAAACAGCACACTAAACTGGAATTAATAATAATTTATATTTTTTTCACACTCTTGAATTACAATTACAGGAATTGTAAAAAATGTTGTAAAACAATGGCATTCTAGCACACAACCATGCTTTATTAACATATAAATAAAAATTTGAAAAATGAATTTATGTTTCCATACTATATTTGTAAGAAAAACCATGGAAATTCATTTAAAATCATAGTGAACAGGTGAACATGGTGAAAATTATGTGTAAAAATATCATGTTATTTTCGTGATATTTTTGGCAAAAATCGCGATAAATCACGATACAATTTTTTTGGCGATACCCATCTCTAGCTTCCAAATAAGTTTTCATTCTGCTACAGTGAAAAAGCCAGTTATTAATCAAGTCATACCTCGGAACTGATCTCAGACTCAATCAGTCAATACCTTTCTTTATCATGTTTATCTAGAGTTTTTAAAACTGCATCTTAGACATAAATATCATTTATGTCTTTGCATAGGTGAAAATTCTTGTTTAATTTAAAAAGATGATCAAAATATGTTCTCTAATCAGCTGCTAAAGTAAAATTAAAAGACTGAAATAATTCGGGCTAAACGATGGTCGAAAGAACAGATCAGCTCATTCACTTTGTGTGATTACTGAATAAACAATTGTACCATACAAATGGGTTTGACCATACTGCCTTTACAATGTCCTTTGCCCCCATGTTAATTATATTATAGGCCTTTGTTGCTTCACGTGTACGCGTGTTTACAAACTGAAAGAAAAAATGCAAACGGTAAAACTAGAATAGTGAATGCCGACTCACGACTCTCTCGGTTTTCTATTGTACAGTATTCAAGTGAAAACGACACTTCAAAATGCAGAACAGCACTAGAATTTGAAAATGTCACTTAGGAATTTGCAAAAATATATACTTATAATGATCTTTGAGGATTTTTTAAAATTATATTTTAAAAAATTATAAGAAATAAACTATATTAGTTAGCTTAAATATAATGAGCTTTCTTTATGTATATTACACGTAAGTATACATTTTGTCAGACGCATGCACGGATCTGGGGGGGGGGGGGGGTTCCGGACCCCCCCCCCTAGAATTTGCAGAGTTATCAAACAGTTAAATGTATATATACTGAACCAACTAGAACTGATCTTGGAGCCCCCCCCCCCCCCCCCAGAAAACGCGGATCCGTGTTAAGTTGGTATAAAAGTCATAGATATGAAGCTTTAGAAGTCAGCGACTACACCCTTCCCCCACCCCCCACGAAATAGTTGTTTTCAGGTTTGGGAAAGGAGTTATTTAAAAAAAAAATTTCAAGAAATTTCTGGGTTGGATTTTTTTTGACTGGGATGGACCCCCCCCCACCCACCCCCCCCCCACCCCCCGAAAAAAATTCTTGATCCATGTCTGCAATCTTTCGAGTCTTTTGAAGAAAAGGATAATTCTATCATATAAAACTATATTTTATATGACTATCAACTTTTTAACGAGAAATATTGGATGTTTTACCACATAAGTTGTTTAAGTTTATAGTATGAATCCTGAAAATAGAGTTCAAGTCATAGAGTTTCAACTTTAAAAAGTTTTATGACGAATATCACACCAATATATTTTATTTATTGGATCTTAAAACATCTCTTAATATATGATTTCAACAAAAAGATAAGCTCTTAATTATTTCATAAGATTTTTTATTAAAATTATTTTTCCAGAGAATGTAAAAGATGTTTGTTGGCAAAGGAGACACTTAATCAATTCATATCTATATCAAGTTATATGTTCAGGAGAGTTATATGAAGTCATAAAAAAATAATAATGATGCAAATAAAAACACAACTTGTTAATACTCTCATGCAGTGGAATATATGAATAAATTCTTTAAGAAATATATCACTTGTATACAAGAAATATTAAGACACTCATTCATGTATTTGAAAAAATAAATAAATAAATAAATATAATTTCCAGATTTAAGAGAAAATGCTAATTTTAAAATTTAAACCAATCCTGACTGAGATTAATTATGTGAATTTAGTTCAACAATGTGAATGTGCCTAAAAAGTTTGAGCCAAATCTGTTATTAAGCGTTGTGGAGAATATCAACGAAAAAATACTAATCCGAGACAGTCGGGAGTCGGTAGTGACAGTACTAGTTTTACCTCCTGTCTACCTAAAACCCAAAATAGAGTTGGTAGTCCGTCCAGAATGACAGAAGTTTCTTCTATGAAAATATATTTACTTCTTCTTACATATGAAGAACTAAGAATGCAGAATTATTCTTTATTTAAAATTTATAAATAATGCGAATGTTTCTTTAGAGAAGTGGCAGATCATGGAATTTTTTTTTGGGGGGGGGGGGGGGGTGTCAGATATGTCGAGTAATCTTTTGTATGAATTGTTTAAGCGCGGTTCAACCGGAAATCACTTCTATCCACAATATACTTCAGTTCTGAGAACATTTCTCACAAGTGAAACCTTTTTAAAAAGCAAGATGTCCATAGGAATGAGCAAAGAAGAATACCTGAAACGTTACACTTCTGATTACACAGCATTAGATAAACGAAAGAAACGAAGAAAAAAGCCAGAAAATGTCAGAGTTCCAAAGTCAAGAATTGTAGATGATGATATTGATTTAAAGACACTTCTTCCAAGTAATCTTGAGGATACCTCAGCATATGACAATATAGAAGAAAATGTACCAACTGTTGCAGCGTTTATGGATGAGCGTCCAAAACATATTCAAGAACTTGAGGCGTACACAACGGACAAATGGAAGGGAGTCGCAGCAAAAGATGAAAACTTGAAAAACTCTCAAATTAGAAAGAGACACGACTCAGACTCTAGTACTTCACCAATAGGTAGAGAAAGACATGATTCAAATTCTGACCAATCACCTCCAAGAAAAGGACGTCATGATTCAAATTCTGACCAGTCACCTCCAAGAAAAGGACGACATGATTCTGATTCTGACCAATCACCTCAAAGGAATCAAAGACATGAATCAGATTCTGACCAATCACCACAAAGGAATCAAAGACATGAATCAGATTCTGATCAATCACCACAAAGGAATCGAAGACATGAATCAGATTCTGACCAATCACCACAAAGGAATCGAAGACATGATTCAGATTCTGACCAATCTCCACCAAGGAAATTACCTAAAAGTTATTCTAAAAAAGGAAAACAAATAGAAGATGCAAAATATGACCATAGTGTTTTCAGAAAATCTAACAGTGCTAATGAATCAGGAAAAAGTAAAAATCTCAAGGACCATTCCTTTCAGAAAGAACAAGATGAAAAGAATAGTAGTAAAATGAATAAAACATTGTCTGGAAAGAAAGCTGGTCTCTCTTCAGCAAAAGATATGAAGACAGAAGCAGATGTGTTGAGAAGGAAAGAAGATGAAACATTTAAACAGATATCATCAGATCTCTTGGGAAAAGATGCTAAGACTCAATACAGAAAAAGTGGAAGACAGCAAAAGAAAAAAGATGCAGAGCCAACAATAGAGGAAATAAAGAGAAAAGAAGAAATAGAAGCCAAGCACCATGAATGGGGGAAAGGTATAAAGCAAACAGAGAACAGGGCAGCTAAATTAGAAGATCATCTGTATGAAATGTCTAAACCTTTGGCACGAGCACGAGATGACAAAGATTTAGATGCTATGTTAAAGGATATGGAAAGAGCTGATGACCCAATGTTAGCCTTCATTAAGAAGAAAAAAAGCAACAACAAAACGAAAAAAGAACTTCCAAAATATAAAGGTCCCCCTCCACCTCCAAACAGATTTGGGATTATGCCAGGCTACAGATGGGATGGTGTAGACAGATCAAATGGTTTTGAACGATCAATATATGCAAAACTCTCGGACAAAAAAGCTGTTGAAGATATGGCTTACAAATGGAGTGTGGAAGATATGTAGTCTGTAAATTCAGGGGTAAATCTTTATGATCTCCAGGGACATAATTATGATGTACCAAATTCTTAAGTATTCACAAATAAAATTAAAGTCTATGCAAAGGTTACTTGACTTATGTGACACCAGTCACCTGTGGCAGGAATATTTTTTACAGTCGAATCTCAGTACCTTGAATTTGGTCAGAGCGCTTCAAGATATCTGAAATTTTGAGATATGGAGATTAAAAAGGATAAAGAAAAAGAAATTGGGATTTCCAACTCATTTTGACCTATCAGTTGTATTCAAGATATCAAATTTCTAGATACTGAAATTAAAAATTCTGTATTTTATATTTTGAAATTGTATTTATAGAATCACAGAATTATTCCTATCAATTTTATTGAAATTCTCAGGGGTAAAAACATAAATATTAATGTTATAAAACATACTTTTAGGTATTACCTACATGTACAGTGTCATGGGAGGTTTTATTTCTAAAAAATAAACTTTAAGTTCTCTTGGTTTTAAAACAAACCATGCATGGATCTAGAGGGCATTTTTAGAAATATTAAGTTTCCATGTAAAAGAAACCAAAAATGACCTTAGAACCTCCCCCCCCCCCCACACGAAAGCCTCATAAAATCGTAAAGAGAATCGTGTATCTGAACACAATGAATATTACGAATAACCATAAAAATTCCTAGAAGTAAATCTGTGACCTACTTTTGGATCAATACATCATGAGGCCCAAAAGTGCATGTAATAACTGACAAAGTTTGATGATTCTTGGCCTTTTCGGGGGTCCACATCAATGTCATACTCAGAAATTATTTTGACAAACTAAAGAACATAAACAACTCGCCCAGTTGCCCCAGTGCTGGTATTCCTATTTCGGAAGGGGGAACATTCACCTAAGTCGATTTTTTTTCAGATGGATGTCTCGCCTTACCATTTTTAAAGGGGTCTGCATCTCCTCTGTGTGTGTGTGTGGGGGGGGGGGGGGGGTTCCATTTTTTTGTTTTGTTTTTTTTTTACATAGAATTACTGAAAATTCCAGGAGAGGGAGTCTGACCCCCTCCCCTTTTCACATCCGCCCATGATGCTGTTAAAATAAAAGAAGCAAATTCAAAGAATTGTGGCCCCTCCTCCGCTTTCATGTCTTTGTTGTTAGGATGCAATTATTCATTGGCGGATCCAGGGGGGGGGGGGTTCCCGGGGTTGGAAACCCCCCCTTTTATTTTTTGCCGAGTGGAGAAAGCGAGAGAGAAAGAGGATAAAATGTTTTCTGGAATTGATATTTGTACTTAGAACTAACTTATAAGCGTAGTTCAAAACAGCTCGATCGGTTGCTCATATTTCACTTGCAATATCGATAGAGTCCCAGATATTTACCTTCACTATTCCTCCCTTTCAGCGTTTTTATTTATGAGAGAATGGTAGAAAATATTCTACTTATTTTAATATATAAGTAACATGCGGGGTTTAATTTGATATCAAATTCCGGCGATCTTTGGCTATATGTGTACCGTTTTCGGATCATCTTTTGAAGGAACAAACTTAAATAAGTCATAAAAGGGAATATGCAAAAGGCCACTGTGACAGTAAATTACATGTAATTCTTTGTTTTACATAGATTTTCAAAAACCTACCCAAAAAGTTTTTCAAATTCTAAAAAAAAATCTTTGTTTTCTTCAGAAACCCTGCAAATCCATTCAATTTTAAGGCTACAGTAGTTTAAAGAATGTCTTTGTTTTTTATTCGGACTAGGAGGGGGGTTACCTTTTCAAAGAAACAAACCACGACCTAAGATCTCTCTGTGTGAATCTATGTTTGAGTGACTGTGTGTGTGTGTGGGGGGGGGGGGGGGGGCACCACCCTGGAACCCCCCTTTCAAAAATTGCTGGATCCGCCTCTGTTATTTATGGCATATTGTATCCGTCCTGTCTCTGTTTTCTGTCTTGTCTGTGCATCATACAGCAAAGACATAAATTATTGATTTAAAAATAGTTATGGCAAATATGAAAGCTTCTCAAAACAGTATTTTCAAGATGATGGTCATGAGGTCAAATAGCATACTAGTAATGCAATCCAAAAGATATTCTCACAGGTAATGCACATGTGAAAAAAGTATGAAAGCCTAATTTCTTCTGGAGCAATACTTATGGCCAAAGTTAAAATTCTTGATAAGTAGGCCAGCATTCTAGGTCAAAGTCATGAAGTCAAAAATGATATAATTCTTTCTGAAAGGTGTTGTCATAGGTAATGTAAATCTTGATGCCCTATCTTTTCTCATTCAAAAGTTATTACCAATGTAAAATTATGAGAGACTGTAGGTTAAACTTCAAGATCAAGGTCACGAGGTCAAAAACCAAAGTACATTCGGAAAGGTCTTGAAACAGGTAATAATACACATGTCAAATGTAAATGTCCTATCTTCTCTCAATCAAAAGTTATCGGCAATGTTATAAGTCAAACTTCAAGGTCTTGGGGTTAAAAATCATAATGCATTTGGAAATGCTTGTCACAGGTAATGCACGTGTCAAATATGATTGCCCTTCTTCGCTCTTCGCTCCTTCAAAAGTTAGCAGCAATGATAAAATGTTCGAAAATTTGGTCGAATTTGAGTCAAGGTCACAGGGTCGAATATATTCCACACTTGGATTTTTTTTGGTACAGTAATGCACTTGTGAGATATGAAAACTCTATCATCTCTCATTCAAAAGTTACCACCAGTGTTAATTATTTTTTTTTAAATTAAGTCAAACTTCAAGGTCATGGAGTCAATTATCATATCATATTCAGAAACTTTTTGACACAGGTAATGTACTTGTCAAATATGAACACACTATCCTCTCTCATTTAGACGTTATCAATAATGTTTTTTTTTTTTAAATTAGGTCAGACTTGAAAGTCAAAGTCACAGGGTCAAAAATCATAGCATGCTAAACGTCTTGTCACAGGTAATGGACAAGTCAAATATGAAAGCTCTATCTCTACTCATTCAAAAGTTATAACAAATGTTAAAATTTATTAAAAGTAGGCCAGGCAACAAGGTCATGAGGTCAAAAATCGTAGTATATTTGGAAAGGGTTTGTCACAGGTAATGTGAATAATGTGAAATATGAAAACCCTATCTTTTCTCATTCAAACGTATGAGGCGCCGTTTTGGTATTAACTCAGTGCTAAAAAGTGATATCACCTATTCGAATAGGTGATATCACCTATCCAATTGGTGATATCACCTATTCGAATAAGTGATATCACCTATTTGAATAGGTGATATTACCTATTTGATTTGAATTGGTGATATCACCTATTTGAAAAGGTGATATCACTTATTCGAATAGGTGATATCACCTATTCAAATTAAATATGTGATATCACCAATTCAAATAGGTGATATCACCTATTCGAATAGGTGGTATCACTTAATCATTTTGAATAGGTGATATCACTTATTCGAATAGGTGATATCACCTATTCAAATTATTTATGAAATAACAACTGCTCCCAAGACTATAGCATTTAATTCTCATTTACTTTCACTTTCGTTTTATAACTTACCGTTCTTGGAGACGATGGATTTCAGCTTCGCATTTAGTTTTAAGCACCCCAGTAGATCTTGTAGTTTTTTTTGCTCACAAATTATATTTATTACACTTATCTATCATGTATACTATAGGAAAAATCGTGAAAATCGCATAATAAGTATTAACTGTTCCATACGGAAAATGCCCCACCTTACATAATAAAGAGAGAAAGGTATGCCACTCTGTTAAATTGTATCCCATCTTGGTATAATTTATAAAATTTATATAACTTTACAGGGGTTGATAACATAAGGTATCTAAAATGTCTCAATTACAGAGGAAAACGGGGAAGCCCGAATTTGCTTGGTTCCAATGGAAATCTAGATAGTCTTGAGGAAGGGAGCATTCATTATTTATTATTGTAAGCATATCACCTATTCAAATTGGTGATATTACCTATTCAAATTGAATAGGTGATATCAAATATTGGAATAGGTGATATCATTTATTAGAATAGGTGATATCACCTATTCAGCACGAATAGGTGATATCACCTAGTCGAATAGGTGATATCACCTATTCATTTCCAATAGGTGATATCACTATTCGAATAAGTGATATCACCTATTCGAATAAGTGATATCACGTAATCTAATAGGTGATATCACCTATTCAATTTGAATGAGTGGTATCACTTATTCGAATAGGTGATATCACCTATTCGTATAGGTGATATCACCTATTCGAATAGGTAATATCACTAAATGGCAATAAATACCAAAACGGCGCCTTATACAAACGTTATGTTTGACCTACTTTTTGAAAAGTAGGTCAAACTTCAAGGTCAAGGAGTAAAAAATCATAGTATGTTTGGAAAGGTATTGTCACAGGTAATGTACGTAAGAAATGTAAATGCCCTGTCTTTTCTCATTCAAAAGTTATGACCAATGTTAAAATTTTTGTGGCAGACTGTCAATTAAAAATGAATGAGATTTAATGCATGGCCGTAGGAACCGGGGGGCACGGGGGGCCGTGCCCCCCAATAATTTTGCCGATATATAGATTACTATAGTAAACCTTAGATACTATATGCTTATATGCTTGCGCCCCCTCAATAAAAACGTCTGATGACCTTTTTTTTTCTTTTGGTAGTTGATGACCTTTTTTTCTGCTTGTCGGGAAATTGTTGGTAGTGCCCCCTCAACTGAAAATGTATGGCTGTGCCCCCCCCCCCCCAAAACTAAAATTGCTTCCTACGGGTTTGTAATGTCCCCTCACGGAGGACAAAAATGTCAAATGACTTTTTTTTTGACTCGCGCAAGGCTCTACCTTGATAATATACATCAAAGGAAAATTTCACAGAACAACACAGGCCCTTGAAATGTTGAACCCCCCCCCCCCTCCAAAAAAAAACAAACAAAAAACAAAAAAACACGTGCACATTTTGATTTAAAAAAAATAGTAAGAGCTTATGGACCCCAGAAGGGAAAAAGAGGTAAGGCCGACCAAAAACAACATGGAGGCGAAATGTTGAAAAAGAACTGAAGGAAATGAATCTTACCTGGTGAGAGGTGGAGAGGACAGCTACGAACAGAGAAGAATGGAAATCCCTATAGTCCTTGCCCCATGTGCCTCCGGATGCAACAAGGACTATAGGAACATGTAGGTAGGTAGGTATAGTAAGAGCTCATAATTTCTCAAAAATATGGGATTTCTCCGTCAACCATAGTTATCCATATTTTTTTCTATGCAAGCAGATTCAGGTGCGAATCCAGGAATTTTTTCCAGGGGGGGGGGGGGTCCACCCAAGTCAAAAAAAATTCCAATCCAGAAAAAAAATTCTTGACAAGCAAAAAAAAAAAAAGAAAAAGAAAAGAAAAAAAAAGGAAAAAACGTAAAAATTTCTTTTCCGAACGTGAAAAACTTTTGTGGTGGTGGTGGTGGTGGGGTCTACGTGTTCGGGGGTGGGGTGGGGGGTCCAAAGTCATTTTTTAATCAGTTTCAGTATACATGTATACTTTTAATAGCTCTGCAAATTCAAGGAGGTGGGCGGGGTCCGGACCCCCCACCCACGACCCCCTCTAGTTCCGCGCATGTGATTGTACTTTTTCTCAAGTTTAGAGATTGGCCATGTACGATATAAAATTACCGTACATGGCCAATCTCTAAAACTTAAGGAAAAGTACAACCTACATGTACTTGCATACAACGACATATGGATGTGATTACATGACTTAACCACTACATGTAGCAAAGGCCATGTGTTGAACGGCGAGAAATATTTTGTACCACCTTTTATAGGAAACTGAATTCATAATTGTTCAAATCAAATTCACATTGAAAATTTTCAAGAAGTTTTTTCATTTAAAAAAATTATTTAGGGTAATTTATTTATAAATACTGTTGAAGAAAGAAATTAAAAAGAAGTTGAAAGATAATTAAGATTCTGATTTCAGGAATTAAAAAAAAATCACCTGCCAGTGACCATTATTAATTTGTGTCAGATTCATTAAAAAGCTTACCTTTTCAGATTATTTCATACAGAGGGTAAGAAAAATGTGATGAAATTTTACTAGAAAATTAAGTTTAAAATCTAATATTTTCAATGCATTACACATTACCATTTAATACCCAAGGTCTGAACCGTGTTCGAAATCCTCTTTCACTACAATCCTTGATCAACTCAACATCTATACACTAATGAAAAAAAATGGACTTAAAGAAAATTATATCATATAAAAATGAAATTATTAAGTTGATTCATTTACGGTACATGCCATTCTTCCCCAAGAAAATGTTCTCGGGCAACAAAGTATTGTTGACCAGAAATCACCGTTTTTTACTTGGGCCTACATAAGGAAAACACATGCCAATAAAGCATTCAGTAACTTCGTTTTGCCCTAATATAATGCTTAAGGATGTCCAATACTCAGCCAGGAAGGATAACTCTTAATTTTTTTATTTTATTTAAAAAGTTTCAAAATGAAGCTTGAAATTAAGATCTTTTCGTGCAACAATTTTCATTTTATGCATCTCAATATGATTCAAAGTTCTTTGAAGTCTTAAACTTAGAAACGGTCATGTAAAAGTTGACATTTGTACCCCATAAAAGAAAATAATAAATTCATTTTTTAGAGAAATCGAATTTCCTTTAATCTAGCATTAGATACCAATGCTTATTACACGGCCACCAATCGCTCTAACTCATATCCGAATGATATGAAAAGGTTTTCGTTAGCGGGACTTCCGGATATGCGTTGGAGAGACTTTTTATCTTCGCCTCGGCGGTAAGTTGAGCTCTTTTTCTTGTATTTTAACCCTTTTTTACAAAACAAAGAATGTGATTCGACCCATTTTATTGAGTTGTTGCTTCACTATGAATTGTTTGGGCTGAATTCTGTGTTGTAATGACGCCAGAAAGTTTATTCTGCAAGTTTCGTCAAACAAATCTATCCCGGGGGGTACCCGTCGTGTCTGCGATCAACTAAAACAAAGCTAATAAGCGATTGTGATACATTTTATTTATGTCAATTTGTCCCCCAAGGATCCTAAAACACATTGACATAACATAGGCTGTCCTTTATTAATTTTAGGGGTGGCTATGAATGAAAAAAAAACATGATATGAGTTAGCAGGACCAGATATGAGTTAGTGGTACATGATATGAGTTAGAAAAAAATCATAACGGGTATAATCTTCAAACGTGTTTAGCAAGAGGCACTGATTATCGTTTTTGAAATTGGATGGGGGCTGGCCATGGAAAAAAAATTGAAAACTTATATGAAAAAAAAGTTCAAGCAACATTAAAAAAAAATGGATATTATCCAAACTCGAAGGTGGGCAGGTTCCAACTTCTTTCACAACCAAATTTTATTGATACTTTATCCTGACTTAACTTTACTGCAACAAAAAGTATTTGGGGCAACACCACTTCAGTGAGCATTTGAAACTGTTGAAGGTAAATTTGGGGAAAGGGGGGGGGGGCTTAATTGATACTAGAAACCAGAGCAATAATTTTTATCACGCTGACCATTCATGCCAGGAATAATAAATGAGTGCTTGTTAAGTCTTAATACTAGAAGTATTGACAACAAAATCGCAAAAGAATTATTTAAATTCCAATCTCATTGAACTTGATGCTACTGTTCGAATTGGATCTTAACCAATTACTCCTATTTAGTAAGGCCTATAAAATAAAAATAATTTGTTTGCAAGTTGCCTACCGACCCAAACTATCTTTCCAGTCATTTTTTAAAATGAATTTTTTTTACTGGTTAGTTACAAGTTTTTATGAAATTGAGACTAATTCACTTTCTATTTTTGATTTTTGTATTAGTCAATGAAAGACTTAAAATAAGTGAAGCATTTAGAAACCCCAAGAAAATTCCTTTGATTTGTTTCAACCAAAAAACTGGAAACGTAATTAAATTTTTCAAAATAAAATTAAAAAAAAAACATTCCTTCCTATCTATCAGCTCAAAGTTAAGGTCGACAACTCCAAACTAAGAATTGTTTAGACTTAGCCTAAAATGTGTTCCCTTTACTCGGGTTTCTCAGGTCGGGTTGAATTATTTTAGGTTTAGTTAGGTTGAATTATTAAAAAGAAATAGTTGAATTGGTTTAGCACTGTTGTCATTGTTTTTATAAGATTAAACAATTTTGCGACTTATTTATTGAATTTGTTTTACTTCACTCAACTATCAGGGCTGGTGATCACTCGTAGAATGTGCAGTTGATATTTAATATGATAGTTTGTCAACTATTAGCAAGTTTTGGTCTCTCCAGGCAGTCCACTGTCAGGGGAGTTCGTTGATAATGTAATTTCCACCCCCACCCCCCCAAAATCAAATTTTACATTTTTTAATATTGAGACAAATAGCTTGTGTTTTCACTCTCCATTTTCAAAGTGAATCATTTATAAATATTATATATATATATATATATATATATATATATATATATATATATATATATATATATATATATATATATATATATATATATATATGATAATTTTATTTCTTTCAGAATTGATGAAAGATGGCGAGAAAATATTATCATTGTAAACAGTGTACCGCTAAATATACTCAAGCAGGGAAACTTGCCTATCATAGAAAGACATTACATTTGGGTCAGAAAGCAGTTCTAATACAAATGTCTGTACTGTGAGAAAACGTTCACGCTGAAAAACAGCAAACATCGACACTAATTGAGTACTCATTTGGGAGAAAAGAAGTTTAAATGTAACAAATGCGACTTCGCTTGTACAACGGCATATCAACTAAAAGGCCACAGAAGATCAAAACATAACATTTTCAATTTGCATTGTAATAAATGCAACAAAAAATACTCGTTTGAACATAGCTTAAATGAACACAAACGAAGGTGCAGTAACAGTGCAGATGGAGAATCCTTTAACCTGTCCAAGTGCGATACTTGTGATGCAACATTTTCAACAAAAAGAGCAATGAAATTACATATAAAAAGTGCTCGCCAAGGCCGCATGTACGTGTGCGAGATGTGTGGAAAATGTTAACAAATATCCAGCTGCACTCAGTCGTCACTCAAAGGCTCATCACGTGTAAAATGATTACCTCTGATATTGTTTTTTTTTATTATTATTATTTTAGTTTTGTTATTGATTTTTATGTACATGCATGTTGAAAAGACTTTCATTTATGTTTGATTTATCTTTCATTTACATGTATCGATCAATCGATCGACCGACAGAGAGTTTGTAAGTGATTGTTTCTAAAAAATTCTGTTTTAACTTTCCATATTTTATTTTCAAGTTTATTTTTTGTACATCAAATATCTCAGGGAGAGAAAATATTTGAAAATATTTGAATAAATACATAAACAATGTGTTTTACTTTATTTTAGTTTTTGCAATACAACACAAAACGTGTATATTACTCAAATTATTGAATCATAGTGTACTGGTAACAATAGCAATCAAAATGTGTCCAATTTAATGCCAAGTCTTTTGGAAGGGTGTATCTTTGCTTCATTTACTTTATATCCATGTCAGCTTCGTATCGGTAAGTCTCCTCTTGTAGGTTCATTCATGGTTTTTCTAGGCGCCGCATTTTTCTATCTTTTTCTCTGCTGTCAAAGAAGTGGTCTCTGGAAAAAAAAAATAATGCCTTCGAAACACCAATCTTCACTTTGAATATTAATCAAACAGGTTTAGGAAAAATGTCTTAATGATAATGATGTTGACTTGTAGAATATTATATCGACTTTTCAGAAAATTATTTCGACTTGTCAGATAATATATCGACATATCAGATCTTATGTTGACTTGTCAGATACTATGTCCACTTACCAGAAAAATATTTTGTCACCTGACGGCCTGAATTAAGCATGGACACATTTTCATATTGATTTTAAACTCGTGAATAAGTGACAAGCTAACGAAAAGATCTGACAAATTGATGTAGCTATCTGACAAGTTGAGGGGGGGGGGCAGAAATATTCACCATAGCTTAATCCCTATCACAAAATAAATTTTATTACATTTCTCAGCAGTTTACCAATTTTGATGCTCTATATAGGTATGCATATTTCGAATGTTAATTTTTTTCAGCAGTGCTTGATTACCAAAATATTGCCAGTATAAAGCATAAGACCTGAAGAAAAGCATAAATATACATTTAGTGAACATGTGGGCATGTCTAAAACAGTCGAGTACAGATTTCTGTATGAGGTACTCCATGCAACAGGGAACCATACATATTTAAAAGCTTCATATTCTCATTTTTCTATTTTTTTTTTTAATTATGATGTTATCTTTATGTTTCAAATGCTGTATGAATGATCATATAGCAAGAAAAAATGGGGGGGGGGGGGATGGGCAAGTAGCACCTTAATTAAAATTTACGTGCTAAAATTACAGTAGAAGACTATTTTCAGAAAAAGCCCCCCCCCCCCCCCCCGCGTACTTTAGAGACAGTTTACTCCTCGGACTTTTAAAGAGGGTTGATGATTTAGGAGAAAGCATGCACTTCTTTGCAGCCGGTGATTTCAATGGTGATCGGTCAATTAATGACCGTTTTCTGTTATAATACGAGGAAACTTTTACTCGATCGTGATATGGCTATCCCTTTTCTGCGTTTGCCTTTGAAAAGGCCCATATTGAAACCTGAAATTAGATGAATTCTAATGTTCAGCAGAATAAGAAATCGCTGTATTTTAACTGATTCAGTCCAAACATGGCAATAGCCAAATGACAATGAAAAAATAGCCTCGATGACCGACAATTAATAACCTGAAACAAGAAATATTTTAGATACATTTACACCCCCCCCCCCCTTTTCCATGGTGACAACCAATGTATCCAATTTAAATTTAGAATGATAGTGAAATCATAATACCTGAAATATGGCTTTATTCAAATTCGTGTGTGGTATAGTTGAACATAATAGTAAATTATCTAGCATTCTATTTTGCTTCTCTAACTCATATCATGTACCGCTAACTCATATCTGGTTCCGCTAACTCATATCATGTTTTTTTTTTCATTCATAGCTATCGCTTAAATCAAAAAAAGGACAGCCTATGTTATGTCAAAGTGTTTAACGATCCTTTAGGGACAAATTGACATAAATAAAATGTATCACAATCGCTTATTAGTCCCCTACCGGTGAAACCGGAGGGGACTATAGGTTTCCTCTGAGTCTGTCCGTCCGTCTGTCTGTCTGTCCCTCTGTCTGTCTGTCAGTCTGTCCCACTTGGTTTTCCGCACTTTTTTCCTAAACGCTTGCAGATATTGAGCTGATTTTTGGTATGCGAGTGTATCTTGATGAGTTACAGATCAAGTTTGCATTTCGTTCCGCTTCATTGATTTTTGACGGAATTACGGTCTTTTCAATTTTTACGGGTTTTCCGCAATTTTCTTCTAAACGCTTGTAGATATTGAGCTGATTTTTGGTATGTGGCTTTACCTTGATTAGTTACAGATCAAGTTTGCATTTCGTCCCGCTTCATTAATTCTTGTCGGAATTATGGCATTTTCAATTCTTAACGGGAACAGAACCAGATTACACTTGCCGGTAGGGGACTAGTATTGCTAATGCAATACTCTCAGAATGCTTGTTAGCTTTGTTTTAGTTGATCGCAGACACGACGGGTACCGCCGGGTTAGATTTGTTTGACGAAACTTGCAGAATAAACTTTCTAGCGTCATTACAACACAGAATTCAGCCCAAACAGTTCATAACGAAGCAACAACTCAATAAAACGGGTCGAATCACATTCTTTGTTTTGTAAACAAGCATTCTGAGAGTATTGCATTAGCAATACTAGTCCCCTACCAGCAAGTGTAATCTGGTTCCGTTCCCGTTAAGAAATGAAAATGCCATAATTCCGTCAAAAATTAATGAAGCGGGACGAAATGCAAACTTGATCTGTAACTAATCAAGGTAAAGCCACATACCAAAAATCAGCTCAATATCTACAAGCGTTTAGAAGAAAATTGTGGAAAACCCGAAAAAATTGAAAAGGCCGTAATTCCGTCAAGAATCAATGAAGCGGAACGAAATGCAAACTTGATCTGTAACTCATCAAGATACACTCACATACCAAAAATCAGCTCAATATCTGCAAGCGTTTAGGAAAAAAGTGCGGAAAACCAAGTGGGACAGACTGACAGACAGACAGAGGGACAGACAGACAGACAGACAGACGGACAGACAGACAGACAGACAGACAGACGGACGGACAGACGGACGGACAGACTCAGAGGAAACCTATAGTCCCCTCCGGTTTCACCGGTAGGGGACTAAAAAGGGTTAAAATACAAGAAAAAGAGCTCAACTTACCGCCGAGGCGAAGATAAAAAGTCCCTCCAACGCATATCCGGAAGTCCCGCTAACGAAAACCTTTTCATATCATTCGGATATGAGTTAGAGCGATTGGTGGCCTGTATTAGCAAGATATGGAATTAGACGTAATATGTGATGTCATGCAATGATAACACAAGCTTTTTACACTATGTATTATATAACAAAGAGAAGATCTTAAATGCATGTACTGTATATAAGCGAGAAAAAAAAGCAAAACAAAACGATGCAATTTCCTCCAAATGCCTGGATACCTATATTCTTTTTTATCCTGAATTATATTTGTTGATCAATTTTCAACTAGAAAATGCTTAGCTGGTGTTTTTATTCGCATTTCCTGAAAATATATTTGAGATTTGATAATTTCCCTATATAATATGATTATATAACTATAATGATGAACTTTGAAGAAATACCATGGGTAAATTCACGTTACTATGTGAAATCATATCAGAGACATTTTTGTGAGCATTTTCAATTACTGAAAGGCTGATTTTCAGAACCTGAGGATCGGACTACCTTGAATTACTCGAATGGATCACAACTGTGTACTACACTAGATTTTTAAATCAAAGGGCAGATCACTTTAGCTACTTACAAGTACCATGAAATTAGAATTATGTGCAGTGTATAGAGATTTCTTAAGTACACATTAAGTAGAAGTGATCAGCCTTGGTCAATTAATTAATTTTGTTTTGTTCATTAACATACTTAAAGAGGTTCGATCCTGATCTTTTGAGCAGATTTTTGTCTGGACCTTTATTCCTAAAAATCTGCATCATATTTTAGTTCTTGCATTAATTTTGGATTCTAAAATGCAAATTAAACTATAGTCAATTAAAAACCCACGAATAAATTCCATATAAAAATCATTAATTGAGGAACTATATTTGATGGAAGGTATTTTAGAAGAAAATGATCAATTTTTCTCCTTCAAAGTATTTACAGCACTGTTAAGTTTGGATTCCTATTTTCCCATGCACGTTGCACACAGAGTTATTTTGTGCAGTGAAATGTTTTATGCTGGTCCTTCAATATTTATTCAATTAACTTTTATGAATTCTATCATCATAGTGTGACAAATATAGTAAGTATATTATGAAAATCCACGAAATATTAGGGCCAGTTTTAACTTAAAATTAACACTTTTTCAGTAATATCTAAAAATGTATGTCATAGACCCCCACTTTTGATTTTCTTTTCTGAATATATGAGATAACTTTGATCATTCTGCGAAGTAATTTGAAACCTTTTCTTTCTTACAATTTTTAATGTGTCCTTTCAAGATAGAATAAGAGTATATTTGGTCCCATTTTATTTGGATAAATTTATATTACAGGAAAAACTACGAAGTGATTTATGTCTAAGACACAATTTCAGTGCAAAAAGGTCATATTAAATATTCTGTAGTGTCAAAAGAATTGTATTGGCCCCCATTTTTTGTTTTAAGACTTTTGAAAGCAGGATCCTCCCTCCTTGAATGAGCTGATGTGTGGATAGTGTAACCCCCCTTCCCCCAAATCTGGGATATTTTTAAGACATAATTAATAATGTATCAAAAATATATGAACTCCTAGAATATCATGCCTAAATTATTAGTCCCCTACCGGTGAAACCGGAGGGGACTATAGGTTTCCTCTGAGTCTGTCCGTCCGTCTGTCTGTCCGTCTGTCTGTCTGTCCCTCTGTCTGTCCCACTTGGTTTTCCGCACTTTTTTCCTAAACGCTTGCAGATATTGAGCTGATTTTTGGTGTGTGAGTGTATCTTGATGAGTTACAGATCAAGTTTGCATTTCGTTCCGCTTCATTGATTTTTGACGGAATGACGGCCTTTTCAATTTTTACGGGTTTTCCGCAATTTTCTTCTAAACGCTTGTAGATATTGAGCTGATTTTTGGTATGTGGCTTTACCTTGATTAGTTATAGATCAAGTTTGCATTTCGTCCCGCTTCATTAATTTTTGACGGAATTATGGCATTTTCAATTCTTAACGGGAACAGAACCAGATTACACTTGCCGGTAGGGGACTAGTATTGCTCATGCAATACTCTCAGAATGCTTGTTTTATATCTGATACTAGTTCTCATTTTATTAAGTTTCAGAGATTGTCCCTCTGCATGTATATCCATAAAGGAACAAAAATGAAAATATCACACTGTTGATATTATATGCTATATAGGATAAAAATGAATTTTTTTTATAAATTACTGGGAGGGAGGGGTTACACAATCCATATGTTAGATGCCTGTGCAAAAATAACTGGGTATATAGAATGAACTCCCTAAAAAAATTATACTCTAGTCTACCTTTGAACTACTACACTGTACCAATAAGGAAGAATACACAATAGACACGTCTGTGTGATAATGTTTTTTCCATACTTATTCACAACTTAATGTTTTTAAATGAATTGCAAAATATAATGACTGCTTAAAATTCTGATTAAGTAAGCTAACATTATAACTGCATGTATTAATAAACAATTCATTTATTATTCTTTTCTTAAAATATGATTACATTCTTAAAACAGATCTTTCTTTTTTTTTTTATTAAAACTCTATGCATTTCATGTACCATTTATCATTCAGAATTCATAATATAGAGTGTAGTGCTCTCATCTTTCAAATTACAAGTAAATGTATATCTGGGATGGACCATATCTGCTTTCTTTTTCCTACACTATAACTTCTTTTGTGTTAGCAATGATGTAGAGTTCATAGCATGACGGCAAATCATATAATGCAAACCTGCATGGCTTCCTGAAAACTCCTCAAAACTTTGATATCCAGAGCAAACGTTTAGTCTAACCATACAGGTATTTCAGCTATATATCTGAATATTAAGAAATGTGTATTGACTGAATATTTTTTATCACAGTATCACTGCTTGCACCCCTGCATCTAGTTTGATAACTTCTCCATTCACATATGGATTGTCAATTATTTTCTCACAAAGATGGTAGAATGTTTGTGATGAACCAAGTTTATGAGGAAATGCCATTAAACTACAAAACTTTCGCTCTCTTTTCTTAGGCCATCCCTCTGGTATTTGGTAGTCTAAAAACCCTGTAAACAAAAACGAAAGAAATTCTATTCATTTTTATCCAATATTAAATCATTTTGAAAAGGTATATCTTATGCTTAATCCTAGGCCTATATGACAGAAATATGGAAGTATTACTTGACATTTTTAACATTTTCTTTATGATTGAAAAATTAATGTAACAGCATGCAGGCTTTCAAGGGGTTTCAATAATATCGAAATGAAAAGGTGAATTTATTCCTTT
Source organism: Saccostrea echinata (assembly GCF_033153115.1). Classification (NCBI taxonomy): domain Eukaryota; kingdom Metazoa; phylum Mollusca; class Bivalvia; order Ostreida; family Ostreidae; genus Saccostrea; species Saccostrea echinata. The sequence goes on along the minus strand of NW_026889760.1, from coordinate 3,104,784 downwards.
TAAGAGGCTTTTTTAGAACTATTTCCAATAATTTTGCCAATTATGAAATTTGAAGCAGAGAATTCTGATCATTGAAACGATGAAAAATCACCTCTTGCCTCTCCTCATTGAAAGCCTTGGCATGTTTGTACTTGAAAAACAAATGTCATTTCAAGACAAAAGGAGCAAAACTCCTTCTAAAGATGACATTAAATGATCTTACAATGATTGATTTACCCACGGATGAAAGGTGATAATAGGAATGAACTAGTCAAGGTTGGTGAAATTTTGTTACTCTACAATCCAGATAGCTGTCTGGCCAAAATACTAAAATAAATAGGGATGAAACGATACGCCTCCTTCACGATATGATACATATTGTATAATTTTGTGTTGGTACGGTTATTTTCGATATGATATATTTTGATAGAAAAAATTTCAACATTGTTTTATGTTTTGTTTCAATAAATCCTGTCACTAAATCTAAGTGCAAACTGACTGGAAGAAATTGATTAGAATGATCTGACTGTTAAAGATTATTTTACAAACTACCAGTCCTAAAAAATTTACATTTTAAAAATTAAATTATGCCGAGTAGCATGGGTTTACTTATACCAAACCCGACTGCATAATGATCCTGACCAAAATATGAACCAAACCGAAAATGGAGAATTTTTACCATGTATCAAACCCAGAAAAAAAAATAATGTGGTGAATGGATACCACAGTGAACCGTTTCACCCCTAAAAATAAAATTCAACTACTTAAACTGAAGTCACCTGTTGCAATACTGTTGACTCTTATACCCAGATCGTTAAAATCCCTGGCCATTGGAAGTGTCATTCCAATTATCGCAGCCTGGGACATGGTGTAAGGAACTAGGGAACTTCCAAATCCTAAAGTGTGAGACTTGTTGATGATTACCCCTCTTTGTCCATTTGAGTCAGGTTCATTTTTAGACATCAGTCCAGCACTTAGCCTACATACATTAAATGTGCTGGTCAAATTTTCCTGCAAAAAATGTAATCAACTTCATGGAAAACATGAAAAAATTTTAATGGGGGATGAATATCATAGTACTTGCAGTAAATTACGAGTAACCATGTACTGAATTAAATGAGTAAATTATCTCAGAAATTACTATGCAGCTAATTAGTAATTTGCATGAACAATGAAGCCATTTATGCATTTACTGTGTGCTCCAATAAAACCTAGATAGTTACATCTTACAAATACATTTTAATCTACATGATATTAGAAAATATTCTCTTGCATTTACTTAGACGGCATGCACTAATATATATATTTTAATCATAAAATACATGTGATTGGGCTGTAATGATTCATATTGATAAATTGTTTTGATACAAACCCTTAAAAGTTTCTCCATAAACTCCTCTGTTAACTTTTCTCCCCTGGTTTCAGTTTGCGTGTTTTCATGTGAATTTTCTCTCTCTATCTGAGATTTGATATGAATTTTGCTAGTCCTTGCATAACTCGGGCAATTGATCGTAACATCAAGTTTTCCAAACTTCTCTTCCGTCAAATTTATTGCCTTCTCAACATCTTCTTCTTTTGTTAGCTAAAAGAAGTGCATAATAAATCACAATTATATCGAAAGTACATGTATGCCATAACATAAAAATTCTCTCTTTATAAACCAAGCATTTTCTAGCTTAAAGACGTACAACACACTGGGGGAGATAACTCTTGGGATTTCAATAAAACGTTTAACATAACGTTAATTTGACGTTAATTATGAAGCATCAAAATGACGAGCGATACGATCCCGATGTAATTAATGTAAAAAAAAAAGAATAGAGGTTTTTATTGTGGTTTCTTTAGGAATACCAAATCCTATCCTTGATCATTTGCGCAATTGCAATAAATCCCCTCCTCCATAAAAAAGAAAAAAAGACAGTACATTCCTTCTTTAATTTAAATTTAGTTAATTAATTCTTTAATATTGTATTTATGATATACACAAAGGTAATGTTTTAATCAAAAATGTTAATGCTACTCTACATTGCTTTGTCCCCTTACAATCAGCCGCATAACACTGAGAAAAAAATATTACCGGTATGTCTAAATATTATCATATTACGAAAATAAACATTTTCTTGCTTTTCTTTTCTTTGAAAAAAAAAAATGAAAAAGAGTAACCGTTTTCAGAAGGTCACTGATCAAAGAAAAACAACTCTAAAAATGTAGCGGTGTATGTCTTTCCTCCCCTTAGCTGAGTTATTCCTCCTGTTTTCTGAAGAATTATGGTTTTTTCCCCTCACAAATACACAAATACATTTACAGTGTGTTGCAAGGAACACAAGAACTGAAAGCCAAAGTTTATACAAATTAAAGTAAGTATCAACAGTGAAAAATTATTTATTGAAATTAAAACAACGGTTGCACCCCACTGAGAAAATCTTTTTCTGAAAATAGTTTTAGATCGCATTTCCTTGAATAAAAAAAAAAAAACGATTGATACCAATGTAGATGATACCATTGTAGATGATTCAGGCACACGAATAATTTTAATATTGATAAATAATTTACAATTTGGTAAAATTGAAGTTAATATGGACGAAAACATCATTTCCATTTATTGAAACAATAGAAGGATACAATAGGGGGGGGGGGGGGGGGGGGGGTATCACCCTCTCGTTTGAAAACAGAAATAATTAAAAACCTACACGTACATATATTCCATTTTCATCACAAGAGAGTTGTACCTACATACACCACTGTTGGTTCACTTAAAAAATAATATTCAATGCAAGTAGAAGTCATATAAAGGTTTGAAACTGCACCTGTGTGCATGAACGCCAAACCGGACACGTGGTCATAAAATCCTTAGATTTTTACTAAATATAAATATAAAAAAAATAATATTTAGAATAACAAAAAATACTAGTAGTCAATATTTAATCTGTATACACGAATGAAGGACATTACTTTGGGAGTTCAATATGCAATTATATATATTATGCAGACGTAACCGATGTTTGTTTTTTTTCAAGCTCGAATGTCCTGCATTGCAGAGAATAATGGAGGGGGGGGGGGGGGGTCTTAAAATTTCAGAAATTGCTTACTCATCTTCATTTAAATGCAGATGTAAAGTTATATATTTGTGATAAATATAATGTACATTACATTTATTAAGTAAAAGATATTTTCCAGCTAGGAATTTTTATCTGTATTTGTAGATTCATAGCATTGCTTTCGTTCCAAGTCTCAGACGCTGTGAGAAACGTAACTTACGGAGAGAGGGGGAGGAGAGCTTTTCCGCTATAAATTCAAAACACGTTGCTTAAAAAAATTTCAAAAAATTATCAAGAACATTTTGATCATCAGTTACAAGAAGTAATTATTTTTTTCAAAATTAAACGACAGATTTTTTCATTAAAAAATATTTCATTTGAAAATCATGCATTTTTCAATGCAAAAATGAACCATAGTTTTTAGGTTTAGATTCTTCAAAATCGTTTTTCTGGAAATGTACCTCTACAAATTCACTTTGTTTGTGTGTTTAATAGTTAAACGAACGATTCGGCAAATTTTGACAGCTAGGCTAACCTTAAATATTTTGAAATAAGGGATTTTATAGTTAGTTGGTTGAAATTTTTTTGTACTCGTGATCAGCCAAAGGGGGGTAACTTTAGGAACTTCCTGTCCAATTTCTGCTTGAACGATTTTGACCAAAATGTACATACACATAGTAGATATAGTCATGTATAAGATATACAAAAATAGCGAAAATTAAACGACAGGAAATTTTTGGGGTAGGTGTGTTGTACATCCTTAAAGGGGGAGTAATTTTACCTCATACTGATTTTCTTTACAATATACAAGTACGCATATCACAAATTCCTATCAATTAAAACAGCATTTATGTATGCAACTGATCTTTATCCCAATATAAATGGGAGGCTTCCACTAAATCATAACCTGTCCACATCTCAACTTACATCTGCAGTAAAAAACAAGCAGTTATTTCTTCCCAAACTCTCTTGTATTTCTTCTCCTGCTTCTGTGTCTGTGTCACATAAAACAACTCTCCCTCCTCTCTGAACAAAGTTTTCTGCACATATTCTTCCTAGATTTCTAGAACCATTCGCAATTAGGAAAACAGTACCCTGTAAACGAATTGACATAAATGTACAATGTAAACAACACTTTACGTTCGAATTGTCTCCAATTTGAAACAAAATTGTACCTTTCTATACCTAAAATTGGACTTGCAAAAAAAAAAAGGAATCGATCGACCACTAAAAATGTGTAATGGTTAAATTATAAAATTGATATCTTGTTATATTACAAGGGATTTCATGTTCTAACCTTAAATTTTGACACAACCGAGGCCATGGACACGATTCACATGTGGGCAACAAATTTAGTAACTTGTACTTATAATATTCGTGTAAATAAAAAACAAATTTCTTCATGAACAATTTTTAATAAAAATTTCAGTTTCTGGATGATCTATTATTTACATATCCGAATTTATCCATAAAGACTTCATATACTATGCCAATTAAAGATATCGCGAGGCCAAAACCAACACAAGTAGCGTAGGAGTTATTTAAAATAAAAGATGGCTGCGCCCATATATGGTGAAAGCAAAATTCTCATTGAAGTGTATCTGTTACAAAAAAGACTACATATCTCTCCTTTTCTTCCTGTACAGTAAAGGATTGTAATTGGATTATTTTCTCATTCGAAAGGTTAATCTACATTTAGTTCCCTAGGCACTTGGGTAAAGGATAATGTATATTTTCTATGTAATGTATTTTTGAGGAAATTCGAACTGAACTTGTAACTTTTTTTTTCGTGCACAGTATAAATTTTTAGTTTTTTTTTTGTAAATCTTTCTGCTTGATATACACTAGACTGCCACAGAAATTTGATATTATGCACGTTTTAAAAATGAAATATCCCATACAGCAGAGAAAAGATATGATACAATCAGAAAATGCTATATCATGAAAATGACATACATATCTAACTTTGGAGCGAGCATAGATAAGCTAAGTTTATTGAATTTCATTTTCGGGCAAAGAGGGCATAAAAATAAAGACAGTTCACAGGGGCTTGCTCCCGGCATGTAAAAATTATTTATTTTAAAAAAATCATATACGTTAATACTAAAACTACAGTTTTAGTATTAACGTATATGATTTTGTAACGTGTTTTGGGTCCGATGATTTGGACCAGTCTGGGAGGATGTATAAAAATGATCAAAATTACAAGAATTATGTACAAAAGCTAATATAAGAACGAGTCAATATATACATATACATATATCTAGGGTTATCTATCCCTTTAATATAAAAACTAATAACAGGTAATTTCTTAAGGACAGGGCTCTGTCCTGTGTATCTGTCCGTGGGACGTGTCTCTGGGATGTGTTCTGTAGGCTTTGTCCCAAGACGGCTGTGTCCTTTTGATCTTATACAGGCTGCAGCCAGGTACTAGATATATATCCACCGCTCGTATATACAGTTAAATGCCACTGTATTTTCCGTAACAAGCTAGAAAACACAATACAACACTGGGCAGTTGTATTTAACACTATAATTCTTTTTATTAACTCTAACCACCGTACCTGCTAGCAACCTTCTCCTTCGACAGCCAAACACAGAATGACAATTTTACCTCGGATGCGCTCTTATATATACACCAGCGACACCCGGATTAACCTCGGCTTCCATCATACCCCTAATGATAAAGCCCGTCTATAATTGAATCCCGAGCCCGATCGTCACATTACCCACGCCTCAATGTATCATGTGTCCCCACATGACAAAATAATAACATAAACATTTTTTTTTTCTTTTTTTTTTTTTTTTTATATAACAGATGAATGATCAAACATGAGATATATGATGAGTGATGAGTATTTATCACCTTCCTGGTGATTATGTATCATTATCTAGCAAACATGAAATTATACAGAATGTCTACAAATGTTCTCTGATGACTATTCACCATTTACATATCAAAAAGTTCTTCACTTTCTCTAATACGCTTGATTCTCTGTCCGTTCTCATTGTACTTAGTTACAGTCACCTCTTTCACCCGTCGATGATATCCCTCTGTCTGAGTACTCTGCTCTACAAGTTTGGTCTGCCTTATTACTGGGTCAGGCATGGTAGAAAGTGTCTGGACGCCTACTTCTACACACTTCCTCTGTACCAATTCCTTCTCTTGATGGGTAACTTTTCTGGAAGTTTGGACTGGACTTGGAGCTGTTCTCTTGCGGACAATGCGACCTGTGATTAACTCCTCACTATGAACAGAAGATGGTCCAGCCCCCGTTTCCTTCTCTACGGTTTCGATCCTATCCTCCCCAATCTGTACTTCGGGATCCACATCCCAGTCACTATCCTCGCTTTCTGCTACTTCTTTTGATGATTGGGAGGGAGCATCGGGATGTTTTGTCCGCATATGCTTCTGCAAGTACTCCTTTTTCTTAAAGGATACCTGGCATGCTTTACATACTAACATGCTGCTTGCACAACTAACCACGTGCTCTGTCCAAGCTTCTTTACTGTCCAATTCTAAAAAACATACTGGGCATATCTCCTTTGCCTTTCTAGGTGTTAGCTTGGTGTTAACCATCTTTCTTCTGTAAAATTAAATATTCTATTTTAGAACAAGGTATATACATGTATAACTTTTCCAACAAATATATAAGACTCTGACATTAAACTACTACTATATAGAAACAACTACTATATAAAGCATTGGGTTTGGTGCCTATCAGTAAATCAAACAGTTATATACATATGATTTATTTTCACTGCTTTATTTAGCAAATTATTCTGGGACATAGTCCTTCATCCATGCTGGAGCACGTCTATCTCGTTTTGGCTTAATATTTTCAGCCAACTCATCCGTGATCTCTATTTTTGACTGACTGTCATCGATAATCTCGGTCTCAAACTGACCATCTGGTGGCAGTTCTGTACTGACTTCTGTATCAGGCTCAGGACGAATCCGTTCGTCGTCCTCACCTCTCAAGACCTGCGTTTTGCACGCTTTGAGGCGATCACAATGTACAATTTGCTCTTTTCCGTTGCGACCACAGTCAGCTTTATACAGAACTTCTGATATTTTAGCCAATATCTTGAACGGTCCTCGCCAGTAAGATGTGAATTTTGGCGAGCATCCAGCTTTTCGTTGAGGGAAGTATACATAAACTAAATCCCCTTCTTTGAACTTTTCATATGACATTTTCATGTCATAGTAATGTTTCTGTCTAAACATTGCACCTTCTGCATAACGTCTGACCAAAGAATGTGCTCTCTCCATCCGGTCTTTCATGATCCATACCCATTCATTTCTAGGAACCTCTTTCCAAGATGCAGGCATCTCATACATAATATCTAGAGGTGTCGTCACCTCTCTACCTAGCATGAGCATGTTAGGGCTGTAGCCCGTGGATTCATGCTGAGATGATCTATATGCCATCATCACATAGGGAATGCTTTCATCCCAGTCCCGGTGGTTTTCATCCACATAGGCACTTAGCATTATGGCTAGCGTTTTGTTGAAACGTTCCACCATACCATCAGATTGCGGATGGTATGGTGTAGTTCTTGTCTTCCGGATCTGGAGAAGGCCACATACCTCGGTAAAAAGGAGACTCTCATACTGTCTTCCCTGATCGGAATGTATGATATTTGGGCATCCAAATCTACAGATTACTTCGTTGGTGATAATCTTAGCAACTGTTTTTGCTTCCATATTCTGCATAGGAAAGGCCTCGGTCCATTTGGTGAAGTAATCCGAGATGACTAAGATGTATCTGTTTCCGTTTTCTGTCTCGGGAAACTCACCTAGGATATCTGTAGCTATCCTTTCAAATGGAAATCCAACCTGTAAGTGTTGCATAGGGGCTCTTTTCGTTTTCTGAGGAGCTTTTCTTCTGGAACATATGTCGCAACCTGACACGTAGCTTCTCACATCACTCTGTAGACCTGGCCAATAATAATTTTGCCTTATTCTATTGAGTGTCTTCGTGACCCCTAAGTGAGCTGAAGTCTTTGCATCATGCATCTGCTCTAAAATAAGTCTTCTGTGGGATAGGGGAACCACTATCTGATATGTGGTCATATTACTGTCTTCAATCTCCCACATCCGACAAAGCAGATTATCTTTTACTGTGAGTCTACTCCACTGAGCCCAAAGTGACTTCACAAAATAGCTTTCCGAGGATATATCACTAAACTCTGGACGCTTCTCGTTTTGTAACCAAGACTTTACAAGTCTTATATCCTTGCAAACATCTTGCAAAGTAATCCAGTCAGATGATTCATTATTTGCTTGAGCTTCGTCCTCTACCACTCTTGCATGATCTGCAGACATATCCGTCTTGTCCCAGTCATCAAAGTATCCACACTGGCTACAAAGTGCTCTACTGAGTCCATCTGCATTTCCATGCAGTTTACCAGCCCGATGCTCTATCTCCATGTCATAAGTTGATATGACCTCGAGCCAACGAGCCAACTGACCCTCTGGATCTTTAAATCTAAGCAACCACTTGAGCGAGCTGTGATCAGTCCTTACTAAGAACTTATGTCCATACAAGAATGGTCGAAAATGCTTAATGAAGGTAACAACAGCCAGAAGCTCTTTCCGAGTAACGCAATATTTCCTTTCTGACTTACTGAGTACTTTACTTGCGTATGCCACAACCCTCTCTTGACCATTTTGAATCTGTGACAGAGCAGCGCCCATGGCATACTGACTTGCGTCCGTGTCTAGTATAAAAGGCTTAGTAAAGTCTGGGTGCGTAAGAATGGGGGCAGAAGTCAACCGACTTTTAAGGAGATCAAACGCAGTTTGGCACTCATCAGTCCATTTAAATGGAACACATGCCTCTGTGAGTTTATGTAACGGTTGGGCAATTTGAGCATAATTGGCTATAAACTTTCTATAGTAGCTAGAAAGACCAATAAAAGATCGGACTTGGGTCTTGTTCACTGGTACAGGCCACTGCTTTACAATCTCAATCTTTTCCGGATCTGTCTGGATCCCCTGTTCAGAGATTATATGTCCCAAGTACTTAACCTTTTGGGCAAACAAAGTACACTTCCTAGCCTTCAGCTTCAGTCCAGCTGCTAGAAGCTTTTCAAAGACCAATTCTAGATTCTTTAGCATTTCGTCAAATGTCTTTCCGTAAACGATGACATCATCTAAGTATATAAGACAGATCTGCCATTGCAAGCCAGCTAGTACCGACTCCATCAAGCGTTCAAACGTAGCTGGGGCATTACAAAGCCCGAATGGCATGACATTAAACTCGTACAGACCTTGGCGAGTAACAAATGCTGTCTTAGCCTTATCCTGTGGCTCTAGCTCAACTTGCCAGTAACCAGCATTTAAGTCCAAAGTACTAAACCACTTGGCACCACGCAGCTGGTTTAGAGACTCGTCAATACGAGGTAGTGGGTAAGCGTCCTTTGTTGTAACACTATTTAAGCGCCTGTAGTCTACACAGAATCTTGTAGATCCGTCTTTCTTCTTTACTAGTACAATTGCAGAAGACCAAGGGCTTTGTGATGGTTCAATAATACCTCTACGTAGCATGTCAGAAACATGTTCTTGAACCTCTTCTTGCATGTGGAATGGGAGACGCTTTGGTGCCTGTTTAATAGGTGCATTGTTACCTGTTTCTATCTTGTGTCTGACTTTGGCAGTTCGTCCTACGTCCTCATCAGTCTTGGAAAACAGTGATGCATACTTCAGTAAAAGATGTTTGGCTTTTTGTCTATCTTCCTTATCTAAATGACCAGTATTGCTTCTATAAAGCTCTCGCAAATGTAATGGAATATTACTGTTCTCATCAAGATGACAGTTTCTCCCCGGTATCAATGACACAACCTCATCAACTGAGGTTAATTTTCCTACAACAGTTCCAGGGTACATGGTTCTACTATCATCTGAAATATTCATGATACGGATGGGGACCATTTCCTGTCTCCGGACAAGTGCTTTAGCCAGCAAGCAAAAGTCTGACTTAAGAAGTTTCTCAGCTGGCTCTATCAAACCAACTTTAGTCGGAAGTGTTCCATCCGAACTTGCACATATTTGTCCCTCTACCATGACTTCTGATCTAGCTGGTACAGTGATCCTATGTACAATGGCTACCTTATATGAACTCGCCGACCCTTCCAGCTGAATAGGGTGCTCTATGCCTAAGATTGATATCTGATGCCTACGCATGTTAATTATTGCCTCATGCTTTACCAAGAAATCTAGACCTAGTATTCCGTCTACAGTTATGTCAGCTATAATCATCTCATGTTGCAGCTCAACGTCATCCAGCTTAAAATCTACTGGAACTTTCCCCAACACCTTTAGTGTAGTTCCGCTAGCTGATAATACGTCTCTCGTTACCTCAGTCAATGCATAACTTCCTGTCCTTGCAATATTCTCATAACATATTGTAGAAAGCAAAGATACTGTAGCACCTGTATCAATCAACAAGTATGCATCCATTCCATGGATACGGGCAGTAACATAAACCCCTTTCCCGTTAATAGAATTTACAGCCCTAGAGTACTCATCATTTACAGTATGATCTTTCTTTAAACCTGCTTCAGGTTTATTTTGCTCCTCCCTCTTAGTATCAGTGTTATCCCTAAACTTGTGTTCATGCTCTTTCTTAAGCTGTGGGCAATCTCTTCTCAGATGTTTATCAGATCCACACTTGTAGCATTTCCTAGCTCGAATTTTATCATCTGTGTGTGTCGCTGGACGAGGCATACGTCTCTGACTTTGTGACTGAAACTTCCACTGTTTCAATTCTCTCATATCACGCTGTAAGGAACGCATGTTCTTTTCAACTGTTTCTATGAAATGATCGAGTTTCGAGGCCTTAGACGAGTCCTCTGTATTCTCACTCATCACCCTGACTGCATCTATGCGACGGCTCTCTGCTCTGTTGTATGCTTCTAGTTCAACAGCTCTCTGTATTGCATCATTTAAGTTCATAGGTCTCGCCTGCTTAATCTTGAGACGCATTTCTGAGTTGTGCAACCCATCTAAGAATTGTTCTGTCGCGAGTATTTCCCGGACGTCATCAGGAGCAGTTGGGTAGGCTAAATTTATGAGTCTTCTTATGTCTTGACCCATCTCCGGCAAACTTTCAGATGCCTTTTGTCTTCTGTCTCTGAGCTGTGCTCTGTATAGCTTTGTCTGGTTTAAAGGCGCAAACCTATCCTGTAGGGCTTTGACTAGTTTACCGTAGTTCTGTCGTCCCTCTCTAGGCTGATTTCCTAATACTCCTTGTGCTTGGCCTCTAAGGGATGCAGCCAAGTACAATCCCTTCTCAGTCTCTGTCCACTCATTTAAAAGACAGACTGATTCGAAATGCGACAGATAATCGTTCCACAAACCTGACCCATCATATGTAGCTGGCTTTATAAAATTTCTGGATCGGGCTTGTCCTGGGTTTGTATCCTTCCTTGGCTTGGGAGCACGCATGGGAGCTCGAACATTAGGTACAGAACTTTCATCATCATCAGTACATGCACAAATATCATCACTGACATATCCACTAACACTATCTCTCCGTCTCTCATGCGGAGTACTGGTACTCATGCCTGGTCTGTGTCTCAGGACGCCTGGAGTCCGTGTACCAGGGGAATTCCTACCCATGACAGAGTCATGTATCTCTCTATTTAAACGAATTATTTCCCTTTCCAAAAAATCAACATCAGCTTGTAAATCTGTCATTCTTATGAATGTAATAAAATGCTATCAATGAAATTAACTTAAAACAACGACCGATCCAAATCCCACCGCTGCCACCAATTTTTGTAACGTGTTTTGGGTCCGATGATTTGGACCAGTCTGGGAGGATGTATAAAAATGATCAAAATTACAAGAATTATGTACAAAAGCTAATATAAGAACGAGTCAATATATACATATACATATATCTAGGGTTATCTATCCCTTTAATATAAAAACTAATAACAGGTAATTTCTTAAGGACAGGGCTCTGTCCTGTGTATCTGTCCGTGGGACGTGTCTCTGGGATGTGTTCTGTAGGCTGTGTCCCAAGACGGCTGTGTCCTTTTGATCTTATACAGGCTGCAGCCAGGTACTAGATATATATCCACCGCTCGTATATACAGTTAAATGCCACTGTATTTTCCGTAACAAGCTAGAAAACACAATACAACACTGGGCAGTTGTATTTAACACTATAATTCTTTTTATTAACTCTAACCACCGTACCTGCTAGCAACCTTCTCCTTCGACAGCCAAACACAGAATGACAATTTTACCTCGGATGCGCTCTTATATATACACCAGCGACACCCGGATTAACCTCGGCTTCCATCATACCCCTAATGATAAAGCCCGTCTATAATTGAATCCCGAGCCCGATCGTCACAATTTTTTTTTTAAATAAATAATTATCACATGCCGGGAGCAAGCCCCTGTGGACAGTTTATAGAGAATGAATGTTTATAGAAGATATTCAATGTTTTTATTGTGGATATGGAATTTAATTTATAACACGAGTGGGACAGGAATTTTTTTATATTTACACAAGTGCGAAGCACAAGTAAATATATATATATATATATATATATATATATATATATATATATATATATATATATATAAGAAATAAGGTATCATTTTTAAACATCTATCGGGATATAAATACGGGTTGGTCACGAGATCAAATTCCATAAAGCCCGAAGGGCTTTATGGTAAATTTGATCTCGTACCAACCCGTTTTTATATCCCGATAGATGTTTTAAAATGATACCTTATTACTTATATTTACATTTGTCACTTATTTATATTTTATATTTGCCTAATTATAATTTTAAACGTGTGAAGTGTTTTATTTTTCAAACTCAACGGCACGTGTCTAATCCATTGATTGCACGTCGACCCTTTATGACATCACTGAGAAATTACGTCGAACGTTTATGACGCGAGGAACCCGTGTTTATTCGGATATAGATACGCATTGCTTTCAATAGTGTTATATAAGGGAAAGCATTTACAAATGTATATATATATATATATATATATATATATATATATATATATAAAATCCTGTCTCATGAGTGAAATAAATTCCATATCCAACTACAAAACAGTGAATTTTCTGTTTATAATTACATTATCTTTGATTTCTCTTTGCCTCAGTCTTTTCTTAACATAGTGTTATAGGTTGTGACTTCATAGTTGGATGGTTGCGATGTCATAGCTTAGCAATTGTGAGATTGAAAACATTGTAACATGGATTTAAGCAAATATATTTGGGAGGAAATTTACAGTTTTAGTCTCTATCAATATGGTTTAGTTACTATATCTTATGACAGGCCAGAAATCATTTTTACTTACTTTGATACCCTTTCACACTGTGACAGAATATCATTTTGGTATCCTTTCACACTGTGAAGGAATATAACATTTATTCATTAAATAAATCACAGTATTTCACTATTGAAAATGTATTTAAAAAAGATTATACAACATTAATTGCATAGTACATGTAGATGCTTATAACTTTTGACAATAAGTACATGTATTCAGTGTAATCTGTTCATAGTTGTCTTGTAAATTGAAAAAAAAGTATAAAATGAAAGATGATTCAGATGTTTATATTGAATATGCATTTTTAACAATATTTATAGATTGCCTTTTGGGAATACAGTAGAAATAAGATCTTGGAGGATGGGGGATTATCAAGTGGAATCAAAGAGCCCCTCCTTTCGCAGATTACTGAAGCTTCTTTCAGATTCCCAAGTCTCAAGCTCTGAATTACAAAAAGAAGTTCAGGCTTTAATGGAAATGGTCAGAGAGCAACATGAAAGGTATTGATCTGCATTGAAAAGAAGTCAGGTTATTTGTATTTTTTTATTTTTTTTTTTTTTAACAATTTGGTGAAGTGGATTGTTATGTATAGTATTCCCATACTGGGAAGAAGATACATGCATAAAGTTATCAAAAGAAGAAATACAGTACTGTGATACACATATACACATACAGATGGATATACAGTGCTGTGCCAAAACTGTTGTTGCAGATTTTAAGCACAATGCCAAAAGGTAAAATAGAGTTCACTTACAAAGATACTAGTGAAAGTATTTTGTAGCATGATCCTTTTATATAACACATTGATGATATCCATTTATTCTGGCAATTTCAAACTTTTTTCTTACCCTCATAATAATTATGTTATTTAAGTCCATGTGTCATTTCTTGTGGATTTGAAGCCATGGTGCAAATAAGCTTATTATTAATAAATATAATGCTCTCTATGTTAAGTTGTGTTTGACTTCATATTTACAGATATATTTGCAGTTATTCAATTATTGCCTTTTTTTAGAAAGTGGGAATAAAAACATGAAACAATTTTGACATGATAATGTATATACCTGTACAATGCCTAATTTGCATACCTTATCAATATCAACAAATAAGTGAAGTTTTATCATTACTAAATTTTTTCTTGTGACTAATGTGACTTGAATATGAAATTATCACTAAACCATGGTATCTTAACATTTCATGCTTATATGCATTATAATATCAAGTGAACTTTTTTCAGAGAGAAGATAACAGACAGTGATGTCACAGCAGTTGATAAGACACTGACCTATTTTCAAGAACTCTTAAATACAGAGCCAGCATTTGCACACTGTGGTCTTGCAGATTGCTGTCGATTGTTGCGCAATATTTGTGTACAGTGTCCTTTGGCACAAGACAAAGTTTTGCCATGTCTCAAGAAGATCAGATCTGTGATACACAGTTGTGCTGGTCTTAAGAGAGGGATACACAAAACTGAAAGTGAAAGTGGCATCATTTTGTTCCGATGTATTGTACAGTTCATTGGAAACTGTATTGTCAACCATCCAAATAACCAAGAATTTGTGTGGAATAATTTCCAAGATGAGCTCAGGTAACCATGTATGGGTAAAGCGTATATGTACATTTTTTTTTTTTTTTTTTGAAATTTACATGTATCTCTGGCCAGTTAGTTGTCTCCTCTCTAAATTTCAAATTTCACTAGAAACATCTGTTGCAAATGTTTAACTTCATGTTTGAATATTATCTGATTTATGTCACATTACTTCTACTGTACTACATGTACCATGATTAACCCCTTTAAAGAATAGAGGATATAGAAAGAATGTGATCTGTAAAAAAAAAAAAAAGATGAGAGTAACTTACAAGACTTACCATATATACTCGCCTATAAGTCGGTTTTTTGGGAGTTAAATTTTGGTCCAAAACTCTATGTCCGACTTGTAGGCGAGTCATTAAAAATTGGCATTATTTTGAACGGCAACATGTAGTATTTTATAAACGTGTCTGACGATTATCATTGAATAAAATCTGGATATATTATATCATTTTTGTATTCTAAGATTATGCATGAAGTACAAGTATTTACATATTTCAATAATTTTATTTTATCGTAAGTGTGCATTAGTTATTTCTTTAATGATTTAAAATTAAATATTGGCGTCATTTCTAAAACAAAAAATTACTTAAACCAGGTTAAAACATCATTAAAACATTGATTTGAAATTGTCAACCTGTTCTTGCAAAAAGTTGTACCGACTTATACGCGAGTCAATGGCAAATCCCTCAGAAATAACCTCAAAAATTACAACCGACTTATAGGTGGACCGACTTATAGGCGAGTATACATGGTATATACGGTAGTATAAAAAAGGATGTAGTCTCTGAATTAACATTTGGTTAAAGTGCATCATAGATGTTTGTCTGTTATTTTTTTTTACTAAAAGAAATGTATTTCAATGTATTTTAGAAAGCTGAATTTTAGACTGTTTGATTTTGATTATTTGAAAACCATTGTTTTCATTTTATACTTTGACATATGATCCACTAATCTGTAGTGATAAGTTATAATTTATAGTCTTAAATTATAATTTAAGTAATAATTTAGTATAAGTTTTAAAAAGGGTCTAGGTTGTAGTGAAATGGTGTCATGGGATATGAACAAGTTTATCTTGCATGCACTGCTGAAGGAAAATATATCAAACATAAAAATCATGTTTTTGTCATCTTTACACACAGTGATCTGTTGAATTTTGGAGATGAGAAGTTATGTACATACACATGTATGGTTTATCACAATTGCCTCAGAGGAAAGCTGGACAGGAAGTCAGAGATGGATACTGAGCATTGTGGGCAAATTCTTTGTGATGTTGTCAAGGCAACAATTGACAAAGAATCTGAATATGGGTAAGGACTAATAAGGGAAAAAGTCCACATAAGAATAAAATAAAGAATGTGGTATATTGTTCATGGCAATTCTTTAATGTCTATTAGGACATGTATATTACTATATAGAAAGCTAAGCAGAGTTTCATAATAAATTAGTTTAAAATTTCATTTAAGAGTTAAGCTTTTCATATGAAATGTTCTTTTTTATCACATTAATTCAGATGTTGATGAACATTTCTGAGACCATTGAAAAGTGTCAAACATCAGTTTTAGACCCCAATGTTTTTGTTTTGTAATTGCTTCTAGATTATTTGTGGTAGGGGATTGTCTGGAAGTTAATGGCACCCTGGCTGTTGCTGATGAAGATCTATCAGATCATGAAATGTAAGGAATATGTAATTTTATGATAGTTACACTGATATAGTGAATTAACTTATGTGAACTCTAAAATGGATAAAAAATTATGAAGACTGTTGTTGTGTGAGTATGATTTCTGTAATTAATATTTTCATGTTTAACAAGTTTTTTTCTTGTGTTAAAACATTTATACACTACAGAAATAATTCATACACAGTAGATATAAAATAAGATTTAATACAGATGTATAGCAGTGTGTGTACCTGTTGATATGGTAGTAATCAGTATTAACAGTGATGCTTAAAAATTGAATTCAGAGGTGAGGAAATTTCTTCTATATTGACAATGTTCATTTACAGATTGTATGTACTAGAAATATTAATAGATCAGCTGAAGAGATTGCCAAAGGACTCTGATTTAACAGAGCCCTGTCCACATCCTTCACTAGGCAATTTACAGTACACAGTGACTCAAGTAGCTACACATGCTACAGCCATACTTAATGTCATGGAGGAAAAAATGGAAATTGTGAGTATATTTATCATGTTGTACACTAATTTTTTTTTTTAATATTTGAAGGAATATCAGTTTGTTTTATCTTTAGAAATAGTTTCCTATAAAAACCTGTGCTTACAAAAATCTTACATTTCCAATGTTTTACTGAACATTTCCCTAAAAATATGTTGTTTGACTGTTTGTTGAGATGTTGAACCAATCATTGAGATGTCTGACCACTATGACAATATGTGTAACATGTAATTTGTATTCATTTATCCTTATGAGTATGCAAGATCTGACATGTGTCAACAAGCTATATTTGTTTTGTTGAACCCAACAACTAAACTGTTGCCTTTGGCCCAATGGTCTTGGATCTGATAAAAGGCATATATATAACAATAATGTTCTGAAATTTTACATGACTCTATACAATAAATTTTTTTTTCAAAGACAAATAGAATTACACAATATTAGTATGACTTTTTTGCTGAATGAAATAGTCACTTTATACCCTATAGTATCCTTTCACTTTCTCTCTCTATGATAGACATGTATATATGTACAGTGTATATGATGCTCTTCAAGAATTATTGTTTTTCAGAATCCAAATATAATTGTGAAACAGATAGAGATCCTAGGGCTGGCTTCTTCACATACACAGCTGTACGGAGAACTACAAAATGAATCAGACTTATTGACAACTTGTCTCTGTAAGTTTTCGTTTCTGTGCATCATAAATTCAATATTTTCAATCATCACTTCATAGCCTGAATCCTTATTATACACAAAAAATCAATACATCTGAAAAACGATATTTTTTTTTACACAACACTGAAATGGGTGTATGCAATATTCTCATAACCAGTAATTTGGAATTATATTTTTACCTGATTTTCAGGTATGGATTTATTTAATAATAACAGTTAATGATGCATTAACATGCACAATTCATGATTACAAAGAACAAAGACACTTTAATTTTCATAAACAAAAAGGACACTGAAAGAATATTGAATAAAGTTAATCAAATAGCAAAAAGATTTGAGTTCAGTGTCAAACAATAGATCAAACAATATTCAAAAGCTGACGAAACTGAAAAAGAAAAGATTTGATCAGAGAGTGAACTTATAGCAAACATTGAATTCATAAGCATATAACAAATGTTATTCAAATTAAGTAGCATTAATGTTCAAGTTTCTGCACAAAAAGATGAAGAAAATGAAATGTCTATAGAATAAGAAAAGTTTTATACATTATTACATACAGTGTATTAATTGATTCTGGCCAAACCTGTAGTTTTACCATGACTTTAGTCTTTTTACCTTTGCTGTACGTAGAGTTTTATACAAGTAGATTAATACTGTAAAATCACTTATTTTTGTTGGGTCAAATTTTCATGGTTTTAGAAAAAAATTATTGGTTCATGGGGATTTGATTTTATAGTTGGTAGACAATAATGATATTGTAATGTTCTGTTTTACCATTTTGTGGAGGACATAAATATGTGGGGCCCTTTATATCATTAAAAAATTAAGAAAATTAACCTCCATGAAAGTTAGTGATTTCGCAGTACATACATGTATGTTGATGAATAAGTAAAAAAAAAAAAAAACCCAAATATTTTGCAGATTTGCTCCACAGTATCCACCGACTGGGACAATGTGGAGACAATGTGTTCAGTAGTGTGGAGAAGGTGACCCAGGTCAGGGAGGTGGATGTCCATCATCCAGCCTTCGGTCTCAAGAAAGACATCATCCGCCTGCTGGCTAATCTTGTACACAGGCATAGAGAAAATCAAGATAAGGTACATTTATTTTAGTTGTCTAATTACATGAAGTGTAATTATAGTTTGCTAGAAGTACAGTTTTCAATGCAATTACAAGGTTTTTTTAAAAAAAAACTCCTATTAAAATCGTGTATTACGTTGTACAATATACATGTAGTGTATTTGATTCTAAAAAAAAGTAAGTTTGCAACTATTGTAAATTTTATTGGAGCAGTTTCAGGCAATTTTAGGAGATTTAAATTTATTATCAATAATAATGGGAGGATTTACAATATTAGCGAGCGCAGCGAGCAGCGCGAAGCGCTGCTCGCGAAGCGAGCTCAATAGACTAACGTGTAAGAACAGAGGAAATTCGGAATGAAATCTGTACATACGTCAGGCAAATTTTCTGGTGCAACATTCCCAGAATTCCTTCGCTACCAGGGTTCCATGCGAAATTCTTACAAAACATACAAAATACCAAGGATAAATATTCATTACCGAGAGATACGTTTACTTTTCTTTCTTTGCAGAGAGCTTAAAAGAAACAAAAAATAGTTACATCTACTCTACAACGTATTTCATTTATTATTGCACAAGATCTTTAGTCTCGTTCAACCAGACGCTCGGCTGTCTCCGTAAATTCCGACGTCATGTGACGTCACAGTCTAGACTGTGTCTCGTGCGGTTTGACGTTTGAAGAGGCGGATCAATGTTACAAGTGTAAGCTGCTAGCCTATAGCTTTTTGATGGTATAACTGCGCTCGCCCCAACGGTCACACCGTAAAACATATTAAAAGGAGAGGAAGGACCTTTAGCTGAAAAATATCTTGTCATTCAATTTTGTTTCATATTTTGTGTAGTATTATCAATTTTAGTATACTATAATATTATCTTATATATTTAGAGCAGTACTATCATCAGATTTCTTACATTATTATACCCCCTGCTTTTAGCTAATGGAAACCTAAAATGCCTCTCTGATCAAAACTTAAAATATGAGGTGCACAATAGCACTATGTAATAAAGATTCTGGGAAAGTCTTGTGAAATTTTATTCAGTGGCATAGGAGGAGTTGCAGATAGGAGATGGGTACCCCCAAGGACGGACAGACGGACACCCCCATCACTATATTCCCCCCCGCTTTTCAAGCAGAATGTATGATTTTTCTTTATAAGTTTATTAAGTGTTTCATTAATTCAGTACTTGCATAGAACCAGGTGAATAGGGATATTGCCTATAAGCAATAACTTATTACATTTACCTTTGCAAGTCCCTGCTTTGCATGCATTTTTACATTACAATAGAAATAATAAACATGTTAATTGTCAGAAAATTTATAATAAAGAAGTTGGTTTGAAATGAAGAAAAAAATACCCTTAGTCTCATAAATTATCGCTGGACTCATTATTATTTACTCCAGTCTTGAAATTCAAGTTGACTTACGTATCTGTTGTGTTTTCAAACCAAGCTATAAAAATGATTTTTAAAATTTGTTTTATAGGATGGGATAGTTTTAATTACGTATAATTAATTTAACTGGACATTGTGCTGCTCGAAATAAACCTTTGAAAAGTTACAAAAAGTAGCATTTAGAAAAATATAGATTGAATCATTTTTATGCAAATGTAAAAAATTCAAACGAAAACATCATAACTGTTATTCTTATATCATAATTATTCATCTTATGTACGAATCAGCTTGGCGCGAAAAAGGATACTGGCGCAAACTATGAAGGGGCGCAAAACATCTCGATATGCAAATTTCAGATCACTGCTCAGGGCAGGGCGATCATTTCTTTAAAATTATTTTATGCACAAACGATAGTCACATTTATGCGCATCTATTAATGAAAATGTAATACATCCAAATAGAGATCACTTTTTTAAATGTATAAATGAGTTGTCTCGCTTTCTGCCCAATCAAAAAATCAAGATGGTTTGAAACGATATAAGAAAACTTGGTAACTTCGTTATCAAATGCTAAGTATCTGAAATAAAAGTGATAAAGTTCTTTAATTAAAAGTGCATGTATATGTAACATAAAGTCAAATGCGTGGATGTCTTGTGCATTTAGGTTCATAGTCTAGGTTTCCATCTCTTTATCTCAATTAACCGCCAATGCCCTCCCTGAATTTTGTGTGAAATTCTGCCAGTATCATCTTAATTTTTAATATTATTGTGATAAATGTTACCTGCAACATTTAGCATTGCAATACTTGCTAAATACACCGGTAGGATTTAAATAAGAAATCCCAAAGTATGAATTTACACTTGTTTAAAACATTTTGTTTCAAGTTTAGGCCGGGTTTTCATGCGTTCATTCTAACTCAATTGAATTTCATTATTTTCTGATGCATCTCTTTTTTCAGATCAAAAGTTCATAATCACCTGTTGCTTTGCAAGGGGTTAGTTCTGTTTTTGATCTGGGTCATTTTAATTCTTTTATTTAGGCTAGCAATATGTTTGATCTCTGAACATTCTTATTTTTAACAAAGCATTTAATTTTCTTCTGACGTAGGTGAGAGAAATGGATGGATTGCCACTTATTTTGGATCAAACGAACATTGATGCCCGAAATCCCTGTATCCTTTTTATTTATGTATTACCGACGCCTTTAAAAACCGTTTTAGTATAAAAATGCAAAATGACTCTATTTTGATATAGATTTTAAAATTTATTTCGAAGCTTTTTACTAGGCAAGTACACTCCGTCAACATAAAAGTCATGTTTGTCGTAAAATGTATTTTATACTGGACACGCATGTAGTTACCAACACAAAATTACGATATGCCGACGCTCGCTTTTGTATGTATAATACCTACGCGTTTATAATGCATGTATGTCATGTATATGCAGCGTATGAACTAACTACTCAAGGCAAATACGCGCCTGAGATTTCTATTTTTTATTGTACGTGTACTGCAAATTGAAAATAAACTACTAGGGTAATATATAATTCTTGTTGCCAAACATTTAAAGTGGACTTTGGTGAAAATTTGAAGAATCTAGTGAACTTATTATAAGAGAAAGTGTTTACAGTTTATGAAGGATAGGTGGTATCATAAATTCAAAGAAAATTTCACCAGGGCAATTTTTTTGTGAAGTTTTTCTGATCGCAAAATTCGAAAAAAAAAGTACTCACACGAGAACATTTTCTTATAGACAGATTGTGAAATTCGTATTTTGATCAATAGCCTGATGAGTCATATGCCTTAAGCACTGTCAAGCAACGTCTCTATTTCTTATAGTACTAGTAAATTATGAAATTAAAGCTCCGGCGCATTGCGTAAGACACTGTTACATACCCATTGTGTTTTACCTGCGCTGTCAGTGTTGCATAAGGTCAAATTAAGTCAACAATACCTACTTTCTATTCTAACCTGTAGTGTTTCGTTGTCTGTGCATACACCTGGTTAACCAAATCAAGCTTTCACTTCCATCTACTCAGTGAAAATTGACTCCTAATCATAGATTCACTCATTTATAAATAATCGTCCGACAAGATCATGCATTACCTAACTGAGATACATGTACGATACACGATTTATTGACTTTTTGAGAGCAGAATCATTACATGATATTGATGAACAATAATGTTCACTTAACTAGTTCTTTAGATATTTCTCAGTGGGCGATACTGGCCATCCACAATCTGTGTGAAAATAACCCAGACAATCAGAAAGTGTTGTCAGACCTTAAAATACAGGGTGTCTGTGACAAATCAGCCATAGTAGAGGAATTAGGGATCGAGGTGGAACTTAAAGATGGCAAAGTGTCTGTGAAACCCAAAACACAGGATAGGTGACCGACATCTCAACCCGGTGTTCTGTGATAAAGTACGAAGCAAAACTTACTGTTTTATGAAAGAATGTTTTAAATTGCAGAGACTCACGGTTTCATCAAGCCCATGCAGTCATCTATCTTTCCTTCATTCTTTCATTAAAACATTTATTGCTAAAGAAGTAAAAGATACATATATTTAATTTCATTTTAGGAATTATTACATGAAAATGCAATGAGTCTAATTCAATGTATCTAATTTTCTATGCTTTAGCTTGAAATCATTCAATACAAAAGTCAGTCAGGCTATGTTAAAGAATGTAGGTCAGCAACTAGGAAGCTGTTGTATACGTTGTTCAATGTATATGGGTTTGGTACCACTGATAACAGAAAATAAAACAAAAATCGTTTGTTAATGGTATGCATATACAAGGAATCTTAATCTATTTCTAACATTTACAGCATCAAAACACCAAGCCCTATTGTAGTGGGTTTGTTGTAATTTAGAGCAATTGCTCTGTTTCATAACCTTGTTCACTTAATCCTGTTAATACCATATACAACGTTTACCGCGTGCGTTTGAAAGATGACCTTGTGTTTTTTTCCACCGATAACCATATTGCTTAATGATTTGGATCAGACATGAATCATTACCTGTACTGCGTTTTGCAAGTGTCTACTATTCTAAAACTAAACTCTAAGCAGTCCAAAATTGTTAGTTTACATGTAAGTCATACGCACCATACTTACCGATTGATAATTCAATTTTGCAGAGAATATCTTGAAAACTTATCAATTTGTAAGGTTTGTTGTAAGTTATGGTGCGTAGGAAATTAACAAAACAATCTACAATTTTGGACTGTTTAGAGTCAAACATGTTAAATGTTAGTTTTAGAATGCAGATGGTCATCCTACACATTACATGCTCTTAGAACCCCCCACCCCCACCCCCCAAATCAACACGCATTACCAGGGGTTTTGATTGGATATTAAATGGTGAAAAAATATACAGTTATCAGATATACTATAATTTCCAATATTTGTATTAGAAGCATCATTAGGTATAAAAGCTGCACTCACATCCTTCAATTATTGGAACTCTGCAATTATACATGAATTTAGAAAACAAAGCACAAAACTACGCTGCGTATATGTCTTTAATTTACATCTGAATCTTTGTTCTTGTCAATTACTATAGCTAAGTCAGAAATTGTAAATCTGCAATTTCATTCATTCAGTTAAGCGGAACTTATTTTTTTTTTTCTTTGTTTGGATATGAAATCTGTACAGAAATTTAAAGACGTTTGAAATGCAATTTTATGATTTTTGTAGGGACGATTCTGTCCCTAGTAGAAAATGTATTTAAAAAATCTATGTAGCTAATATTATTTTTTAATAATAATAGTGTAATTTAATACTAGTAAAGGACAATTACTTCCATTAAGATAATCCGAACCCCATGTTCTGAAAATCAAGAGTTGGGTTGAGTTGAGAGATTGAAAATGTTCACAAAAATGTCAAAGTAATAATGTATTTACCCATGGTATTTCTTCAAGGTTTATCATTATAGTTAATCATATTATAAAGGAAAAATTACCAGATCTCAAATATATTTTCAGGAAACGCGAATAAAAGCACTTGCTATGCATTTTTTGATTGCTATTGACCAACAAATATATTCTAGGATAAAAAACTAAAGGTATTCAGACATTTGGAGAAAATTGCATGTTTTTGTACTCATAGAGTACTTTTAGTTCTTTTATTCACTTCTGTTATTATATTTTACATTGTGTAAAAAGCTTGAGTTATCATTGCAAGACATCACCGATCCCTTCTTATATATCATGCTGATAAACATTGGTATCTAAGACTTAGATTAAAGGAAATTTGATTTCTCTAAAAATGTATTCATTTTTGTACTTTGGGTTACAAAAATCAGCATTTTACAAAACCTTCAAAGAACTTATCATATTGAGATGCATGAAATGAAAATTGCTCGAAAAGATGTCAATTTTAAGCTATACAAAGGGTATTTTTTAGACTTTTTAATGTTAAATAATAACTTTGAGTTATCGTACCTGACTGAGGAGTGGCTATCCTTAAGGACGTATGGTAGTGACGATTTTGAATCCACCGCGCAACTCCGAATGACGTAAATGAATCTTATGTCGTTCATCTCTTTAGTAGAGTTGGAAACAAAATTTACAATGCAACTTATTTTAAAGATATACTTGATATAAAATCATATAAAATGTGACTAAAATTTCATTGGATTCAAACTAACAACAAGTCGAGGTAATTTTACGACTTATTTTACTTTTCGGTAATGTAAATAAAGCGGATGTTTCGAAAAGAATGAAATGCGGAGAAAACGAGGATTTTCGTCAACCAAATCTATTCAGTGGTACAGCAAGGCTTCTTTGACTCAAAAAAAGGCGATGGTGAGCTGCGTCTGACTGAAAATTACTGTGCAAAGATTAAACCCATCATTCGAATCACAAACGCACGACAACTCTAGCCTAGCAAAAACGATCTGCCCAGGTTTGTCTCTAGTATTTGACATCATTTAACTAACATTACCTCAGAAATTCAGTAAAAGTGATTGTGGCTCAGCAAAATACCGGTATTAGATAAGATAGAGATAGGCCTATATATATGAGTGAACTGGGTACTTTTTTCTGAATTGGGGGCATGAGTGAACACACAACATTATAAATTAGTGACGATTCATGTTAAAGTTTTTTTTTTCCAAAAAAAAGCAGAGATTTTGAGATTAAAATTTGTTATATTCTTCCTTAGTTGTTGTTTGCAATATAGATTCGAAAAAGGGATAAAGAGCACTACACTATATAATAATAAAAACAATACCACTGGTTACCAGTGCACACATGAGGGGGTAATTTACATGATTTATATACAATTCTGTTTTGTAATTTATTTTTATATTGTGTGACATGATTGCATTCCGGAATGTTGGTGAATCAATAAAAATTCAAAAATTTATTGATGTTATTCAGGTGTGCTTGATTTTGGAAAAACGTTTTGAGTTTCATGTACTCTATCATGTTTACATGTATGTATTGATGCTTTTAAACTTAGCAAACATAGAAAATATATTAAAAGAAACAATAATTTATTATAAATGTCAAGTCATATGAGACACAGTTATAACTCATTGAGTTGAAATGAAATTTGAAGGTAACCAGATGCAAGGTGTTGGATACTGTCTAGACAATATTTTCTTCCAAAACATACTAGATAAAAAATTCACTACACTACAACACAAAATAATACTTACCACTAAATTCTTTGGCCTAAAACAGGACTTTTCTTTTATTAAGATTATTTCTTTCCTTATTGTTGATGGTGGAGTGTCTGACATGCAATTTTGACTATAATCATTTTTTTTTAATTGAATTTTCTTCTGAGTTCATGAAAGCTAAAAGCATCAATACATATTATAGAGTATGTGAAACTGAATCATGATCAAGTAGACCACACAATATGAAAATAAAATAAAACACTTGTTTTGTATATACTGCATCTACATTTACATATATGCAGTGATAGGGAAGAAATCTCAGCTATATAGATTTAGTAGTACATGTATATTATTTGAATAGGTATCCCTAATATTGTGGACATTGAACATGAAGTTGAGATGGAACAGGATATGGAACCCTTAATATCTGCTAACTTGAAACTTGGAAGGAGGGTTATGGAACTGGGGGTGATATGACAGATGCTCTAAAATGTCCACGCCATTTCAGCAGCTCTTTCATGCTGTGGATATCCTAACTTATGGATCATCAGCTATCATTAAGGTACATTTACATTTGTCAAAATGTTAGGCTGTGGTATTGTTAGGCAAAATTGTTTCCACTTTCACAACCCAGTGAACCCACCCTATTTTGTAGCTGACCCTAATTTTTTAAAATGCTTTTTCAAGAAAAATATAAATATTCATTTTAAATTACCCAATAATAGCATGTATAAAAAATTTCCACCATAAATAAAACACTATTTCTTTGACATCCAGTCTATGCAAAAGACATCGGACCGTCAGACCTGACCAATGTGCAGTGCCTCTGGTGCAATGCGTCATTTTTTACACCGGACCAGAATGTCCGATGTGTCTCTGTCCAGTTTTGAGCATTATTATTTTGATGGGGAGTCATGTAAATGTTTGTTATAAGTAAAAAATTTCGCACAAATCCAAATACGTAAATGAAGGTGATTAAAACTGTATGGACCATCTACAGTACTATGCGGGAGCAATCCCTTGTAAAAGAAAAGCTGTTAGGCTTACTACTCTGTATTTTCACGTGTTCCACTTTTTTACATTAGGTTTTTTGGTCCGACAAAATTTGATTCAGTCCTGTGTGTTCATTGATTACACAGGACCAAATGTCCTGTGTGGTCCAAAAAACTTTCGCATGGACTGGACATCAGTGTTACTTGGTTGTTTTATTTAAAAAAGTCCACGCAAAAAAAAAAAAATTAAAAATATGCCTACCAGTACCTACCGGTACTCTAAATTTTTCCAGCATGAACGTGATGAAAGTGGAAACAAATCAGGTTTAACCAATCATTTTTCTTGGCTTTACTTAGATTATTTTCTTTGATAATTGGCTAGATTTCACAATTAGTAAGCAAGTAAATTGTATTTTATACATGTAGTGATATATTACAGTATGAAGAAAAACATAAAAATACATGTAATCAGTCAATTAAACCTATGTGTCACTTCAAGACAAAACCATGTATATCATAGTTGATACCCATGACAAGTTTTAGATAAAGTTTAAAGTACAATGTACCATATGTAGTGATGTAACAATTAATTGATTAAATCAATTATCTAATCGAAATGATAATCGATTACTCAAAATATTAGTTAAAAGCAAATTATTCCTTTGATTTTTGATTCATTCTTCTTTGAATTTAACTAAATCCTAAATAATAATCTAATAAATGAACCCAATGATACAAACTATTTCAAAAATGTATTTTGGAAATCACTCCAGAATTTCTAAACAATTTATTGTACATTTGAAATTGAAGAAATATAATATTTGAAATTAATCAATTTTTTTCCGATTATAGTGCATCCCATTATTCCAATAATCAATTATGAAAAAAATCCCAATTTCCCATCACTAACCATATGCAAGAATTGTAACTGTTTGATGAATACTAACTGGTATATTAGGTTTGACATTAAATATTATGAATTATACGTAAATACAAACATACAAAATTATTGTTTATTTATAGTATCATAGGGACATACAACTTGTATGTTTCATAGTTATTTACTTATTAAACATTTCATGTTTGAAATAAAGCAAACAGGTTTAGGTATGTGAAATCACTAACTGCCCATATACATGTAACAAGTTTATTGATGCAGACCTCTAGTAAAAAAAAGGGGGGGTGCAACCGACATCTTAATGAAAATTTACTCTATAGCCAAATAACTATTCTCAGAAAAAAGGAGGACAGAACACCCCCCCCCAACACACACAACCATTCTGTAGGCCTGTATTGACTAGATCATTTGATTGTTATTAAAATGAAAATTAGTTTATCACCTGAACTAATAACTAAAACAAGATTATTGTTTCTTACAGAGAGCGGGAACATCATTATCATATCAGCAATGAGACGAGAAAAGTTTTCAACTTTTTCCACAAAGAACAATCAGTAAACAGGCAGACAAAATTACAGGTCTAAAAATAAATGGAATGAAGGTGTACAATAACAAGTGAACATAGAAGTTTCTCCTGTAACAATCAGAATTAGACTAAAGTTTTGAGTAACGACAAGAAAAGTGTAGTCACTGGATACACTATCATTTCCTATGATGTCCCAGTATTACCGAATGCAGTTTAAAACTGGCATTGTCAACAAATTCAATATGGAGTTATTAATGGAAGATGTGAATTGAAAACTGTGTGTGACTCGTTATAAAAAGTAAAGTGGATTCTATCTCAGAATGCAGACTTTTTCAGTTGAAAGACCCCAGAGTTTTATATGAAAAGAGTCATATATCTTCAGTCTGTTTGAAATGTCCATGACATCAGTTGTGGATACATTATTGGTGTTATCAGAATTTGCCATGTCTGTAGCATCATTTTTAGATACAGTGTCAGTGTTTGGTACTAAATGTAATAAGTTTTCATTAATTTAAATTTGGTCAAATTACAAATTATTTTTCTTTTTAGGTCACCTGAGTCACTCAGGTGACCTATTGCTATCCGTTCTCGTCCGTCGGCGTGCGTCGTGCGTTAACATTTGAACATTTTTAGCTTCTTCTCTGAAACCGCTTAACCAATTTCAACCAAATTTGGCATAAAGCATCTATGGGTGAAGGGGAACATAAATTGTGAATTTCATGGTCCCTGTACCCCTGGGGCCTGAGGGGTGGGGCTAAAACCACCAAAAATAATGCAATCTTTAAAAATCTTCTTCTTTACTCCTGGACATCAAGCAGTCAAACTGTTGGCATCATTGTAATAAGCATTGAGCCCTCTACCAAAATTGTGAAATTCATGGCCCCAGGGTCAGGGGTTCTGGCCCCAGGGTGGGGCTATATAGATCATATAGTGAAAGTGCATTATTTCTTTGAAAATCTTCTTCTCTGCTCCTGGGTATTAAATAAGGTAACTAAGTACATAGTTATGATGAGCAAGAGTGCCTCTTCCAAAATTGTGAAATTCATGGCCCCGGGGTTAGGGGTTCTGGTGTAAGGGCGGGGCTCTATCGACTATATAGTGAAAATGCATTAATTCTTTGAAAATCTTCTCCTCTGCTCCTGGGCATTAAGGTGATAAACTAAGTACATAGTTATGATGAGGAGGTGGGCCCCTTCCAGAATTGTGAAAGCCATGGCCCCTGGGTCAGGGGTTCTGGTGTTAGGGCAGGGCTCTGTTGATTATATAGTGAAAATGCATTAATTCTTTGAAAATCCTCTTCTCTGCTCCTGGGTATTATTTAAACAAACTAAGTGCATGGTTATGATGCATAAGGATGCCTTTTCAAAAATTGTGAATTTCATGGCCCCAGGGTCAGGGGTTCTGGTGTTAGGGTGGGGCTCTATTGATTATATAGTGAAAATGCATTGATTCTTTGAAAATCTTCTTCTTTGCTACTGGAGATTATTTAAACAAACTAAGTGCATGATTATGATAGGCAAGGATGCCTCTTCCAAAATTTTTAAATACATGGCCTCAGTTTTTGGGGTTCTTGAGGAGGGGGGGGGGGACTCTATTGATTATATAGTGAAAATGCATTAATTCTATTAATTAATCATTAACTAATCCTGTCTGCTCCTTAGTGTTGAGCTGATAAATAAATTGCTTAGCTATGATGAAGATGGGAGCTTCGAACAGAATTTTTAAATCTTGTGGTCCTAAGGTCAGGGGTTCTGGCATAACGAGGAAGGGGGGGGGGGGCTTTTGATAATATAGTGGAAAAGTGTTAATTCTTTGAAGTCCATAGTTATGATGATGAGGGTAACTCTTCCAAATTTGTAAATTTCTTGACCTTTGGTCTTGGGTTCTGGTGTTAGGGTAAGGCTTTGTTGAATCTGTAGTGAAAATGATTGTACCTGTGAAATTCTTCTCTGCTTCTGGGCATATCGAAAGCAAACTGAGTAAAAGTTTAAATGATATAAGTAAGCATATTTCTACCAGATTTTTGAACATCAGGACAATTTGTCTAAGCATTCTGGTCCTGAACAGGGCTCTATTAATTTGTATTCTACTGAGAGAAGTTATTCCCCTTTTCCATTCACCTTTGATAATTAATCACTGTAAATAATGTATTTGAAAGATTAATAGAATAAGATAATTATGCAAGAATGTTTATCGTATAATTCAAAAAGTACTTTCTTAGTTTTTAATTAATAATCAGGCAGACCTGTAAGTAATAGATAAATAAAAATGAGACAAAAATAACTTATCTTATTAAAAGTTCTTCAAAGACCATAAGAGAGGTCAATGCTAGAGGTCTTAATATGGGATTAAAAATAGTACAGAAGCACTAATAGTTTGTTAATAGTCTGCATGGTGATAATACTAAGTGGGGGACAGATTAGAACTTAAGTTATGAGTTGATACTGAATACTAGACTAATTATTTTGTTGATCCTGATCTTCCTACTTCTCTTGCTTTAGGGCAACAAAGCTTCATCTGTCAGTGTATTTAACTTCTAAATTGTTGTATTATACTCAGGTGACCGTTAAGGACCTTGGGCCTCTTATTTTTTTAATTGTAGATAGAGCAAATAAGTTTTCAATATGTTAATGTATTTTGATTCTCATGAATTTTGCAATATTAAATATATTTCATTATAAAAATTATTTCATTACCTTATCATTGTATGAACAGATGCTAAATACACTGCATGTTAAAAAAAAGAGTAGAACCTGTGAAATTCATCTTCCTTATTTTTAACAAGGTTTTCCATTGGAAAAATGATGAAAATGGCACACAAGGACTGCTAATGACCCAAATGCATGCCATGACCTTGACTCAAGATCCTTTGATCAAGTTAAATGTCATTTTAAGAATAACATTGAATTCCTGTATTTTGTATGGAGAACATGATGCTCATACTGATCATAAATATTGAATACAACTTAAAGTTACATGTATGTATTGAGTAACTGACCTTGACTCAAGGTTATTCCAGCAAGTTCAAGGCTTCTGGCAGAAAAAGTGTATTATTTGTACCTGGTCTACTACTCTCAAATGGAGGCTAATTGGTAGTTGATACTTGACACAAAAATTAATTACGACTCAAATCTGTGTCATAATCTGACCCAATGTCATGAATGTATAATCTCCTACAACTTTCTTGTATTAATAATCTCCCGTCCCTCATGTGTATGGTTATATTGAGGAGGTAATAAGCTGCCTCACGTCATGTACTGTAAGTTTTTATCTTCATTTATAAGCTCCTGTCAGTGTGTGAGAGTTATGTCAGGTGCAGTATTACATAGCTGCTCAAGCCCGTAGAATGCTGGGGGACCTACTTTTTCCGAATATAGTAGTTTGCTATAGTGATTGCCCCCCCCCCCCCCCATTGCTACACTGTCAATTTCCACGAAATGGACATTTAATTAGTTTGGTTTCTTTTTTTTTTTTGCCTATCAGATTATTTTGGGAAGTTGAAGTTGCCCCTCCCCCTATTTTTGGTGAGTTTTTTTCTTTTTTTCTTTTGCTTGACAGATTTTTTGGGGGGAAGGTGCCTCCCCCCCCCAACTTTTGAAACCGTTGCTACATGTACAAGCCTGCTGCTTGACTTGTAAACTGATGATACTTATTATTAGAGAAACAAAGGTTATTTTAACCATAAAAAGAAAACTAGAAAAAGATATTTAAGATAAATAGTTTAAAACCCTTCAAATTATAAAACATAAGTTCATCTATTTTAGTGAAGGACTATTTTTGTACTTTGTGGTTTTAGCTCTTAAAATTTTATCTGATTTTGTTAAATATTGTTGTTACTCTACACCATATTGTACACATGCATAGAAAAGTATAGTGTAGTATATTGTGGTGGTGTCACTATTTTCCCTAGCTTCAACAGCATGTATGATGGTTTAGTCAGACTTGTAGCAACAATTTCAAAAGGGGGGGGGGGCTTCCCAAAAAAATCTGATAAAGGAAAAAAAGACCAAAAAAAAGGGGGGCAATATTTCTCAAAAATCTGACAAGCAAATATAAAAAAAACACCTAATTTCACTATCCAAATCCTGGAATTTGCTAGTGCTCAACATTGAAGGAACTAGCATCTAAGGGAAAATTTACTACAACAATGGGCGCACTTGTTTCATAAGCCGGGTCAAGCCGGTTGATACTTCCGGAAGCGGGCAAGTAACTTGTTTCAAATATTTTTAAGCCGCCGGGCAGTCAGAAAGTAGCCCGGATCGCCCGAAAAATTTCGAGCGGGCAGATGAAAAGCAATATGGCGGAAAACGGAGGTAGAAATTTTCTTGATACTGAAATATTCGTTTTTTATCATTTGCAGTAGTTTCAGTTTCAATAAATATACAGTACTGAGATAATAAGTAACTTTTACAACATGTTTGTTTATATTTGCACAACCAACACTTCTTTTTTTTAAATTTTAAAGTTACTTTTCAGTTTTGTTTGTAACGAGACCCTGTGCTCCAAATTCACAGATTGTGTATTGAATGGAAAATCGTTATCCTCGTGTGTTCAGAGAAAATTATTTATTACACTAACAGCACCGATAACAGTATCAACCATTTTCCGGCTGAATTTTCACTCATTTCAGCGACACTAACCGGGTCAATATGTCATGTGATAAAAGTGAACCGGTTCATCGCCCGGCTGTCTGAAACAAGTGCGCCCAATATACTTTACTCAGAAACAACCCCCCCCCCCCTCCGCATTCTACGGACCTGGGTTTAATAGCTGGTTAGTTAATCGTTACTGCATCATATCTAATCTTTCAATATTGCTGAAGATGGAAAATATTCATTCAAGAGAAAGATTTATTATTAATTAAAATTAAACATGGAGACATATCAGATGACATACTAGAACGAATGTGCAATAAGCCTCGAGCATTCTGTCTTCGGCAGTTCACTTTATTTCATCCGTTCCACTAAAACGTTAGAAATTATAAGCCGGAGTTTCAAATTCTATTTTTTTTTTTTGTTCAAAACAATTCATAGATAATTGTAAACACATCCCCCAAGTCTACTTTCAACTTTGATTCCGAATCGGCATTTTGTGTACGAGTTGCAAACTGGAAGTGATGTGTACACGATAATGTACAAAACCAAACCGGGAAATCGGAAGATTTTCGGATTGTTCGGCAAAAATCTGGTGAAAAGCATTGCCCGCCGTGTCACAAGAAAAAAATAATAACTATAATAAAAATTTGAGTTTAAAACGACAAAATCAGGAGAGTTAGAAACTATAAGCAAGTAAATAAATTGCAATCTCATTATTTTAACATTTTATAACAGCTTTTTGAGCAGAGGAAATTCGGGTCAGAAAATTCGGGAGCACATTACTCCAAAACTACACACTAACATTATAATTTTTTATTAGCAATTTGTAAAGCAAGCAAATCACTATAAATATAGCATAAGATATCAAATTTTTAATTATTCTTTCATTATTAAAAAATACGTTGTACATATACATGAACCCATTTTCCCAATAAATTGTCATGATATAAATGAATCAAAATTAATTTGTCTTTTTGGCTTTTTTCTTGCACTATTTTGTTTTGAAATTAAAATTTCAATATTGTGGATGACATCTTTTTCAAAAAAAATATTTTTATGTTGTTTTTATTGTTGTTCTCAATTTTTTAAAAATTGGTTATAAAAATATCACTTTATCATACAGAGTTTCCCCCCTTATTTAAGTGCGTCATAATTTTAGATTTACTCACTAGAACCTTTTCTTATAATATTTTATGAAATATATAAAGGTACTTCTTTCATTTTATGTGGATGTTTTAGAGTTTTAATTACTCTGAAATTAGGACTTGTCAGTACCATACTCCCTTAAATCCAAAGAGGACTTCTAAATTTGGTACTTGATATATATTTTTTTGTAAGAAAATGTTTCAATGGCATGAATAACCAGATTTTGTACTAACGAAGTAATATCATAAGCTAAGTCTTCTAAATCTTCCAAACGGTTTACAAAGAAGTGCATTGTCTTATTTAGCTGACTGAATTGTAAAACTCTTTCATGAAATTTTATATTATTCATTTAGAAATGTTTGGATACTGTTCGTACAATGGTCGACTTATTACATGTACTCTTTAAGGCCTTAAATTACATGTATTTCTAGACCATTCCAACGTTTAAAATGTTGTTAAAGGTTTAGTATGTTTTAATATCAACAATGTTAAGATTTTTTGCAAGTCATTTGAATTTTACGATCTAGACTGCTTTGTCACTCGAGGATGGATTTGAAATGAATGCATTAATTTGGTATTTCACGATATAAATGTGTATGAGGAATTGTTGTGTTTATGTAAATGCTATAAATTTATGTTACGGTTTATTTTATACTTAACGGTTGTAGACTGTTTGTCATATCACGACATATTTTTATTTTAAGTGAAAGTGTTAAAAGAAATGTAAAAAAAAAAAAAAAAAAAAAAAAAAAAACCAAACAAACAAACGAGACACAAATTTGTTTAAAAAATATACAATCATTTCACATGATTATATAATTTAAGAGTTTCATGAAGTGGTTTTTGGAAACAACATGGCTGAAGAGAATATAATTTATGTCTGTCTAAAGACCAACCTATTTTAACTTCATTTACTTTTTAGTGGTCGACATTTCAAAAATATGATATACTGATTTCCTCAAGCATTTTGATTGCTTCATCAGTACGTGTATGTATTTTTCATGTATTTTTTGCCATGTAAAGAGGACTGCATATAGTGCAACAAAAGGGATACTGTAAATTCCTAAATATGCGCAATGAATCTGTTCTCGAATAATTTTAATTAAGCGAGAAGCACAATGCTGCACTCTAGAATTAAAATTACTCGTTTATATTTTTATAAGACTGGAATGTATGTAAAATCTCACACCGCGAAATTAAGTCCTTGCGTAAATTAAGGAATGTATACAGTATTCATATTCTGATGCTTGATGTGATATATATATATATATATATATATATATATATATATATATATATATATATATATATATATATATATATATATATATATATATATATATATATATATATAACTGTTACAAATTAAAGAAAACATTTCTAACTTTATCTTAGATATGCTCATGATTATCCAGACTTTGACTTTTATCTAAATTATGAAAACGTTTAATCCACTTAAAGTTAAATAATTTTATTCATGAATATAGTATTTGCTTGAAATATGAGTAAATGTAGTTGCTATTTCAGATATTTAAGAAATTATTTCATAAAAGAAATGATAAATATTAAATTATGCTTTTTCCCCGTCTGTATTCCAGAATTAGACCAGAATGTATTTACATCACATATAAAGTATATCAGATGAGCTAGAGAAATTACAGGTGATCGTAGAGAGCTCTTTTAGCGATGTATTTAAGTAATGGCCCGTCTTTCATATATACGTAAAGAATTTACAGCAATTGAATTGATTTGATTAATACATTTTAATCAACATTAATATTTGTTAATTGTTCTCCATTTGTTATATAAAACCACTATACTGAATAAAACGTTTCAAAGAAAATAAATTGAAATGCAACACAATTGCAATATCTGTATTTAAACGCACACTCAATGTATTATTTTCAGACTGAGCAATTACAGTTTCTGAACTGTACCGAAGAACCCTCTAAGTACATGTATCATAAATGAGAATGCTGTGCATGGTTATTTAAACCATTTGAAGTGTCTCACCCACTGGGTTATTGTGTTGCATTTAGATTTTGTTCCTTTCTTGTCTGTAATAGATTCCACGAACTAAAGTATTCAAATACTACATATTTACTACGTCATTTCTACCTATAATCATCGATACAGAATCAATGTCACCAATGACGTATTCTAGAGGGTTTTTGTGTATTTGTGTTCTTGGTCGTTTATTTTATTCGAAGGTTTAAGTAATTTTTGTACATTGCTAACTTCTTTTAAAATTCGAAACTATAAGGACTATGGTACGCTATACAGTATGCTCATCTGAAACAATAGATTTAGCCCAAGTTTTTTTGTTTTTTTTTTTTGTTTTGTTTTGTTTTTTTTTTAATTTTTTTTTTATTTTTGCAATTGAAAATATTTGGAATTTTAACACATGTACATGCTAGTATACTGTAGCTAGTGCGACCATGTTACCTTTTTATACCTGTCTGAATTGCGAGATGAAATACGATTCACAAAACCCTGTATGTACAGAGAATCGTTAGCTGGTATGAAACAAAATTTACACCTTGGACAATGAAAGTTAAATCAAATGCAGTTGTCGAGTGTAATGTTTCTAGATGAATGCTGGGTTTAACTGCGGTAGTTCTTTACAGTGTTTTTCAAGTTGAAATTGGATTATATTTCATTTTTGACGTTTTTAAAAAAATCTTTTTTTTATATAAATTGTATGTTATAATTTATCAAATCTATTATTTAATATAATATGTTAAAATTCTGGTATGATTTATATCCTAGACGTTTTACAATCAACTTCACATTAGAAATTTGTGCTGATTGAAAAATAAATATGCATCTTTTTTTCAAATATAAGTGTAATTGAGTCCTTGAGTTTTAAAGTATAATTTGTCGCCAGTGTCGACAACAGATTGAAATGTATAAAATTCATAAATGAAAACGAATGCATTTTATTTTTCAGTGGCAGAATTGAGCATAAATCATTTTAATGGTATTCAGCCTCGCTTTGATCTGCATGTAAATACAATTATAGAAACAAATTGTACCCTAATGATCCCATTAAAGTTTTGACACTTGTTCAGATATAATTACATATAGAAGAAAAGCTATAAATTGTAAGATGTTATTCGAACCAGATATCATCTTTAATAACTTGATCAAAAATTCAACAATATTTCTATAGTGATGGAAATCTTATGGCGTCATTAACATAAAAAGTAGACTTAAATTTTGACAGTTCTTTTGCTTTAAAATCTTTATCATTTTAAGAAGATATTATTATACAGGTAGCTTAACTTTTTTTCAACTCTGTTGTTCAATTTCTTTTCATTCTTCCTCTTTACACCAATCAAAAAAAAAAAAAACAAAACAAAACAAACAAACCAAAAAAAAAAAGGAACATGTATATATATATATATATATATATATATATATATATATATATATATATATATATATATATATATATATATATATATATATATATATACAAACTATCTGAAGAAAGATTATCTAATTTTTTGATAAAATTTGCACCTTGTGCACTTGGATACTTACGAGATATATATAGTGAAAATTTATGTCACACAGTCTAAATTGTAAAAAAGAAAATATGCACTCCTAAATTTCATTGAAGTAGCCTTTCTGGATTTACGAGGGTTGATACAAAAATAATGTCACATTTGCTATGAAACTTTTATAATTGAGTGTTATCAACAAAATTCTGCATCCTAATTTCCCTATTTATTTGCCTTAAATTTTCTTTCAGTTTTATAAAACACTTTTTTATAATATTAAGATACACGCAACGTAAGGTTTTGTCTATCGCCGCACGGCAATAATGTTACCGACGTTTTTATGACGTTACTTTTCGTCACTTATTTTCAATTCATCCGCATATTTTATTTAACCTCTCAGTGCTTCTTTTTAGTAATCTTTACTGCCATTTTGATATAAAGCATGTTGTATTGAATTGTATTAAAATTTATATCTAAATTCATTCAAATGTGCGTAAATCTTAGTAGTGGGGAAACTGAAAATGAGTGTGGAAGAGAAAACTCATTACGACGTGAGTACATCTTTGCCTAACGGCGATAAACGAGACCCAACGTCGTGTTTATTCAAATATTCAAAAAGTACTGTGTATATCTGAAGGAAATTTAAGGCAAAAGTCAAAATATAAAGAGGTATTAGTATGTTAAATTATATTGATAACATTCGATTATCAAAGATTTAATAGAAGTTGTGCCATTGCGTTTAATCAACCCTCGTATATACATCCATTAACAGGTTTATTTAATTTAACAATAGAAATCTAATACGCAGTAGTTCAATGAAATTTGAAAACTGCATTTTCCTTTCTCTTTTTAGCTCACCTGAGCTGAAAGCTCAAGTGAGCTTTTCTGATCACCCGTTGTCCGTCGTCCGTCCGTCTGTCCGTCCGTCTGTAAACTTTTCACATTTTCAACTTCTTCTCAAGAACCACTGGGCCAATTTTAACCAAACTTGGTACAAAGCATCCTTGGGTAAAGGGGAGTTTAAATTGTAAAAATGAAGGGCCAAGTCCTGTTCAAAGGGGAGATAATCAAGAAAATACAAAAATTGGGTGGGGTCATTAAAAAATCTTCTTCTCAAGAACCACTGGGCCAGAAAAGCTGAAACTTATGTGGAAGCATCCTGGGGTAGTGTAGATTCTAAATTGTTCAAATCATGACCCCCGGGTTTAGGGCAGGGCCACAATAGGGAATCCAAGTTTTACATAGAAATATGTAGTAAAAATCTTTAAAAATCTTCTTCTCAAGAACCACTGGGCCAGAGAAGCTGAAACTTATGTGGAAGCATCCTGGGGTAGTGTAGATTCTAAATTGTTCAAATCATGACCCCCGGGGTTAGGGCGGGGCCACAATAAGGAATCCAAGTTTTACATAGAAATATGTAGTAAAAATCTTAAAAAATCTTCTTCTCAAGAACCACTGGGCCAGAGAAGCTGAAACTTATGTTGTAGCATCCTGGGGTAGTGTAGATTCTAAATTGTTCAAATCATGACCCCCGGGGTTAGGGCGGGGCCACAATAAGGAATCCAAGTTTTACATAGAAATATGTAGTAAAAATCTTAAAAAATCTTCTTCTCAAGAACCACTAGGCCAGAAAGGCTGAAACTTATGTGGAAGCATCATTGGGTAGTGTATATTCTAAATTGTTCAACTCATGACCCCCGGGGTTAGGGCGGGGCCACAATAGGGAATCCAAGTTTTACATAGAAATATGTAGTAAAAATCTTTAAAAATCTTCTTCTCAAGAACCACTGGGCCAGAGAAGCTGAAACTAATGTGGAAGCATCCTTGGGTAGTTTAGATTCTAAATTGTTCAAATCATGACCCCCAGGGGTAGGGTGGGGCCACAATAGGGAATCCAAGTTTTACATCGAAATATATAGTAAAAATATTTTAAAATCTTCTTCTCAAGAACCACTGGGCCAGAGAAGCTGAAACTTATGTGGAAGCATCCTTGGGTAGTGTAGATTCTAAATTGTTCAAATCATGACCCTCGGGGGTAGGGTGGGGCCACAATAAGGAATCCAAGTTTTACATTGAAATATATAGTAAAAATATTTTAAAATCTTCTTCTCAAGAACCACTGGGCCAGAGAAGCTGAAACTTATGTGGAAGCATCCTTGGGTAGTGTAGATTCTAATTTGTTCAAATCATGACCCCCGGGGGGTAGGGTGGGGCCACAATAGGGAATCCAAGTTTTACATTGAAATATGTAGTAAAAATCTTTTTCTCAAGAACCACTGGGCCAGAAAAGCTGAAACTAATGTGGAAACATTCTTGGGTAGTGTAGATTCTAATTTGTTCAAATCATGACCCTCGGGGGTAGGGTGGGGCCACAATAAGGAATCCAAGTTTTACATTGAAATATATAGTAAAAATATTTTAAAATCTTCTTCTCAAGAACCACTGGGCCAGAGAAGCTGAAACTTATGTGGAAGCATTCTTGGGTAGTGTAGATTCTAAATTGTTCAACCCATGACCCCCGGGGTTAGGGCGGGGCCACAATAGGGAATCCAAGTTTTACATAGAAATATGTAGTAAAAATCTTTAAAAATCTTCTTCTCAAGAACCACTGGGCCAGAAAAGCTGAAACTTATGTGGAAGCATCCTGGGGTAGTGTAGATTCTAAATTGTTCAAATCATGACCCCCGGGTTTAGGGCAGGGCCACAATAGGGAATCCAAGTTTTACATAGAAATATGTAGTAAAAATCTTTAAAAATCTTCTTCTCAAGAACCACTGGGCCAGAGAAGCTGAAACTTATGTGGAAGCATCCTGGGGTAGTGTAGATTCTAAATTGTTCAAATCATGACCCCCGGGGTTAGGGCGGGGCCACAATAAGGAATCCAAGTTTTACATAGAAATATGTAGTAAAAATCTTAAAAAATCTTCTTCTCAAGAACCACTGGGCCAGAGAAGCTGAAACTTATGTTGTAGCATCCTGGGGTAGTGTAGATTCTAAATTGTTCAAATCATGACCCCCGGGGTTAGGGCGGGGCCACAATAAGGAATCCAAGTTTTACATAGAAATATGTAGTAAAAATCTTAAAAAATCTTTTTCTCAAGAACCACTAGGCCAGAAAGGCTGAAACTTATGTGGAAGCATCATTGGGTAGTGTATATTCTAAATTGTTCAACTCATGACCCCCGGGGTTAGGGCGGGGCCACAATAGGGAATCCAAGTTTTACATAGAAATATGTAGTAAAAATCTTAAAAAATCTTCTTCTCAAGAACCACTAGGCCAGAGAAGCTGAAACTAATGTGGAAGCATCCTTGGGTAGTTTAGATTCTAAATTGTTCAAATCATGACCCCCAGGGGTAGGGTGGGGCCACAATAGGGAATCCAAGTTTTACATCGAAATATATAGTAAAAATATTTTAAAATCTTCTTCTCAAGAACCACTGGGCCAGAGAAGCTGAAACTTATGTGGAAGCATCCTTGGGTAGTGTAGATTCTAAATTGTTCAAATCATGACCCTCGGGGGTAGGGTGGGGCCACAATAAGGAATCCAAGTTTTACATTGAAATATATAGTAAAAATATTTTAAAATCTTCTTCTCAAGAACCACTGGGCCAGAGAAGCTGAAACTTATGTGGAAGCATCCTTGGGTAGTGTAGATTCTAATTTGTTCAAATCATGACCCCCGGGGGGTAGGGTGGGGCCACAATAGGGAATCCAAGTTTTACATTGAAATATGTAGTAAAAATCTTTTTCTCAAGAACCACTGGGCCAGAAAAGCTGAAACTAATGTGGAAACATTCTTGGGTAGTGTAGATTCTAAATTGTTCAAATCATGACCCTCGGGGGTAGGGGGGAGGGACCACAATAAGTACTACGAGGGGGGGGGGGGAGAAATCAGGTGAAAAACAGCAAGGCCAAAGTTACTCAGGTGAGCGCTGTGGCCCATGGGCCTCTTGTTATTATAATTACATGTATTTATTTTTTGTTTGTTTGTTTACAAATGTATTTTGTACACTATCCTATAGAAATCCAAGAAATGTCGACCTTGTATAATTTATGATATAAATGCAATCATCGAAGTCTAAGGATAAGTTCCTCTTCCAGACAAATAAATCATTTCTGTAGATTTTATCTTACACAACTTGTAATATTGCGAGTCATAATTTCTTGTTGACATAATAGAATTTCATTCAAAAACATAATTACCCTGTAACCAAATAATGATTGAAATGCTTCATATGATTAACTGTGCATGTTGTAATAAGTATTGAAAGGAGGATTTTTATAAATCTGGAATTGATAATGTATATATAGTCATGCATGATACACAGCAAGAAAATGTAGAGTTAACTTTCCAAAAGCAGGAAAAACCCCTTCGTTTCGCAAAGTAAGCCCGTATCAACATATTATAAATATTAACTTCTCATGCTGTAATTTACAATTTAAAATTTTAGATTTAGATTTTTATGAATCTGACTTTGTACTGATAACGATAAGACTGAACACAGAAGCTGAATTATAGTTATCTTTTGAATCCAGTAAACTATGAAAACCTATGCGGAGTTGAACTGGAAGAGAGGTGGCAATCCTACCTCCTTCCATCCCTATTTGTCCTTCCCCTTCCCATGTTGCTTTCCTCTTCCTCTCTTCCCCCTGTTACCCTCCTCAATTACCACCCCATTTCTAACTTTTGCAAGAAAACCTTTCCTCAAACCTAGCCAGCCACAAGCACAACTACTTTACATGCAGTAATTTATAGCACTTTACTGAATGAGGTGGAATGCAGCCATGGGATATTTGTTTAAAGCATTATAATGCTAGATTGCGTTAGGGAGTATGCATTTACAGGTTACAACGCTGAATAAATTTAACTTATTATTTGAATTTTGACTTTTCAGATAGATGGTTAATTGTAAATATTGGATAATGTACTGACGTATTTTGCGTAACTGTCATAAAAAGGTACATGTATTTTGCATTAATCATATTCGGAAATCAATGTATAAATTTACAATTGTCCTACTATAGAATGTTTTTTGTTGTTTGTTTGTTGATTAATCAATTTTTTTTCCAAACAGTCATTTTTGACAATACACTTTGTCAAATGCATTATACATGTAATCGTTCATAATTTTTATGTTCTAACTCGGTTTATTATGGACAAAACAAACTTTATACAACCAACACGATGGGCCTGTGTTAGGCATATTAAAATCAAATATCTAAGTAAATCAATTACTAATAACAGAAAAGGGAAGTATATTTATCAATTAAACACAAATAATCACAAAACCTATAGAACCTAAACAGCTTAACATCAACTTTGGCGATGAGGAAAAGTAGAAGCGTCAGAGTCCTGCAAAAAAATAAGACAAATGTAGATAACAGAATAGCAGGTGACAGTTTGTATTGATGGAGTGATAATAACTTCGTCGATTTTTTTAAAGATATTTGTAAAGGTATTTAAAAAATTACAAATTTGATTTATCAGTGCATGTATTTTCGTTGTAAGAATTAAATTTTAACTTTCCTTATCTATGAAGTAATATCCCGCTATCACCTGCATGTGTTGTTTACATCTCCCAACTTATTCGATACTCAAACGCATGCTCCGCGTTCGATCAATTTTTAAATCAAGGCAGGCTACTGACAGATAAGTTGATGTCACAGGGATTTCAACAACCTCATTTAAAGTCAGCATTTCTTAAATTTTATGGTCGTTATAATGACATTGATGGCAAATATAACCTATCGTTGGGTCATAATTTGGCTGACTTGTTTTATACCAATTGTTAGGCCTTTGTTTTTATACTGAATTTGACTACGGAATGTTCCGTGTACCTGATCAATACACAGGGCTCACGGCGGGTGTGCCCGCTCGGTTTCTTTTTTAATTTTTCAAGCATTTTTGCATTAGTTAGTTATATACTCGTATTTATTTTGCATTAACTTTTTTAGTCTGAAAATGTCAAATATTATAAGTGAAAAGCGATTCTTCGGTTTCCTAAGGCAGAAATTAATTGTCACGATGACTTCAATGTGTCAAAGTTGGTTTTTTGTTAATATGCATTATCCAAGAGAGATGAACATCACTTATTGTTGATCTCGGGTATGATTTAAAATTTTCAAGACAAGTGAAAGAGATGTTCTTCTCCAACGTGTCTCTTCCGTTGTCTGTCGTTCATAGACATATTCAGCTACTTTTCTTTTAAATAACCCAGCCAACTCTAATTTTAGTATATAGCATCTATGGGTAAAGGGTCACACCAATTCTCTGTGCTCTGATTTTAAGTA
Source organism: Saccostrea echinata (assembly GCF_033153115.1). Lineage (NCBI taxonomy): Eukaryota > Metazoa > Mollusca > Bivalvia > Ostreida > Ostreidae > Saccostrea > Saccostrea echinata. Next base: position 3,060,950 of record NW_026889760.1, on the reverse strand, counting down.
ATAAAACCATTAAAATTGATGCATCTAAATAAAAAATCTTATTTTTTTTCTTTTACACTCCAGTAACTATTTGAACGATGATAAGGAGAATAATGTGAAAATTATGATTCTTGAATTCATTCGCCAATGAGGGGCTGAGATAACATGTATAGAAAATGCATTTTATCTTTAAAAATCTACTACTGATGAATTCTAAAATCACATACTGATAACAAGATTATAATGAGCAGTTTGCCCTTTAATAAACTTTGAAATTTATGACACCTTGGATTCCGGGGTGATGTATTAGAAATTTACTAGAGGTGTATGTGGTTGAAAGTGTTGCATTTATCTTTCGGACAGCTGTTTGATTGATTATTCTGAGTAGTAACTTTCTTGGGTTCAGGATTTAGACCCTGAGCCCCTAGGCCAATTGGATATATATTGAGAATTTATCATACCTTATGAAAATACTATTCTCTACTTCTAGAACTCCAGCAGGCAAATTGCATGGCAATCGTGAACAGTTACAAGAAGCCTTCTGTGTAATTTTTTGAAGTCATGTCTCCTTAACCTAGGACCCAGGTCCCAGATATGGGCTTTATGTCGATATTATGCCGATATTTTTTGAAAATGCATTTTACTTTTGAATATCTTGAATCCTAAAGATCTATCAAGCAAACTGTACGCATGAATAAAAGCAGCAGTTAGCTCACTGCCAAAATGGTGAAATTCATGTCCCTTTGCTTTGGATTTTAAGAGCGAGGGGTGGTTTATCATATATTAAAAATTCAAAATGATCAGACATTCCAGTACGAAAATAGTGAAATTCATGCACCCTAGGTCCAGAGGCCAGACTCTAGGGTTTGGCTTAGTTTTTCATTAATTGGAAATACTAGTAATTGATATCTTTGCGAATATTCATCTTCACTCCTGGACGTCGAGTCAAGCAAACTGTAATCGTTAACCAACGCCCCTCCCCAACCCCCAACTCCCATGTATGGCCTAGGTGGTTGTGTATTAAAAGTGAGTTTACCTGTCAAATTTTCCCTCTTTTTTGGATATGTAGCAAGCAAAATATATGCTTGATGACAATAATCTTTGATGCTTTTTCTATTAACCCAAAATCTAGGTTCCAGAGCTTGGCAGATTTTTTTAACCACGAGAAGTACATCTGAGATATAAAGTATGTAAAAGTGATAAAGTCTTCATTTAAAAATTACCAGTTTTACATGTATAGTCCAAAAGACTTTTTACAAATTTTTCAACAATAGTCGAGAATAATCTGCATCGTTAATTTATCATAGCTTTTGAATTTTGAGATGTTGGATTTGATAACAAACAGGTTCATATGAATCTCCAAAACAGAAATTCGGTCCTGAATACAATATAATACACGTATAAATCAAATGTAACGTGTTTCACCAAAAAAAAAAAGAAAAGATTTTTGACCTTCAAAAAAATCACTGAATTCTGGAATTATAATATAAAAAAATAAATAATGGCATGATTGATAGTTTCAATTCAACAATTTGCATTCCATGTAGCTGCTGTATTGAAAGAAAATTTTGAATTCTATAGTTTTATCCGGAACCTTTAATTCTATGCATTTGTAGAAGACTGAAAACATATTTTCTTACAAATTAAAAAGGTAGAAATAACAAACAGTGATCGATCTAAAAAAAAATCTATGAACAATACAAATTTGTGAAGAGGGCATAAAACACGGACCCCTGGAAATTCCAGATATGGAATCAGGTGCCTAGGAGAAGTAAGCATCCCCTGTTGGTTGGTCACACCCTATGAATTAATTAGGTATACGGAACATTCCGTAGTCAAATTCAGTATAAAAACAAAGGCCTAACAATCGGTGTGAAACACATCTGTCAAAATACGACCGACCCAATGATAGGTTATATTTGCTAACAAGATCATTATAACGACCATAGAATTTACGAAATGCTGACTTTAAAGAGATTGTTGAAATCCCTGTAACATCAAAGTATATGTTAGTAGCCTGCCTCGGTTTACATATTGATTGTACTCGGAGTAAGCTCTTGAAAAAAATAAGTAAATGTTTTCTTCTCATGTAGAAGTTCTTTTTTAAATAAATTCTGCTTCATAGGAATATAAAAACAGGTTTGCTATTAAAGGAGCACAATAAGTGCCTATTAAGGCCAACAGTTTGTTGGAAAGAGTAATATACACATGTATTTTCAAGGAAGCATGAAAAATATCATAGGGTTTCATGGCAATATATTTTTGTAACATAATTCATTGTACTTTTTGTGACAATGAGATATTAAAGATTTTTATTTCATTAGGAATATTATGTTGTAACTATTTTTCATACTTCACCTCTATGCTATGAATTGATGAAATATATTGGCTAAGATTATAGCTGTCCAACAAAGATTCAATTTATTTATTCATACAGTCAGATTGTGACTCGAGTTTTCTGAGAGTTTCTCGATTCTGTTATTTTTCAAAATACCCTATAAATATGTATTTCATGTTGAAAGTTTTTTGCAGGTTAATATACATGGTACCTTTATTTTTATATATATATAAAATACTCCTTTTGTATATCAAGCACTTAGAAATATTACTTTTTGTTTGTGTCAAGAAAATTTAAGATCGGTTCAACTTAACTGAATTGGACGCGAAGGGCTTACTCCTGTTTCAAGATTGATACATATATATGTCTTACGACCAGTTGATGATTTCCCTGTATTTCAGGCACGTGCATGAACAACGGTGTATACTTTGTATGAGAATAAATAAAAAGTTGACCACACTTTAGTTTTATCTGCTTGTTTTTGCCGACGATACTTGTGTTCCTATGAATATATGTCATTATTAATCAATCTCTATTCAGAGTTATCATTCCTTTTCACATGGGCCTCTATTAATCATTAGAGAATAGTTCCAAACCATATTACAAATTAATGATCACCTTACCACATTTTGAATACATTATCAAATCTTGAGAGAAACACATGGGAAACAATTCTTCTTGAATGGATGCTTGACATTCTTTTGTGTTAAATGAAACACAAGGGAACAAACAATGCAAAAGAGTGTTAACCTAACTTTTCCACTCATTATAACTGCTGACATACTTATTGTTATTTTTTTTTTTTTTTTTTTTAGAATTTAATTCGAAAATTGGGGGAAATATCAAGAATTCATGTAAAGGTAGCAATGAGTTTCCTTTATGTTTTAATTAATATTTCTTACAAGATTTTTGAAAAAATATACAACCTTGACAGGGATGTATGTGAGTACAAAAGAATACTAGGGTACAACTGGTTGTTCTTATCGCATTATGCGAAATGACCAGGTATATTTTGTTGTAAATTTTGGCTATTCATTCAAATTCAAGTTAATGAAAGTTCAAGGTATGACATCCATGAAAGGAAAATCATCAAAAAATAAAGTGACTAGCAACAAGTTGCTTTTTAGGACATGTCGTGTAAACTAGACAAAACATCCAAACGCAGATCAGATGGGGGCCCTCTCAAAACCTCTTTCAGGCGTCTTTTATTTACCTAGCGACTCTGTTCGGTCGATGGGGTCTTTCACACCAGAGGTGTAGGAATCTTTCGCGAGCAATTTGTCTGCGGTCCTGCTGTTTTTTGACAATACGGACAAACAAACAAAATGATGGCGCGTCAGGTATTCGAGGTATCAATATAACGCGCTGACAGATTTGCTCGGGGCTGATTCAATATCGAATGGCATGTAGACGCGGGGAACCACGCCTACTTTGACAGGAAAATTTGCTTTAAACTTATCTTGGAAGCTCAAAACAAAATTTAAAAAGAAATCATATAATAGATGTTCATATGTTTTGTTAATATTTTGTTTGATGGCCCCATGTGAAAGTCTTTATCAACAGTATTTGATCGTTGTGCTGGTTATGTGTAAAAGAAAAAAATCTTGGCTTATAATTTTATATTCTTGCTTTTACCACATTCCTTACTACAGAATTGTGTATTGTAAATTTGTAATCCTCTCGAGACTCAACCAAACATTCTCACTAATTTTCGTGGATGTTAATTTTTTGTTGTTTCCGTGGTATGAAGAGACTGAATTCATGTCCTCCATGAAATTTTGAAATAACAAAGACATTATCATATATATCTACCAATGAAATATGGAGATAAGAAGAAGAGTATCTGTATACATGTACAAGTTCATTCAAACAATACAGATCAGGAGCAGAGCAAACACGGACCTCTAAAACATCAGAGGTGGGATCAGGTGCCATGGAGGAGTGAGAATCCCCTGCCGATCACACCTGCCGTGTGCTCCTTGTCATGATGGGGGAAAAACGGGGGGGGGGGGGTTAGTATGAAAAACACTAGTCAGCATTTAACTTGTATTGTATTGCAAATTGTGTTTGCAAACAAGGTCATTGTTTCGACGATGAAAGTTGCGAAATGAAGACTTTAAACGAGACTGTTGATATTCTTGTTTCATCAACTTCTCTGTCAGTACCTTGCCTCTTTTAGAAATTGTTCGTACATGCTTTTGCATATCGAATCAACTGAGAGACATAAATCCCATATGCAAGTGATAAGAATTTATTGCTACATAAGTAAGGGAAGTTGACGATTGGAAAGTTGAAGTCATCACGTTGATCATAAAGTTTTGTTGTTGTATTACCATTAACTTTTTTTTTTTGGTAGAATATTCAAAATGAAACACAGATGTGTCAGACACCACAAAATTAAATCCCCTCGAATAAGCATTAGAATCAGCACAAAAAAGTGATTTTATAGTAATTTTATTTGATAATGATATAGATGAAATTTGTTTTTATTTTACTTTATAAGTACATGCTTAAATGTAGATTTTTAGGTCATCCGAGTCACTCAGGTGACGTTTTACTATCTCTTTTTGTCCGTCGTCAGATGTCGTCCGTAATAAGTTGTTTGTCGATCGTTACATTTTAACATTTGAACATTAATATTTTCAGATTCTTCTCTGGAACGGCTGAACCAGTTCCATAGAAATTTGGTGTATAGCATCTATAGACAAAGGGCATCAAATATTATTGTGATTTTTGTGGTCTCTGTACTCCCTGGTGCCTGAGCGGTTTGGCCAAATTAAAACATTCAAAAGTAAATTGACATGATCTCTTTACTCCTGGATATCAAATAAATACTAAAAGTGTGAATTTCATGGTCCCTGAGGTTAGACACAAGGATGGTGCTAAGTCGGGCAAACTTTGTGCATAAATATAATGATTGCTCAAACTTATACCAAAAATATGGAATTCCTGGCCCAAAGGTCTATGGCTCAGGCCTTAAGCAAAGGCATAGTAAGTCATAAATATTTGAAAACCTTCTCTTCTCATGGCTATTTAGCAGGCAATCTGTATCCATTATTACATTAAACAGTAAGCTCTTCTCCAAAATTATGAAATTCATGCCCCCGGGATCAAGTTTCGGATTCCAGCATTGGGCTAAATTGGTAATATATTGAAAATACATTACACCGTTGAAAATTTTCTTAAGCATGCAAACTGTTTGCACGATTACAATGAGTACATAAACTTTTACCAAACTGTAAAATTTTTAAGGGGGAACCAAATTTACCATTTGGTTTTCCACAATTTTTTTCCTAAACGCAGATATTGAGCTAATTGTTGGTATGTGAGTCTGCCTTAATGAGATATAGATCAAGTTTGCATTTTGTTCCGCTTCAATGATTTTTGATTGAATTGTGGCCTTTTTAATTTTTAAGGGGAACCAGATTACACTTGCCGGTAGTTTATGCAATACTCTCAAATGCTTGTTTATTTAGCAATATATATTATCACCTTAACGATGGGGTTTGCATCGCAAAGTTGATTCGATACCTAAGAGCATTTTCTTCATAGGAACAATTTCTAAAACGAGCCAGGTTACATTTCGCAAATACTTTGGTCGATACCATGATCTTGTTTGCAAATAATATCAATCATTAGGTCAAATGTTGACTGACGTCTTTCATACATATTGTGAGGGCATTATTTTCATACTGACTTTACTACGGATTTATCCGTTTACCCGATCATGACAAAGACCTCACGGCGGGAGTGACCGGTCGACAGGGGATGCTTACTCTTCCATGGCATCTGATCCTACCTCTGTTTTGGAGGTCCGTGTTTGCTCTGCTCACAATTTATACTTTCAATGGAATTTTGAGCATGAATACTGTTTGTTCTCTTCATATATATATATATATATATATATATATATATATATATATATATATATATATATATATATATATATATATATATATATATATATATATATGTCAATCTAGACCAAAGTTTTGCAATACCTTACATATTTTTATCCAACTTTTTTGCAGGAGGGAAACGAATGTCCAATTTTATTAGAACAATGCACCGTGTTTATCTGGCCATTGCCCTTGTAAAATTATTTTTTAGGATGACCATGCACGAAAGGATAGTACATTGACCTCTTGCTCATTTTGGTTTTCCAGCCGATTCAGTATAGTAAGTGTTCATAAGTAAGAACATTTTCTCGTGATTTGAATGCATATTCCTTTAATAAATTTACTAGCATACTATAAACTGGGGGTTTTAACAGCATGTAAAACAGATTTATTTACCCATGTTTTAGATGATATATGGAATTCAATACGGTATCTGGTTGATTCCTGAAAGACATATTTCACGTTAAATCTGATTTCCTATATAACTTTTAACAATCTAAACTCCATGTTATTTGAAGCATGGGATACCATGTTCATAATTATAGTATGCAGTAAACTTTTATTCCTCCGAAACGAATTTTCAGTTGTTTCATACCAAATCATATATTGCTGTAGAACTGTCTCCAAGGAGGATATGAACATGTAACGTAAAGTCACGTTCAGTTTCAAGGATTAAGTTACTATTTTTTCGTTGTACCAGTACTACCGATACTTACCACAGCTTGATTAATTTTTTTTTTTCATGATTGCATTACACCAAAATCCGGTCACTAACGATAATAAATCGTTTTAAGATGCCAATAAATGTTAATCTTAATTTTCGCAAATTGACGTATAAATCTGTAAATGTTTGTTTAATACAATATAAGCAGCAAAAGAAAATTTTCTGATTATTTTTCTTGTTTAAAAGAAGCAAAGTAGTATTTTAAATGCTAATGATTTCTTTTTAAAATTATACTATTCTACTCATTAAGTAAACTCTGAATATGCTATCAAATTAACAAATTTTAATGCACGTTCTTTTATATACCAAGCAGCATTTAACGTAGATATTTTTTATCATAATTATTTTCATAAAACGAGACAGTTGCTCTTTAAAACATATAATTTATTAAAAAATATCTTTGTTTTTCTTCATATAAAAAATTTAAGTTGAAATTTTTAAGACATTTGGTAACTAAACAAATTATTGTTAATTTAATCAAATAATGTTTTACATTATAAGAAGAAAATTACATAATAAAAGGATTTACGTCCTATTATTTGTTACTGCAATATTCTCAGATCTAATTGTCATCAAAAATAAAAAAAAAAAAAGTAAAGGAATGTTTAATAATGAAAAAAATATTCACATTTGGTTGAACAAGAAACAAGCTATGTTCTTACTATCTGAAAACTTAATAACTACAATTTTAACAATTTACATATGCAAAAACATACATTAAGCATTACAAGAGTTAACATGAAAATAGAAAATATTATTTTCATTTTTAAGCTAGGAATGTAAACAGTTGAAACATAGCCAATGTATAATATCTATGTAAAGATAAAAAGATTTTACGCTATTGGAATTGACATTGATACATCTATGCATGTACGTGTCAAATTATTGAAATTAAAACTGATACATGCATACACGTACACGTCGAATCACTGGAATTGACACAGATACATGTATACACGTACACGTCAAATTATTGGAATTAAAACTGATACATGCATACAGGTACACGTCGAATCATTGGAATTGACACATATACATGTATACACGTACACGTCTATTTATTGGAATTTAAACTTATACATGCATACAGTCACGTACACGCCGAATCACTGGAATTGACACAGAAACGTGTATATATGTACAGGTCAAATCATTGGAAATGACGCAGATACATGTAACACGTTCACGTCAGATCACTTGAATTGACACTGAAACATGTATACACATACACGTCACTCCAAATGTTAGCGACTCTGAGACAGATTTAACGATGAAATCTAATATACATGAGGACATTTCTATTTGTAGGATGTCAACAAATTTAATTCTTAAAAAAAAGAGCCTTTGGAATGGGTAAGGGGAGCGTTGGGTACAATCGCACCCCCTTAAAAAGCACTTGAAAATATTAATTCTTTGAAACAAAAGAATTCATTTTTTTCTTCATCTTTTTAAAGATATTTTGCTAGATTTTGTTCATTTGATATTGATAAATAACTTTCAAAAATACAACAGAATCCAATTAAATATTACTCATTTATAAGGAAAAAAATCCCTGGCTCAGGAGGGTGTCCCATGTATTCCCTTGATAAAAGTGGAAAGAATTCGGCACAGTGAATTTTTAAAACAATTATTCGGAATAAACAATAGTACATGTATGTGATACTTTCCTATTTTTCGCCAAGTGATACAATGGAAATGTATGAGACTTGGAGATTTTATGAGACTGATGCTATAGCATCATACGGGAGCACTTTGAAAGATTCTATGCTTAATTTAGATAAATATAATTTTTTGTGGGGTTTTGGACAAGGGTTGATTAAAAAAAAATACTACTAAAAAGTCGTATTTTCAAAGTCAGTGTATAAATTTCTTAGACTATCTAAAAATAAATACATTCAACAATATATAATTTGTATAAAATATGAAACAATGGTATATACAATGACATCTTAGATGTTTTAAATATCACAATTGAAAGAAATGTAAATGCTATATCAAACAAAACGTGGAGTGTCTGATATGTGTTAACACTGAAATTGCACTCTTTTCCTAGTAAATGTACGTGTAAGTACATGTACTTTTCGTGTTTGATTTTTTTGTCGGAATCGTTATCCCAACATTCCATCCCAGAAGATGACGTCATTTTATTATTTACATGCATATTCCTCTGTCCGCTCACTGCATTTATTACAATGCACATAGCAACACCAATGAAATTTGCAGTTACACTGCCATGTTTTTGTGTACTGATGGGTATTGTAACCCCGTCCACAACACATGAGGTCACATCCGTCCGTATCGTAAGACGTCCTATTACACTTCCTACCCACAGTTCCTAGCGAACCAACAGACTCATCATAATCACAGTAGTTCGGAGATTTCTGTAAATACACTAAGTCTGATCGCCTTGGCTTTGTGTGCGAGCGCCGAGACCGCTTCAGAGTCAAATAAACTGGACGCCTATTGCGTCCTCCTACCATCGGCACCACTTGTTTGGATCTTCTGTATTTCTTAAATAAATGGTCTCCTATTTGACGAAATGGCGGTAAGGTGGTCCAGCAAGTCTTCATCGTACAGGATCCAGAGACTCCGTGACACTTGCATTCTCTGTTCATATTTTCCTTGACGGCCTGTAATGAAATATATGGTGAGTTGTTGCAACCAAAGATGAAATCGAAATCGATTTCCATTTCCGTTTATTAAATTAAAAGCTATATATACAAGCAGGGCCAAAAAAAAATGTGATGTAGCTGGTATACATTTGTATACAAATAGAGTCTATATTTAGAGTATAATAATATACAAATATTGAACGATTTTGGAAATAGTGATACAATTATTATTATTAATCTGATAAAAAAAAATCTTAATAAAAAAATAAATAAAATTTCTTCACAAAGATTTCTTAGTATAAGATGAAACATATAGTTCCGTGTACAGACAGTGTCGAGAGCAAGCTAAACCGTCAAGAGCTATTGTGAATACTCGGCGAACCCCCTTTTGTAAACTTGGTGTTTGTGCGATGTTCTTTAAGATAGTATCATTTTTACAACTTCAAACAAATCTCTTTTCACTATCAGAGCTCCCTCGGTTCATAAATTACCATCGCTGATCTTCGCTATGCAAACGAATCGTTTGAAGCTCAAACTTGATTAAATAAAATGCTAGATTGTCTAGAAGTGTTGTTATTTGCGCACGGTATAGCGTTCCATGGGAAAAGACGCCCTAAAAAGACCCTAATTTATAGTGACAAGTCCTCGACCATGGACGCTTACATACAATATGTGGCGGGGAAATTTTCAACCTGTAATATAAAAGCTACCGACATCATAATTGGAGCATCCTTTTTGAATGAAAGAATGTTGCGAATTAAATGCCGTATTAGCTTTCTGAGGATATCACATATTAACGTATTTGTAGGGAGCATATAATACACTGAAACATATACCCATATATTTGGAGGTGTAAAATTTCTTTTTTAGTTTTACAGACGTGTCAAAGTAAAAATTCATTAGATCTCTAGTATAATAATTATTTAGAATAAGAAGATAATTATATCCAGGCCGTGTGCATGTATATTTCTCAAATATTGCCTCGTAATATTTTAGATAAATGTGCAACACATTTCGAAAAAAAATTATATTATTTAAAAAAGATTATTCGGTAGATACACTGATTTTATAAGCATTTTATTTTTTCTTGGAAGAAGAGCAAGTTCCTTGGGCTGAGTAAGTACATGTTCGTATCAGTAACGACTTTTGCAGTCATCCATAATAACCTTTTCTCTGCTTATCATTAACGAGACACAAAAACTGTATGTATGCCTATTTTTTTTTTTTTTACTTATTTTAGTCGTAAATGATGCATATATCAAATCTCTTAAATATTTAGAAATTGCAGACTTTCTATGATGTTCAGTTTTCTTCCGTTTTGCCATCATCACTCTTGTAAATCTATACAATCTTTATCACTTTAATTATAGGATCATTGTTACATGAAACTTCATGGAAGTAAACTTATTCATTTTATTTATATAAATATAGATTTAGTTGTTATATTCATGATTTTTGAGATTTAAAAAAAATTATATTTTTATCCTTAAAGCTATAAAAAACTTAATTAAATCTTTATAACGAAATGCTTCATAAATGCCTTCAGTACCCTTCTATGTACACGTGGTTAGGAGCCCTGCAATATGTACATAAGGGGTAAATTCACCACCGTAATAAATTAAATTTGAATCAAATGAAATATTATAGACCCTATTGCATACATCAATACAGCAAGTGATGGACTAAACCTCTTTTTCTTTAGAAAATTGTCTTTTTCAGAGAGAGAGAGAGAAAAAAAAAGAGAGGGATGAAGTATACAAGAGAATTAGGTGAATAGCTAACCATTAACTGTGTCGTGTTCTCGTTACCACAGACAGTTCACTTATATAGCTAATTTTGCTCGTTAAACATTTTGCCAAAATGGCGGACGTCACAAACCTTTGGCTCAGGTTACCGCCACCTACCGGGAGTACCAGTCATTAAAATATTGTATGACTCTAATTTCTAGGTGTTATCTATTTCGTCCTGTTTATCCGTGATTTATTGTACAGCACACATTCATGCATTTACAATTTTCTCGAGATCATTTTAACAACAGGTTTCTTAAGGACATTTTCCCGTAGAATTTTTTTTTTTTTTTTTTTTTTTTTACAAAGTCGTCACCTTACTCATTTGTTGTCAAAGTTAGATCTGGGTAACATTATTTTATGCGAATCAATTTTACAATTATTTTTGAATATCAACAAGATCTACAGAACGTTTAATTTAAAAATATACAGAAACCTTTAGAGTTGTAAATAACAGGAATATATTTTTGAATATATACAAAAAAGAATATTTTCCATTTCTGCATATCAGATATCGGTCAAAATTGTTTAGTTTTCAAATACTTTTTTACCATACTGAGCTGCTAGAAAATGTTTTTATAAAAAATGATTTAGACATCAACTTCAGAATTTCAGTCTGACAGATGGCAGCTATTCACATTCATGTGAATCCTTCATAATTTTTTTAAAACCAAAATATAAAAATTTTATACCCTATGTTTGATCTTATCTCTTGTTACATTATGCATAATATACCGGCGTTAATGGAAGACGATTACCATATATAGAGAGTCCCTCTTAAATACTGAATAAAACCCCCATCATTATTTGCCAATGGAGATTCCAAACGTCTGAACGTGATAAAAAAAAGGCTACAAAACGTAAATAATTCGTTACACCATTATCCATCATATACACCTGCAAATATTTCCTATATGTGACAAATCACACTTAAATCAAGTACACGCTTTTATTATCGCCGATTTATGAGAAAAATGAAACGAAATTCTTCACTAGACCTTGTGAGAAAAATTCTCTCTCTCTCTCTCTCTCTCTCTCTCTCTCTCTCTCTCTCTCTCTCTCCTGTAGATTAATAAAATGCACTTTCTGTTTCATAAAATAAGGGGGGGGGGAATAAAACTTTCCTACTGACTATACCTACCTGAGCCTTCTCAAATACATTGTATTTTTAGGAAACAAAGACAGAGGATTTAACACTTCATTGATATGTGGAAGTTCAATTGTAGATTTTTGTCTGTGATAAAATATTCACCATAGTATATTTGGAATAATCCTTTATGAAGTATATCATAAGTACACACAAATTAGAAATTTGATATGATTTCGTGCTTAATTGTCAATTACCTGAGTCTAAAATTAGATAATCTTGAAATCTACCCTTAAAACGTTTTGTCCTCCCCCAACTTTTTGTTTGAAAATAGAGCTCGTTGTTATCAACAAGTTATAAAGTTCTGATAACAAAATGTTGTAGGAAGACAATAGTTCTACATAAAAAAAAAAGATTGAATACTTATTTAAAGTGAAAATTTAAACATGGTATTCTTTAAAAAAGAAAATAACTTCCATAGTTTATGCAATTGTACCCTTCGTTGCACCAATGTACATGTATGTAACAATTTTTATTTTCCTCCCAAGTATATTACTATTTTCATTATATATTAATAAGCCACAGTTAATGATGGTTTGATTTGCTTGTATACAACAGAAATTATAGAATTACTTGCGGTATTAAAACACACACACATTTATGTATGACACTTTGACACCATTAAACACAGCAATTTCATGCTTCAGGGGTGGTACCGATATGTACCGATATATCATGTTTTAGAGTTATATCTCGATGACTCTCCCAAAACACATCTAACTTATAAATTTTGCAGTCTCATGATTACAGTGATAGTTAATAGGTTTTGGAAAACGGTAATATGTTTTAAGTTTTGTACATTTCATTGACGTGTATATTATATTTATCCCAAATAAAATCGTACTTAGCACGCTGTGGATAGGAGATATATATCTGTATATTAACAATAGTGACTCGGGATGAAATTAACTAAACTGTTAAATTTCACCCAAAAAAAGTCTCTGTTTACAAGTGACACATTAAATGAAGGATTTTGAAGACGTCAGATTGCGGATTAATGTTATCTGTCTAGTGTATCAATGCTATGTATTGAAACAATCCGCAAGAAAAAGAAGTACCAAGGAAAGAAAAAAAAGACTTCAAATGATGAACAAAAGAATAGAGTGAAATGTATTTAAGTCGCACACGAAAATCATCACTCACGATTTCCAACTGTCACTTGACAAATGAAAGAAATTATTACGCATAAGTAGGTGTGAACACGAAGGTCAAAGGTTAAGCATGATAGGGTCATATAACATCACACAAATACCACAAGGTATCAAGATTACAGAGATTTTGTACACTTTCATTCAATTGTAAAATACGCTTTGTCCTGTTCTTTAAATGTCTAGAAAATAAAAGATATTGAACAACTTTGAAATTCAAATATGCATATCTAATTTAATGACGGGTGAAATAATTTTCACCATGATTTAGACATTTAGAAAAAGAAAATATTTTGTATTAGAAATAATATAATTATTAATTAGATATACTATTAATTTTGACATTGAGAAAGAAATGCATGGTATAGAATCTTTGTTAATCCATCAAAGAGGAACATAGGCATAGCATGTGTACATCGTAACGCCTAATAAATCCGTAAGTAAGGAAGAGAGCACCTTATATTTGTTCTTGCACGGACTTCTTGTGTTTTGTATGCTAATTTCAGACATAACTTTGCTATATTACGATGGATTGTTGTGAAATATTTGCGATCGATCACTGCCAAACATTCCTATTCAATAAGATACATCGTCCCGAAGGCCTGACATTACGGTATGTTTAAAATTGATATTCGTGGGCTTTTATCCACTATCACAGGGGATTTTTAGGAATTGCATGTAGATTTTATAAGCAATGAATCATGGATTTATAATTTTAAGAATTACAATAAGGATTCGCTTGAACTTTTCTCATCACGTTCTAGTTTAAGAACCCTATATACACTGCACACTAAGAAGTATCTGCTGTTGGAGTAATTTTCTCTTAGACCTAAAATAAAATAAATTAAAATCTACAGTGTATTGCTCATTTGGTAATCAATTCAAGCATTCTAAACATTTTAGAAGCTCAAGACAAATTTACTGAAGATTTGATTTGCTTGTATCTTTCCCCGCTGAATTAACATGTACATGTACTTTGTTGTCTGAAAACCTTTTTCCTGGGGGCAAATGCCAGGTACCCTATTTTGAAAATTAAATAGATAAGCTCAAAATTTACACCTTTATACAATATGATTTATTTCAATGTCCAAAAAACATTTGCCTTAGTGTTTAGAGGTCCTTAAAAACTGCATTTATTATAAATTTTTAGTTCTTGTTTTTTTTTTTTTTTATTTTAATCACCACAACGTTATTTTGATAAAAGTATTGATTAAATCTTAAAAGAAATAAAAGATTTTCGAAGATTTCCGTTTCAATGTCTTACACAAGCTCAGCATCATCGTCTTGACAAAAATAACTGTATAACACTGTTCTAAAGGATGCATATATCGTCAGTTCTGAAGTTATCGACATATTTTGAAAGGTAACGACACACTCATTAGCAAAGGGATTCAAAGGCAACTTCCTCTGACATCAACTTCAAAACATAAATTTTTATATGAAAAATTAATGAACATATTTGACAATTTAATTTATTGAACAGATTCTAAAATTTCTGACAAAAAATGCACACCACTGACATTTAAAAAAATGCCCTTTTTAAACAGAAATTTAGACCAAAATCTTCTGCTTAAGGCCCAATTGTTCATCCTCGTAAATGCAACTCATTTCTGAACGATTCCTTCATGATTGTTCTTAACTTATTAAAGGTATGCATCATTGGGATAGAAAATCTGTCTCAAATGTAAAAAAAAAAAAAAAAAAAAAAAGATAAACACAGTCCCACAATCTATTGACAGATACAAACGAAGGAATATCAAAATCTTGAGTACATTGGAGAGCAAATTCATATTTACATTTCCAGTAATGATCTTTATCCAATGAAATTATGTAACAATAGGCTAAAATCTATTTTGACATATTATCAAATATTTATCATTACTAAGAACTGAAAAGCATTCCGAAATAAGGCACATATTTGAAAAGTGACTCGACAGAAATGGAATTTTGTTGAGAAGGTAGAGTGTTTCACCAATCGTGGGAGGACAATGGCGACTTTTGAACATATCTCCTAGAGGGGGGCTCGAGGAGATGTAGAAATTTCAGGGAGTTAATGATTGGGGGTGATGATTTGTAACCACAGAATGATATTTTTAAGGCGATTATGATGAACACCAAACATGACAGAATCAACCTTGATTTTCCTTGGTTGTTCAATTTAAATCAAATTCAATTTTAAAATAAATCATCGGTTCCATGACTCACGGTAAAAATTCCGAAATTAATTCGAAAGAGGGTTGAGATTTTTTAAATTAACATAAAGGTTAAAATACCTTGGGTAAAAATACTTGCACAATTTTAAGGGCTGTGGAACGCATGGTGATGACATCAAAAGAGATGGAGCTAATGTTCAGTATTACAGGTATATGTTCTTTAGAACATAGTAAAAATCAAGTCTCCGAGTTGGACAGGATTGTATGTAGGTGTCTCACAAGTGCTCTGGCATTAGAAAGATTAGTTACTGAAATGAATTGTCATTGCAATGACCGTGATATCTATATTCTTATAGCTCAGATAATACTCCATTCGTTTGATACAATTCGTTTGATAATGTTTTTCACACTATAAAAGATCACCATGAAGTTTTTTTAGGTTAACATAATTGTTAGACTCATCTTATTTTCATAACTAGTATGAAACAATGAAAAAAACGTAAAGAAAAAAGTATCAAAATTCCCTTTAGGCTTAAGTTAAATTCAAATTTGCGGATCTTGCCCATAATAATCACCAATCCCACCCCTTCCCAATACAACATACCTTTTCAAAAACATTCGACTATACCGTATGTAACCTTTGCAAAACCTATGCATGTAGTTGAAAACGAAATTAGGAAGCAAAGCAACATATAATGAAAGGATTTTCATTTCGTTTACCTAGCTTTCTTCATAATTGTAGTAATTTAAAAAAACATTTACTCCAGGCCTAATAGTTATCATATCAAATAATTCATTACAACTGTCATCCATTTCAAAAAACTCGACATGTGTAACGCGATCGGTTTGCTTACCATCAAACTGACAAAACAACTACTTAATGGTATTCCCTTTTCAAAGTGCCAATTCCTTTGGAACTCTGAAGAAAACCTATCTCTAATTGCCTCAATAAAAGTGTCAGTGAATGAACTATCTTTTAGTTATCTCATGATCATTATTCTACGCACAAATGTTAGATATATTTTGAGTTCATAAAGATAAATATTTTTGTTAAGGATTATCACTCCATTGTGTATGTTCCTGTATACATGCACTCGTCGACATACCCAAGTTTATGTAGAAATTCTGCTTACATTAGTAGGAATAGATATATAATTATTGTGTAAAGTGGCATATGATCTCAATAACTTTTTCAGCGTCCGTGAAAAATCATTTTCAAGGTATATTTCGAAAACTGATACCACATTGTGGCCCAAGCAGGTGTATTGTCGAGCGTATAAAAATACTTTGATTGATACGATTATGATCAATTATAATACGTTTGTGCGAAAATTCGGACGTGCGCACGTGGTCAATCATAACACAAAGATTTCAATGATTGATAGCATAATTAGACATCACTCCATTATAAAAGAGTCTGTCTATTCGGGTTAATCTCTTATGGCAGAAAAAATTATCATTCTCTTGTCAGAATGTAAGCTGTGCATGTTCCCATTTAGGAAGACACGAAACGATAATCTTTTATTTCCCCCTTTCCATTCATTGCTGCTGAAAGTCATTTTCTCCCACCCAATTTCCGAAGCGACCTTCCACCTTGCTTCTCCTAACACCTACCAAGAACTGAGAAACCGGAGAATTTAAAACCAATCGGTCGGATTGAATTGGAAATCTGATTAGATTGTAACAGATCTATAATGATGAGTGAATTATTCTGTCTCTAAAGGGTAATTCCTTTCATGCAGACAACACGCCAATTATTTATCTCTAATTATCACGTTTGTTGGTTCTGAATGAGGAAATGATCTTACGAGTTTTGTCCCGATTCCGTTCCAGACAGAACAATCTACATTTTCGTCAATCTGCGGAAGAATCTTCACACAAACGGTTAATATGTTATAGGATCTTTTTCCTTTAACCCATTAAAACTAAACACAGGGTATTGCGAGTAAATAGATAATTCCCACAGTGTTTTCTGTTTGGGTAATACATGTATAGGCGTAAATAAATGAATGAATGATTTTTGCTAACGGGCCATAGATGGTGAAATATGGCCTACGTTAGGAAAATATGGAATGCTTGTGAAACAGAAATAAACTGTTTGACATGTGGGTAGTTGTGGTTTTTCGACCATATTCGGATGACGTTTTTACATTCATACATATTTTGACATTTTCTCTGAGTGACATCAACCAATGGATTACCATTCATAATTAAAAACATTTAGTTGTAATAAGTATACACATACAGTTCAATTCTGTATAAACTAAATAAATGGTTCAATGCTACCTACCTACAAAAAAAAAAATATACACATACAGTATTCAAAGGGTGAATTTGATAAATATATATTATTAATTTTTGTTAATATACCTACATTAGCGGGAAGGCATGAACACAGTCTAATTGATATGATTTTATATCGTTAGGGGGATTATTGGCTTTCAGAATTAAAATGCACCTAATATTCGCAAGAGAAAGAGTGTATATGTGGCCTGGAATAAGATTCGTATTAAAGAATCGAACATCAATGATAGACTTGTTGAAGAAGAGTTCAATAAAAACTGAAAAGATTCTTACATGAATATTGGTCGATAAAACGTATTATAGCGTCCTCTAGTGGATTAGAAATGGCTTTACTTTTAACTTGAAGGACCCTTCACACGATTCGAATAATGTAATACAACGGCGCCTTAAAGCCTGAATCGGTGTTTTAAGTATAAATCAGGAAAATCTAATTACATTTCAGGTGGAAAATTTTTGTAAATTTACTAGTTCTGTTATTACACAGTAAATTAATTTACGACATTTTACGATAGTTGTATCAACAAACGTTGCGATAGATACGATAGTGTTCTTTTGACATGTCAAAAAGTGGTCGTACGTGATTGTCGTAAAGCAAATTTCCCTTCGAAATGGTAAGACGGAACCACGTTTTACAATGTTTCAGTGAGGGCGTTTGCGTGTTTAAAGCATAACATCGTGTAACTAATTTACAACTTTTAACATCGTTTGATAACATCTTCTTCTTTCATTTTACAGGACTTGATCTTATTTAAATTATGCAATAACCAGATTGTAAATTGATCTTGCAGTGTAATTTAAGTTGTACCATAATAAGCCCATTTAAAGACAAAAGCGTTAGAGACCAGGGCACGTCTTTCTTTTCTGTTATTGAACGTAAACCTGGACAATAGATCGATTCTGGAAATAATCGACATGTCTTCTTTCAATTGTTCTTTGAAAATATAACGATGCATTTAGCGTTTTCATTTTTGTTGTAACGATTTGTAACCTGCGTGTGTATAATTAGCTGATTTTATCTAAATTTTTGTATGGCGTTGAAAGGCTTTGTATTTGTTTTGGATAAAATTAGATTACCTTAGTCTAAATGATGATTTATTTTTGTCTTTGAAAAAGCCACTTATAGACACGAATGTATGTACACTTGTAAAGGAAGGAAACGCAATGTATTTGTTTTAAACATAATCTTTACAATTGTTTAACTCCAGTTTAAGTACAGCTAAACCAAAGCTTATGTATAAGAAACCAATACAGCCATGTCTTTACGCATTCATCTAAACTAAATATATACGTGTATACGCTTTTAATTGGTGATTACTGTGCTATTCTTCTTCATTATCTGTGCACCTTTTTTAAACACGATTTTTATATCCAGAATGCTCGTGAAAATTTTGTTGAAATTTACTTACCTTTCTTCCGGCTCTGTTATTATGTTTATTCATAAGAGATCTTGCGTTTTGCTCGATTTCCCGCGCGTCCAGAAATTTACGAGAAAATTTAAGTCCATGTTTGATATCCGCACTGCATCCTCCCCATTTCCAACCAGCATTTATCACTCGGCTTTTCTTTTTACTTTGGTCACAGCTGCACCGTTTTAATTTTCCCAAACTACAGGCTTGTGTTATGGAATAAGTCACTCCTGCGGACGTTATTGCATACGTAAAAGCCGCCTCTTTACTCCCTGAAAAAAAAAGAGTACGTAAGATTTTAAAATGAAGTTCGCCCCTTACAGGCCGCCGTAGAAAGCAATTTCAGTTAGGTGGAGGGGGCATAACCTAACAGAAATTCTCGACGAGCCAAAAAAAAAAAAAAAATCAGACTTTTTTGAGGGGTCACAATTATAAATTAGTTTAAATTTTTCTATAGTTTATACTGGCAAACTTATTAAGGGGGCACAACTCTGAATCAGCTTCGTTTTCTATAGTAAAGTATATATTGGCAAAATTATTGGGGACACGTCTCTCCCATCCCTCTTACGGTTCCTACGGACCTGTTCCAGAAGAAAGAGAAAGTTTGAAGTCATGTGGTTTAAACGAAGATATTTTTTCAGATATAAATTACGATAGTATACATTGCAATTCCTATACACAACATATTCATTGTGCTATGGATGTAAAGAAATATATTATAATATATTGCTTAAAGTCTTTTCGTCACTGGGAATATTCTTTTTGAAAACTAGTTTCCTTAGAAATAGTTTTAAGTTTTAGTACATGTTTATAAATAGGAGTTTATCACTGAATTATCATCATTTTTCTTCTTCTTCTTCTTAAATTCCAAGCCGTGCCAAGTTTTAAAAAAAATCGGATTTACACAGAACGCACTTACCACAATAAACGAAGATGTGAACTAAATAAAAAAGGGGGGTCAAAATGTATTCAAAAAAAAAAAAAGACGATAAGACGAATTCTCCCAGATCTAGGATGCACTTGATTAGACCTTATGAATTTTATTTTTAAGGAATTACTTTTATTTAATGTTTTGATCTTAAAGTAATGTCAAACATATATTAAAAGTGTAGTTTAAGTTCTTGTCAGATCGCTTAAAGATCATACAAACGTTTTACTCTCTCGGCCAGACACGACAGCTTGAAAAAATTGATAGCGACACGGTCCCAAGAGAAAAGAAATTTATGATCGGACAAAAGTAAAAAAAAGACAAAAGTCTCCGAGTTGAACAAACTTCATGTTGGTAATAATATGACAACGTCGATACAACATATTAATCGCAGTGTAACATATAAATCTTATCACATACTGAATATAAATATGAATATGAAATCTAATATTCTGGCTTGTAATATGATGTTGTAACAAGATGAACTCAATAGACTGGTCGTGTTTTATTTTGTTGACTATGTACGCTGGGGAAAAGGACACGTATTTAAAGTGAAGCATACAATGTTAGATATGATTTATGATTTTCATAAATGTCTTAGGAGTGTGGTACATGTACATGATTTTGATCTAGTTTACAGTTTTCGTTAAAGTACATAAATAAATATGGCGAATTAATTGGAATTTAATCATCAATCAATAACGACAGAAAAGATGTGCAATAAATTATTTCACGTCTAATTCATCATTTATCATTTATATTTCAGTATCCTATTCTTTGAAAATGTTCAAATAGCTCTTATCTTATAATACGTTCATTCTTTTTTAAAATTTGGTTAAACTTTCTGGATTTTTTGCTTTATAGTGAACAAAATATTATTATACATATTTACAGGATGAAACATTACCATTGAGTTGACCGAAAGCTATACCATTCAGTTAATCGAAAGCTACACCATTCAGTTAACCGAAAAGCTTACTGAAAGATGACTAATTGGCAGAGCTCTTCTGTCATTCAGTCACCTTTTCCAGACCTGTAACTGGCCATTCAATTAACTGAGTGACACAGTATCATCCTGTTAAATCTTTTTTAAGGATTTTACCTTAAAACAATGGTTTATCTAATATTTTATATCACAAAATACAAAGAGAGAGAGAGAGAGAGAGAGAGAGAGAGAGAATGTAGAACTTAAAATCGTGATATTCGAAGATGTGATCTTCTCCTAATGTATTCTAAAGGTTCTGGAATTGCAATTCATGTTGTCGTGAAAATCCATTTTCTACGTCATGCAGACTTTGCATTTAATTGGACCCTTATTTCTGCACTATCTGTTTGCATTGTTATTAATCTCCTACGAACATAGTTTTCTTTGTTCTTTAATGATTAAGGATATATTGTTATAGACCACCATCGTCTTAATGAGAAGGGAGAAAGAAATCCAGGCTATTAATAACGTCCGATCGATGCATATTACGTAATAAACATGATAGTTAAACATTTAAAATTGCTGTCTTTTTGATTATACCAATCGTTATCGGAAATTTAAGTCATGAAGTACATAGTTGTGCGTTCGCTCCTGCAGAATTTTAATTAATGAACACCACGTCACAAGGACATGCGATAGGTACTCCTTATATCAAGGAAAAAGAGCCTCATTGCCTGATTTGTATCATTAAAGGTTAAATAACCTAAATATTGATGAAGCGTTATTAATTTTTTGTGCGATTTTTATCGGGTTCGACATTCAGCGAGTTCTGATAAAGATGACAACTTTGCTCAAATCACGTGACAAGAATAGACAAATGACTGTTTACATGTAACCTCTTTAGGATATAAGATGGGTCTTTTCTTAAGGTAATTTATGACACTTTATATCACCAATCGCTTATTGTTGTAAAGTGCAGGGATTTGTACATTTCTTTCAATACTCTGATAATATTGATAATCTTGCTTAATTGGGCTTGCATAATTAATATATGGCACTTGTCTGAACTGTCACATCCACAAAAGAGATATCACTTTGCTTATCTGCTAAATATATGTTGTCTAATTGCGCGCCTTTATGGTGCACTATCCTTGTCTGGAGCAAAGCGTCCTTGACTTTGCTAACTGCTGGTATACAGATACAAAGTACTCATCTTTATTTGACATTTTGACGTGTCGTGTATGACCTAAAGGATTATCGATACTATTTTTTAAAAGATTGATAGTTAACCTAAAACTGTTGTACTTAAAGCAACAGACAGACTAACGTTAACCCTTCCTTCAGTGTAATTGCGGAAATAGACCCGAAATAAGTAAAGCGTAGACAAAAGTAATTGCAAAAGATCCATAACTAGACGAGAAATTCATACAGAAATATTACTAATAAGAATTCCTTGACCCTTTCGAACAATTTTACGGTCGGGCACAAGAGGCATATTAGTGATAGCAACCGCCTCGTGGCGTCTGTCAAATCACAAAAGACACGACACAATGCACGGGTCTGCCTGTATGTCCAGTTTAGTAATAAAGTCCACACGCGAGGATTCTGATGGGGAAAATAATATGATCCGAAACACTCAGTCGACTGTTGATCTAATTTCGTGCAAAAAGTCGCTGTTCGGTACGTAGACCGACGCTGGGGGCGGGGACACCTCCATTGTACGGATGTCGGTCCTCACAGCTGCTCCTGTTTGTAATTGGGCATGAGGGTATTGATATTCAATGAAGTGCACGAGATAGATTTTGTGTCCCCTGTTTGGGGAGGGACAAACCCCAGGCTCTAAGACTTGAGGTCGCATTCCATGCCATTATTTTGCAATTTGCAGAGGTGAGGATTCAGGTGACACGAGAATTATTTCACCCCACTCAATATTGAATGGCAATGCTTTTTTACCAAAGCAGTTTTCCTTTCATTCAGGATTAGCAATGCACGTTTCCAAAGTACAAGATAGTAGTTTTCCCGAGAGTTACTGTTTGGTACGGTGTATGTAGTAACCACTGATGAAAAAAATATATATATAACTTTGCATTCCATTAATGATACGTATAATATATATTTCATAAATAAATTATTTGTTATTCTTAAGCGTTTCATAATAATAATTCTCCGATATAACACGGTGTATGTATTTGCCATTTATTTATTATGCTCGATGTCGCCCGCGTGGCGCAGTGGTTAGAGCGTCTTCTCTGAGTCGCGAGGTAAGGAGTTGATCCTTACGTCGCGGGTTCGAATCCCACTGTGGGACGTGGAGACCGGTCCTTCGGATGAGACCGTATAAACCGAGATCCCGTGTCGCACTAGGTGTTGGCACAAAAAAGATCCCTCACTGCTCAATGGCCGTAAGTGCCGAGTATAGGTCAAAATTTGCAGCTCTCCACCGGCAAGTGGTGGCGTCTCCATATGAGTGAAAAATTCTCGACAGGGACGTTAAACAACATACAAAAAAACAAACAAAATTATGCTCGATCACTCTCATAATGGTATACCTTTTAATATTGTATGTACATGTATTAAGTAATAATTACTAATATGTATTCTGATGTATCTAACTAATTTTAAAATTTTATATTGAAACATATTTTTTTTTGGCCATCCATATTCAGGAACTTGTTATTTTCCAATTTGGGTACGTTAAGTGATATATACTGGGGTTTTAAAGACTATCATTTTGATAAATATTCCAGTAACGTAATAAAATGGGTGAAAATAATTTAAAGAAATACGATAAGATCATTTTCATTTCTCTGATATATTTTATTTCGTACATGCATTTTTTTGTATAAAAGGTTTAACTTTGTCTAAGTCACCTGTTCTGCTCTTTAACTTTTCATCGTTAATTGCAGTGGGAAATAAATCTAAACGTTTCTTGTATGTTTATGTCCAAACAGATTTCATCACCAAACTTAATCAGTTGGAAATTTTTTAAGCCAATTTAGGCGTCGACTCGCATCAAATATATCTCTTAAAATTTCCTTTTTCGAAGGCCGTTTTTCAGACCATAAAATTTTTGTAATTCGTGTTGGAAAATAAATATTGAAAAATGTGTTTATCATGGTATATTAGTTTTCAAAATTGCTCGATTCAGAACCATTTTTGTCATTACCTTGCTAAATTGTTCGTGAACTATTCCCACCATTTTGCCGAATAGAGCGAAGGTGTCGTGGTAATCGAGTTTTCCCTAGACGTGTGAAGAAGAATTCAGACGATTAAAACGTGCCCGCGATTCCTTGTCAATGTTTATATTTAAACAAGTAAACGAATTTATTTTTCATTAAAGAGCGAAGCATACAGTGTCAATATATCTATTACTAATCCCCGGTAAAGGTATTCTAAAGTGGGCTAAAAAGAAGGGAAAATGAAACATGTTAATCGTCTGTTCTTAGATTCTCCGCCCGTCATTGCGAATGTCGCAGTTTTGTCATTCAAACAGGTGTTTAGAAAAGTCAATATTATCATTTCTCTCTTGAATCTGAAATACAAATAGACGATGACACGGATTATAGGGTATTCTTCCGATTTACGATAATATTTTTTCACGAATTCTTTTAATAGGTTTGAATGTTATTACTATATGTATACACATAATCTGTGCTTTGGTCTGCTGTTGGTATTCGGAGTTATTTTTGATATGGTCCAGCGTCTATATTCTTCTGTGAATTGAAAGACATTGATAAGGAAACCGTGAGAATAACTTTTTAAAAATTTTAATAAAAATCATTTTATTTTATACCCAATATTCTGTCTTTTTTTTTCTCCCTCCACAAAAAGCCGAAGCATTTGAGATACTGAGTACTATTAACATCAGATGTATTCAGAAATCAAAAAGAACGAATAGATGCATTAATTTATAGAATCGATTTAGGGACTGAAGGATGAAAAAATGGTTCAGGTTAAATAAATCTTTTTTTACGAATTTAGGCTAAAAAATGAGTTAAAAAATCTGTCGATTATCTGATTCAATTATTTGGATATAGGTTCGAAACCATTTGAATATAGACGTAAATAGATAATTATGACTGACCATATGCATAATTATGTAAATTAATCCACGTATTCGCTCTTTTATTCCCGAGAGTATCTGATGTTAATAGTATTTCAAATGGTTGGGCTTTTTTTTGCCGAGGGAGAACAATGATAGAATTTGGGGTCTATAGTTAAATATTTTCTCCATAAAATTTAGAAAGGTTATTCTCACGATTTTCTTATCAATGTGTTTCATTTATCAACATACATTGAACTTATGAGTTGTTAAGAGCTTACGATAGAAAGCGCATCTTCGACTTTTGAAAGTTTCGACCCTTCGAAACTCAGAACACATGTGTTTGTTAGTGCCGGCAATAAGTGTACCCCTTCATGTGGTCATACGTCTTTGTTACATGATATTGGTAATACGTTCACCCCTACATGTTATCATATGATTCTGCTGTATGGTATTGGTAATAAGTTCACACCTACATTGATCATATGTCTTTGTTATATGATATTGGCAATAAGTTCACACCTACATTGATCATATGTCTTTGTTATATGGTGTTGGCAATAAGTTCACCCCTACATGTGATCATATGTCTTTGTTGTATGGTGTTGGCAATAAGTTCGCCCCTACATGTCATCATATGTCTTTGTTATATGGTGTTGGCAATAAGTTCACCCCTACATGTGATCATATGTCTTTGTTATATGGTGTTGGCAATAAGTTCACACCTATATGAAATCATACGTTTCTGTTACATAGTATTGGCAATAAGTTCACACCTACGAAACTTAGATCGTAAGTTTCTAATAAGAACGGACAGAAGTGACCCGAGACTGACAATCATTATGGTTTATTGTTCCGTCTGCCATTAAACGAGTTGTCAGGTCACTAATGTCAGCTGACTGAATGCAGATCTATGTCCATACCAAACTGTCTAACAAATGAAAATAGCCATGCTAATAACCATTTTCATCAATAGGCTCAATGAACAGAGTGATATTTTTTTACTTAGATGAACTTGAAATTGATGAAATGGGCACACTTTTTTTTAAGTGCGAATTAAGACATTGTATTAGATATTTTGGTTTTAAAGTGGAGAAGTTGGAGATGCAATCACTGTTGATTTTGTAAAGTTCATATTTTCTGTATCTCAAGTCTATTACAATCTGTGATTATTTATGCCTCCTCCTCAATAATATACATGTACATATACATGTACAAAATACTAGACAGACCCTACATACATGTATAACAAATAATCTTAGATACCAGGAAAAAGCCATAGTACTTACCAACTTTATGTGTGTGACCAAACATGGTGTTTTCTGCTCCGCTACTTGAGCAGTTCCAGCGATTATTCCGGAACTGATATTGACACTCGTTAATTCCCATTTGTACTCCTTCTCCGATCGTAACTATTGCGTTCGGCCTTTTCCGGCAAATGGATCGTTGTCGAGGAGTTAAACCGGGGATTCTGTTACAAATGAAATTGGCTCGGAGGGCAACCACTGATGACAATGCCCTATAAAAAATAAGAAAAATAAATAAGAAAAGATTCTTCACAATCTCAGATACCTATGGTAATGAAAAGTAGAGTATTTTATTTATTGATATAATCATAGGTGGATTTAGAAAGAGGTAGTGCCCTATTTCTAACCCCCCCATTTCATCACAAGTTTGAACATTTGGATGATTCTATTATATTATGCAGATTGGAAAACATATTTTATATTGTGTGTTTTTTATCCTTCCCTGTCAGTCCCAAACCTTTTGAAATTCAATATCCCATTTTGCAAGTGATATACTTGATAGATATATAAACGAAACAATACTTCTATAGATCTTGCAACTGTGTTAACCTGTCATTACGCTTTTTCTAAACTCAACTTGTGGAGTTGTTATTATAAGTCACAAATAAGATCTTTTGGTATTGCAAAATCTTTAAGGTTTTGCTTTCATTTAAAAAAAAAAGGTTTAACCGTTATTGTTTCCTATTTAAAAAGTGCTACAAATCAATATTCAATATATCTGTATATTATATGGCCAAACTACAAGCAATGATAATAAAAACACTTCCATAACTTTTTATCCGTGTCTGTGTCAAAGTCTATTTTACCAGTGAGAACAACTAGATATCAGCACTATGTCCAAGAGTTCCTAAATCAGCGAGGAAATAAACTGAGAATAGAGATTTACCATAAGAGGTAGAACATCGATATCCAATGACAGCCTGCGAACATTTGTCTGTCTATGTGCCAACACCTTATAGGAGAAGAAAACAATCTATTAGTATATTCACCGCCGAAATAAACCATTTACGAACAGATATTTATTTTCTTGGTCGTACATGCAGGACAGAAAAGGGGGAAATGACATATAGGTGTCGGGAAGTTATAAAGAATGATCAGTAATGAAGAAAGTATAGTTACAACATTTAAATATGCAGGTAAATGTCATTATTGTAATTTTACTTTATGATTATTGATTATTAAATTTTATTTTTATTTTATTTTATTTATTTATTTGGCACATGTATTACACAAATTTGAATTTCACACCATTACAATTCTTTACTATGAAAAAGAAGTTAAAAAGCAATGGTATATATAGAAGCAGTTTAATTACGTATTAATTAGCTTTCTTCCATAAAGTTAAGGAGAAGATCAATTAAGATTACTTGAGCATTTTAACTCATTACTGAATTCTCTTAATACATATATCGTATAGATATGGAAGTCCGAGGTAGGAAGTGTTTGTGAATGTTTTCAGCAGTAAGAGTCTCTTCATTTAATAGAAAAATAAAGTTTCTGGCTAAAAATAAAAAAAAAATGACCTTTTTCATTTTAAAGAAGAACACTTTTCACTTAAAACAAAGAATATTTCGAATAGTTTAAAATCAGAATAAAAGCTTATTATGGTAAGAAAAAAAATTGACTCTAGTAAAAAATATTTAACAATGGACACAGAATTATAAAATTCTCGGCAACATCTGCACACTTAGCGAACAGGTTAGAAAGAATAGTTTCAAAATCAAATAATATTATTGATTTTTATTAAATTATATTTATTTCTTTTCCATATATTTTATTTTTGCGATGGGGACTTAATTCACCCTTGATTGAAAACATCTTAAATGTCTTTGTCACACCAAAATATCTAGTGGAAGACTACGTGCCATAAATAGGACATAAATATCTTGACTAGGAAAGAGAGAGAAGAAAATCGACTGAATTACATGTATTATGCATGCCGATTGATTTGTGATTAATTGCCTATAGAATTACGAAGTGACAAATATTATTTAATTTATTTTATCTCTAAATGGACAGAGAAAGAGAGAAACAAATGGTAGAATATTTTTTATGCATTTGGTGTACTCAGATGGATTATCAGGGACTTAGAAGAGCTTAGTAAAAGGGCGTAATGAAAAATTAACTGTCTAAAGCCTGAACAGAAGAACCTTTCAGAATTATGTTTTATGCCTATTGAATTGCCTGTGCACTCGTAGAAGAGCGCCTTATATTTCACCCTATCTGTTTCATATGCAACGTTATGGAACAACGTATTTCATTGAAATCTTGTCAGAAACGATTTCATAAACAAAAATTGTAGACATTTCAAGATATAAAGACTATTGGTGTATGTTTTCTGTAGAAGTTCAAGAGTTTTTTGACTTGTCTAACACTTGCTTAATTACACAAGCACCGCGATTTTTCACTTCAAAAATGATAAATTACCTGTAAGTGACAATTTGAAAGATTACACATTATTTTCAGGGTCAAAATTATCTTCTATACCCTTGTCAAAATACAGTAATGGTTTTACTATACAGATAATTTTTTTAAAACATGTAATCCGGGTAATTGTCGGCTATCTATACGCACGAATATTTCAAGCTGCAATATGCAAAGAATTTCAATCCAATTGTCCCAGCAAAGTGCCAAAAAAATTCATTCATAGACTTTTATCAATGATTTTAGTCAATCAGCGAATAATCATCTATACAATTCAGTTATCTCTTCTCTTAAATACTGACAATGGCTACACAATGGTTGGACTTATAAAAAAATACTGACAGATAGGAATTATCATTATGAGGTCGAATTACTCACAAAAATTCGCCGTATACACAGAAGGTCAGGTAAAGAATTCCCACTGAAAACTTAGTAGAACTGCTAATTCCCATTATGTGCAATCATCGTGGTTTGTTAGACATAAGTTCCATTCACAATCACAAAGTTAATTTTTTTAAAATTAATCCAAGACATTATTTTGGTTAAGAAAGTACCACAATTGTTTCCCACCAGCGATTTACCAATATTGTGATTTCTTTTATGCAGAAAATACTACACCATTTCTTGGAGGTATATTTTTTAAAATCCTTTTGCAGGCATTGAGAATTTGAGTGATGATAAGGAAAAGAAAACAAAAATAGGAGTCGAAATGTTTCATCAGTAATTTGTAATATAAGAATGAGCCCGTTCCGGTATACGATTGGTCTCTAGTTTGTTGACAGGTAAAAAGAACTCCAGATCACATGAGACACTATTGGGAGAATCGGTCTGTTACACTAAAAGCCACGCCTCCTTGAACAGTATCAAGATACGAAGGGTTCATCTTTTACTGCACAAACGCAGATCAAAGAATTGCCACCTTGCTAGAAGTGCATTCGAGCGAGACGAAAAGGCGAAAAAAGGCGCAATATTAATGAAAAAGATCGAAGAATTTTAAAGAACATTTCTTAAACATGGAAAATTATGGAGACTTGTCCATTAATTTTAAAAATACATAAAGTTAAAGGAGGAAAAAAATGTGTGAGGAATTTGTCTCCTTTTTTCGCATGCCTTTTATGCATAAAAAGGATAATCTCATGTCAAATGAATAGTTTGTGCTTGAGGACACGACGAGGTTTGATTTGATTATCGTACTGAACACGCTTGGAAAACTCTATTGAGATAATTGAATTTTGGCTTGTTTTTGTTGATATAGGTGTATTGTTATCGAAATGTCACAATAATCGCCTAACCTCGTCCAAATCAATTTAAAGCTGACATTCGATCAAAAATCTAACTGTTCGCCACCTTGATGAACCTAATTATTTCTTCTTAAATCAGGGTATGGACTTCACAGACATATCTCTATATCCTAGATGGAACAGGAATATAAAGTCATATGATCCGCTCCCGCCTTTTACGTCACAGATCTTTGCAATTTCTTCCATATGTTGTCCGAGACCATCTTATATATATAGCGATTATATGACCTCAGCGCGGAAGACTACATATTTGCGGTAATTAATTGTCATCGTCTGGTAAAAATAAATATTATTCCACGGAAATGATTTGCTAAGAGTGTAGTCTTTACCTTGGATGACTTGACGCTGTCATAGATGCGTAAAAAACAGGCATGGTATTGAAGGAGTTGCAAAAGTATTAAAGCTTATGATGTGAAGGGTTGCGGTACAATAATTGTTTGTAAGAATTTACGAACTACGCATGAATAACATTTTAATTAAGTATTGGTTGTGTTTACTATCCAACTATCCAGGTACTCATTGTCATTGGAATCTTTCAAATTCAGTAGAAAGAGTTGCTTACTGTACAACGCAGCTTCCAATTTATAAGAGGTACCATGTTCTTTTGGAACTAAGATATCAATGTACATATTAAAAAGAAAATTTGTATCTTTCTAATGCTACAAACCATGTTTTTGTTATTTCAAAACTTAACAACTTTTGGGAATATTTTGAGTCATTAATCTTTAACTACCAACAATTACCTTCGTGTCATATTCACCCTTGCCTAGAAGATATGCTTAAACTAACGGATGAAAACAAATTGGAGACTTTCTGTGAAGCTAAACCTACATAATCTACCATATTAAGAGGCGTTTTTGAGACCCTGGCAGGATAAGCTATTTGTTTATGCTTTACTCTGTTTGATTTACCTTACTAGTACTAGGAGTATTTTAAAACCATCATCACGGTCCGAGGGGGATTTCGTCAAAGACACCGCTAGTCCTTCATAAATTTGCGTGTATCCAGGTATCTTTCACACATTTCAAGATGAAACTCTGCATTGAAAAGCCCACAATGAGCGTTATCTAGTGGTAGATGTCATTCGTGGACAAATAATGATGTTTGTTTTCCTATTAAAGGTAGATTGGAGATTTTATTAATCTGTTTGTTTGATAAGAACCTGTTGTTTCAAAGCGACTGCACTATACAGACATGCCTTGCATTTCCGCTGGCCGGGAGCGGAGTAGGGGGAAAAAGTGTTTCCCTTGTACATTTTTTCTGTTTTGTCTTTAGAAGATAAGTGAATTCCAAAGGATCCGTGCTGTTTGCTAATAGAAAGAAAGAGGTGAGAACAAATTCAGCAAATGTTCACGATTAAATCAGATCAGATTGAATGCCAATCTAATGAGTCGATTGAATGCAAAGCAAACACTGAATTATGAATATTAACCTCATATTGCGGCAAAATACGAATCAAAGCATTCCAATCTGTCACTTTATTAACCCCTCTATAAATTTAGAATTTTGAAAATTAATCCATAAAACTTGAGAGAAATGATAAACATCTCTGTTTAATGTTCAATTTAAATAACCGAGTCTGTAAAAGGAATAGCTTGATTTGACATGACTTTTAAAATATCAAAACAAAGTCTATCTTGTCTCGGCTATATTTTTTCTCCTATTTTTACCGTCGCATGAATGGGGACAAAAATCCCTTTCTTCAAGAAACTTCTCTCCCTGAGAAACATCAAAGAAAAACCCCACAGAAACAGCATGCTTCTTTCATGGTGTGTTTGTAATATGTCCCTCTTAAGGTTCATAACCAAATGTACGAATTTCAATTTTTAGTGAATTGATAAAAATCAATTTAAAACGCATTTTATTTTTCACTGGTTAACGATAAAAGAAGAAGGCGCACTTTGATTGACTCGTAGACTCTTAGCTAGAAAGTTGGCTTGCGAAATTCTTTATAAATTATATCCTCAAAGAACATTTCGAATTCGGGTACAAGATTGAATCTCATAAATTTGTTCGTGTTTGATAAAATCCCATTGACAAAATATCTAAAATATGGAGTGAAATAAACAAGTTTGGTTTTGGTTGATCGAGTAATAAATCAAGCATGTCAAAATTACTATTGATGGATGGGAGATAGAGGCATGAATGGAAGGTGTACATTATATTATAACTGATACCCACGAGGAAATGTGTTTGCGTTGAATTTTAATTTGACGCCTACAAAGGAAGCTGTGGGTAGGTCAATTTAATTTTTTTTTTCTCGATATGACATTAAGATTTAAATGAGGTTTCAAGATTTTTCAGATACACTGTTTCCCTTTTTCTATGAATTATTGAGGCACTTTTCTTTTCAAATAAACGACACTTTATCCTAAATAGAACTTGAACACTTACTTTTCTCCAATGTATATTCATTTAATACAAGTAACAAGGATTAAAACGAAAAATTTGATATTTCTAGTACACATGCTTTACTATACTCCATAATGTATTCTGTTACAATTTTGTATCTCAATTTGAAAAAAAAAACAACTTTGTGAAGTTGACATTATAATAAAATTACGTATACAAGGAGTGATGAGGGAAAATCATATAAATTCAGCCTGTTTTCAGTGCTTATGTAAATGATTTTTAAAAAGCAACACATTTGACGAATTGGGCATTCAAATGAAGATTTACGTAGTGTATTCCATATTTATCAATTTTCATCATTTCAAAATGGTATTGACAGAATCGAATAATTTTCTATGATGGCGACCTTACAGAGCCCAGCTTGGTAAAAATCAGCAAAGATATATATATATATATATACCAGATAAAAGTAACATAGTCCCCTTAATAAGTTAGTATACAGGAAAAATTCGTTAGATAATTTTTGACTTCTCAGATCAAAATCCATTATTCGTGGCACTATTAGATCATGTGATTTGTGACTGTGCCAACATGATTTTATTCTTAATATAGGTCAATGATAGAAAAATTAAGTAGATCGAACTACATCTGCTGATATCCGGTACAAGAGTACATTTCAAGGTAACGTCTACTTTAAAACATATGACGTCACTCGCAAGAAAACTCAGACAATTGCTGGTGTAGTTTTTATCACTATTACTTTCAGACATTATATCGCCCATAACAATTATTGTTAACACGATAATAAATTTTTCATCAGAACATTTAACAATGTTTCAAAAACCATTTTAGCCTAGAACAATATCTGATTGCAATGTCGTTCCCTCTATGGAGAAATCAGATTTCACTTAAGACTAATTAAGATTGCCACTCTCTCCCATTCACAAATTACACTCTGATGTGTCATAGAATTTGTTTTTCCCTTAAGTCGTATTCTATAGGTATCAATTGTTTACATCCTGCTTCTTGGCGATATACATTGCGTAAGTGTGATGTAATAATTGCCAATACATTTCTTGGAAAAATCACCAAGCTTCTAAAAGTACGGGTACATGGTATGTATGTTCATTAAGGTCACTGGTGCCTGGAGAACAGCGTCTCTGCAAATTATTAAAACAAGAAGCCCATGGGAAACGATGCTTACAAGAATCAACTTGGCCCTGCTGCTTTTGACAAAAAGATTTTTATCCTCTTTTTCCTTGAAAAATTTTGACTGTATAGTGTGGTTCCAACTTAGCCACAAGAGATTTCGATTTAACCAAGTTTGAATCTACATAGCATTTGGATGCTTCAGTATGAATGTGACTAAAACATATAAAAATATTTTTGAAGGGTATAAAATTATGATTTAGTGTGGCCCTCCTACTCTTGGAAAGATTTATATTATTTTCGATAATATATTCACATAAAAAGTCTGATCCCCAATGTAACCCCAACCTTCTTCCGGGCTTTATGATTTGAACCCACTTGAATCTGCACTACCTGATTGCACATGAATACGACTTATCATGGACCTTCACCAGAAGATTTGAAAACACTGCATGCTTAGCATATAATTGTTAAACTTTGACCTCCTATTGTGGCTTATCCTCACAATGTCAAGGTTTTGTGATTTCGGAACTCCACACAAACCCTTGACATAAGTCGCTATTTAAAAGTTGGGCTAGAAAGCCATTATTTCATTTGTCCCTGATCTTGGACTGGAACCAATCAGAAAACAGCTTTTATTGTTGGTAAGTTTTGTAAACAAATATGCCTCATCTTTAAAATGGAAAGTGCCGATATTGTAGAATTTGTGACTAGTTACATTAAACGAAACATCGGGGATAAATTTTTGGAAGATCGTCCTTCTAAAAATCACAAAAGATATGCTCTGGAGTTGGGCCATTTGAAAACGACGGATTTGAAAAATATATTCTCATTGGTTATTTATAATTACCCATTACGTCATGTGTAACCACAAACCCAACTTTTGAATAGCGACTTATGTCGAGGGTTTGTGTGGAGTTCCGAAATCTCAAAACCTTGACATTGTGAGGATGATTGTGCTTCAACCTGCCCCTGGGCTATGACTTAAACAAACTTAAATCTGCACTACATTGTACCTGAGGATGATTGCATATTTATATGACAAGCAATGGTCTTGCTGTTCTTCTTTTTCTATAAATTCTCATGTAGAATTTTGATCTTGTATTGTGATCTAACCCTATGCCATTTGAGGAAATTAGAATCAACACTATGTCAGAAAGCCTTTTTGTAAGTTTCATATTTTATGACCCAGTGGGTCTTGAGATGATTTTCAAATTTGCAACTAAATTTTTATCAAGTTCTAATTATTTCCCTTTGAAACAGTACATGGCTCTTAATTTGAACAAAATTGAATCCTCTTTACCAGGATGCTTTGTGGCAAGCTTGGTTGAAATTTATCCCCTGGTTCTCGAGAAGAAGTCAGAACATTTAAAAGTTTACAGACAGACATCGGGCAAAATATGATCAGAATAATTCAATTGTTCTTTCAGCTCAGGTCAGCTAAAAAAAACTGCAATATTTCTAACCCAAATATCAAAGCTTGAGTCTTCTTTGAGTGTTTCTGATGGAGTGGGCGTGATTAAATTCCAATTCCGGAAGATATCTAAATTCTAGGAGAAGACGAAAAGTGATGGGGTAAGCCATAGGTGTATACTGAGATATGGCCAAACCTTTCAGGAAATGGCATCAAGTTAAGATAGTATGATTGGCGCTATAATTAATTTGATTGAACTCCTGAATTAAAAATTCATTGATAGTTGGAATTCATGTCACAGTTATTCGGTGACGTTTGCTGTATAATTCGTTGGTTGTCAGCAGGATGTCCGAGCTAGCGGTGAAAATCTTCTAAAACAAGCAAATTCAAATAAAATTTGCGGTTCCCCGTTTTCGGTGTCTTATTGGTTAGGATGCAAAAAAATTTTAGAATATAATTGTAACTGTCTTGCCAATGTGTCCTAGCTTGCCTTAAAATTATAATACAAGCGAAATATCTTGTCACGGGTAATGCACATGACTGTGTATATAAAAAAATTAAAAGCCCTTTTTCTTCTGAATCAAAAGTTATGGCCAAAGTTGATTTTTTATAAGAAGGTCAAACTTCTAGGTCAAGGTCAAAGTCATGAAGTTAAAAATGATAATTCCTTTTGAAAGATGTTGTCACGGGTAATGTACATGTACATGTAAAATGTGAAAGTCATTATATTCTCTCTTTCAAAAGTAATGTTTATAAAATAAAATTAAAAACAAGATATGTTTCTGAAACACTGATGCCCCCGTATGGCAGCTTATGGCGAAGGTTAAGTTTCTCAAATGCATGTGAAACTCCAGGTCAAGAGATCAAAAATGTTGGTACCCAAAGAAAGGTCTTGTCTCGAGGAATATAGCCCTAGCATCAACTGTTCAATAGTTATGGCAAAGGGTAAAGTTTTTTAAAAGTAAGTAAACCGTCAAGGTCAAGGTCAAATGGGGCCCCAGGGGAAGGTCTTGTCACAAGTGATACACATGTTCGTGAAATGTGAAAGCCCTAGAGCCAAACGTTCACATGTAATGGCCAAGATTAAAGTTTTTTAAAAGTAGGTCAAACTCGAAGGTCAAGGTCAATGCCAAAATTGTTTGTATCCAAGGGAAAGCCTTGTCACAAGGAATGCACATGTGAAGAATGAAAACCCTAGCATAAAAATGTTTAAAAGTTATGGCCAAGGTTAAAGTTTTCAAAAGTAGGACAAACTCCAAGTCAAGGTCAAACGGTCAAAGTTGTTGATATCCGAAGAAAGGTCTTGTCACAAGGATTAAAATGTGAAGTATTAAAGCCCTAGCACCACCCATTCAAAAGTTATGGCCAAGGTTACAGTTTTTCAAAAAGTAGGTCAAACTCCTAGGTCTAGGTCAAAGTGTCAAAGTGGTTGGTATCCAAAGAAAGGTTTTGTCACAAGGAATAGACATATTAAATATGAAAGTCTAGCACCAACTGTTTAAAAGATCGCTAAGGTTAAAGTTTCTCAAAAGTAGGTCAAACTCCTAGGTCAAAAGGTCAAAGTTACTGGTATCTTAAGGAAGGTTTTGTCACAAGAAGTACACGTGAAGTATGAAAGCCTTTGTTCCAACAGTTCAAAAGTTATGGCAAAGGTTAAAGTTTTTTTTTTTTTCAAAATTAGGTCAAACTCCTATGTCAAGGTCAAAGAGTCAAACTTGTTGGTATCTAAAGAAAGGTCTTGTCACAAGAAATACATATGTGAAGTTTGAAAACCCAAGCACCAACTGTTTACAAATTATGTCCAAGGTTAAAGTCTCATAAAATTTTGCGAAAGTGGGTCAAACTCCAAGGTCAAGGTCAAATATGATGGTACACAAAGAAGAGTCTTGTCACAAGGAATACACAATGTGAAATATGAAATTCATAGCTCCAACCAATCAAAAGTTATGGGTAAGGTTAAAGTTTTTGTGGACAAACAGACAGACAGGACAGGGCAAAAACTATATACCCACGAATCTTCGATACAGGGGCATAAAAAATCTATTGTAGGTTAAGCTTTAAAGGTAAGGTCACGCGTTCAAAAACCATAGTACATTTGGAAAGGTCGTGTAACAGGTTAACCACGTGTCAAATACCCTATTGTCTCTCATTCAAAAGTTATCACAATATCAAAATTATTGAAAAGTAGGTCAACCGTCAAGGTCACAGGATCAGAAATCATAGTACACGTGGAAAGATCTTGTTACGGGTAAGCCACATGTTAAATATAAATGTCATATCTTCTCGCATTCAAAAGTTATCACCAATGTTAAAATTTTTGAAAAATAGGTTAAACGTTAAGGTCAAGGTCATGGGGTCAAAAATCATAGTTTTACCTGGAGAGGTCTTGTCACATTTCAAATCTTCTCCCGTTCAAAAGCTATTACCAATGTTGAATTTTTTTAAAGAAGGTCAAACGTCAAGG
Source organism: Saccostrea echinata (assembly GCF_033153115.1). Lineage (NCBI taxonomy): Eukaryota > Metazoa > Mollusca > Bivalvia > Ostreida > Ostreidae > Saccostrea > Saccostrea echinata. Next base: position 3,023,147 of record NW_026889760.1, on the reverse strand, counting down.
ACATGGGGTCAAAATCATAGTATATTTGAAAATTTTTTGTCTTGGGTAATGCACATGTCATATATGGACATCCTATCTTCTCTCATTCAAAATTTATCGCAAATGGTTAACTTTTTAAAAAGAAGGTCATACTTCAAGGTCAAGGTTCTGAGGTCGAAAATCGGATTTCATTTGGAAATGCACTTTCACAGGTATTGTGCATTTGAAATATGAGAGCTCAACTAGTATCTTTTCTCATTCAAAAGTTATGGCCAAGGTTAAAGATTTTGTGACAAATTGACAGAATGACAGACGAATGAAATTTAATGTCCCCTCACTTTTGCAAAAAGCGACAACAACAATGGCTCGGTATCTGTTTTGTTAAAGACGAGAAGCTTTCAGTTTTCACAGATTTTTACTTAAAGAGACATTCACAGATTTTTACTTTAAGAGACATAACTTTGTGGTTGGATATCAGAGTGCGTTCTGGTGTAGTAAAAATTGACTTAAAGTTACACAAATCCTTCAATCAATTAACTTAAAGATAAAACTGCATTGACTTCTGTGTAAATTCAGAGATTATGTAGTGCAGATGTCACAGAATTATAAATTGTTATGGGCATGAAATTGGTGTTAATGAGAAAAGTAAGTCAGTAGTACATACATCCAAGCCAAAAATTCAATTCCCAGACACCCCCAAATGGAAACATTCCTTATAATTGCTCTCCAGGACGATAATGCCCTCACCCTATATACCATAAAGACTGTCTTCAGGCCCAAAAGACTCAAGATAAAACAAATATATTTAAATATAAAGAGAAATTAAAGTCATTGAACGTAAATGCCACGCGTAATTATGTCAGATCCCCTAAAGAAAATACGAGCTATTCCCTTGAACTTTTGTTTTATGGATTATGAAATGCAACTTTTCGCATGTTTTCGGTTAAGCTTGCATGAAGTTGCTTTTCTGCTGAACAACAGGGAAGTGTCTTCTATAACATCGTAATTAACTTAATATAGAACTTAAAAAATGAGAAATGGTGTCTTATGTCAACGTTGTTTTTAGCCAAGTGTTAGCAAAATATTGCCTTTAAGCTCATTTGAGTAAAAGGCCCCAGTGAGCTTTCTGATCGAAATTTGTCCGTTGTCAAAATCTCTTTTTACAGAAAAGTTCTACCTAGTGTAAGATTAAGCGCGATAAAGCTTTTCAGTTGTCAACTCGACATATAGACTTTCTACTCTAAATAGGAGAGAGGAAATCGGGAAGGGAGAATATAAGAACATATTTAATTACTCTTTTTCAGTCTCAAAATGTCAGTGACAGTCTAAAATGCATGTATGAGTCGAAACAATCAAACTTGATTTCTCAACAAATCAATCATGAACGAATGAAAGTATAATATTCGTTTTACTTGAATACTAGCATGGCATTCTGAAATTGAAAGTTAGGTCTTCTTTCGTTTCTAAAGCGACTTGGAAGCAATGGTCATATACAAACCAATTAATACACTTTCATTGTCCCCTCTTCTGCAAAAGCGAGGAGACATTAAATCTCATCCGTCTGTCAGCCTGTCTGTCACAAAATTTTAACCTTGGTCATAATATTTTAATGAGAAAAGATACAGGCTTTCATATTTCACATGTACACTATGTGTAAAATGTCAAGACCTTTCCAAATGTACTACTATTTTTGACCCTGTGACCTTGACCTTGAAGTTTTACATACTTTTCAAAAAGTTTAACATTGAATGAAAGAAGATAAGTTGTTCATATTAGACATGTGCATTACCTTTGACAAGATCTTTTCAAATATACTATGATTTTCACCCTGTGACCTTCACCTACTTTTCACCTTAAAGTTTGACCTACTTTTTCAAAAAAAAATAACATTTGTGATAACTTTTGAATGAGAGAAGATAGAGAATTCATATTTAACATGTGCATTACCTGTTCCGAGTGTATTATGGTTTTGACCTTGTGATCTTGACTTTGAAGTTTAACATACAGTACAAAATTTTTAGCATTGGTATGACCTTTGAATCAGAGAAGACATGGCTTTCAAATTTCATTACCTGCGACAACACCTTTCAGGAAGATCTATCATTTTTTACCTAATCGACTTGACCTAGAAGTTTGACCTACTTATCTAAAATTTCAACTTTGGCCGTAACATTTGATCTAGAAGAAACAGAGCTGTCATATTTTTTCACATGTGCAGTACTTGTGACAAGACCTTTCTGATTATATCATGGTATTTTATCTTATGACGTTGATCTTGAAGTTTGATGAAGTTTTTCAGAAACTTTAATCTTGGCCGTAACGTTTAGTAATTCAAAAATTTATTTTTTTGTATGCTGGAGGGACGAGACAAACACAAGACAAGGCAGTTACAGTACGCTAAGTAACCATACAATAACTAAGACATCGAAAGCGAGAGGCACAATTCTTTGAATTTACCTGTTCCTTTAAAAACTAAATGCAAAAATAAATGTACTCTAGTTGTTAAAAATAAAAATGAACAGAAATAAATTATATTATACAGCAAAATAGTTAAAATTTATTTCAGGAAAGCACATGCGAGTATCGCACTTATTGCAAGTGGTTTGCAATTGTATGTGTGCCTTACGTCTCGTCTAGAACTTTAACTCATATTGGGACGCCAGCTGCAAAATTAGGCCTGTACTCAGCACTTATGACTATTTTGCAGAGAAAGTTCAAAGATTTCGTGCCTACTCGGAACTCCTCACGTGGCTTGTACCTCGCACACTATCGTCGGACGTGAATGGTGTTCACCATTTTGCTTATACAGTCATGTGATCGAATCCGAAATTTCTCCAAATATTATTTTTCTGAAATCCGATTTACCTTGTGGCACGTCCAACAGTAGGTTTCTTCTTTCATAGCCATTATATAGTCAAAGAAGCCATTATACAAAACAATATTCAGTATTTTTTCGGGGAACTTTATGTTATGCGAAATTTGAATTGAGTTAAAAGGTAGTTCCTGCGGAAAAATGCATCGATTTGATGTATATTTTCCACTAATCATAATCGAGGTTTGTATTGTCAATGAGCATAGCGGAGTTAGTCGAGGATTGCGGTTGTTTCGTGCCAGCACCTACTGCAAGGGGCCTCGGTTTATACGGTCTCAACCAAAGACAGGTCTAGTGGACTCGAACCCGCGACGTTCATGTAAGGATCAACTCACTCCGCAACTCTAACAACCGCTTGCAGCCTGTCATGAAAAAATAAATGATTGTGCTAAATAACCTTTATTAATAACATTCAAGTAAGGATAAGATTGTCTAGAACTATTTTTGTTTGTTAGTGTGTTTGTTTAACGTTACTTACTATTTTCAGTCATTCTGAGACACCATCGCTTGCCGATGGAGGGCTACAAATTTAGACCTGTACTCGGCACTCAGACCTTTAAGCAGTGAGGGATCTTTTTTTGCACTAGCACCTACTGCTACACGGGACCTCGGTTTGTCCGGTTTCATCCGAATTACAAGACTCCACGTCTCGCAATGGGATTCGAACACGCGACGTAAGGATCAACTCCTTACTCCGCGACTCGAGAGCAATCGCTCTAACCAATGCGCCACGCAAGCGATTCTAAAACTATTTTTAGCTCTACTGGTCAGAGACCAGAAGAGCTTATGCGATAGTAAGGTGTCCGTCGTCCGTCCGTCTTGCTGTCCGTCTGTCTGTAAACAATTTTTCAAAGCGCTTCTCCTCCTACAGTTTTGGTTTGATTTTAATATAACTTGGCACACAAGTAGACTACACTAAGATACATAATTTAGTGCATTGGTTTTTGATTTCGTTGAACGGTGTTGCCATGGTTACTAAAAATAGAAACATCTGTGACTTTAAAACGCTACTCCTCCTACAGGTTTTGTCTGATTTCGAAATACCTTGGCACACAAGTAGACTACACTAAGGTACATAATTTAGTGCATCGGTTTTTGATTTCGATGAATGGTGTTGCCACGGTTACTAAAAATTATAGAAACTTCTGTAAAATTCCTTTGAAATGCTACTCATGCTACAGTTTTGGTCTGATTTTAATATATTATGGCATACAAGTAGACTACACTAAGATACATAATTTTTATCATCGGTATTTGATTTCAATGAACAATGTTGCCATGGTTACTGAAAATAGAAATATCTGCGAAATTCCTTGAAAACACAATTCCTCCTACAGTTCTAGTCTGATTTTAATATAACTTAGCACACATGTAGACTACACTAAGATACATGTACATAATTTGATGAATTGGTTTTTGATTTTGATGTAGACTACATTAAGATACATAATTATTGCTGCATGTTGCAAAGTTTCAAATCCAAGTGTTACTTTTATTATTTGTTATACGTACAGACCATTAGAGCTATAGTCTCATCAGAGACCTCTGGGTATAAAGATACTGTTTCTACATGCAAAAAAAAAATATGATTGGGCAAAAACTACTATATTTCTGTATCTCAATGGCACAAAATTTTTGATTCGATCCCTTGATTAGACAAATAAATCAAATGTGGAATAAAACACTTGAACACTACGCCCGGCTTTATTGAGTACAAGACCTTGGGAAAATAGGACTACAAATCGACATACGCTACATGTAAACTTAGACCATATTCAGTAGGAATTAACTTTTTTTACTAGCAGCTACAGAAACATTACATTGTTAAGTGTCTTTTTGTTCTCAATCCCTGTTCAAATCATCCATTATTAAATATTAATATCATAAATGACAACTCAGGTATAGTTATGGTATCAGATATGTCAAATTATAGAACGTTTGGGTTAAGAAGGTATTGATTTGACCTTTGAACACTAAGACGTTAACGAGAATTCGAGTAATCGACTATCGTCTGGTCACAGCGACCATCGACTAAATATTTTTAACTCGGTTACTCTTTAAAAATAAGCTACTTTATAGTAATCTTAAATTCGAGGTAATAAAATTGGATTCATCTTATTTATTTCTAATTGCATCAGTGTTATAGTGAGCAAACTTGCGAGAGGGTAAAGCTTGAAACCATTCTTAGTTCATTGTTCTCGGTAAAGAAATATTTGCGCGTTTATTTTTGATCGCTATTACCTTCAAAATCTGAAGTCTGGGTTAATTTTTAAAAGTTTTACGATGGGAAGACTGAAATATGAAAATTACCTGATGCTGAAACGGTGTTTTGTGTCCTTATTTATATATCAGATTTATTAAATCATTTTAAAGGATCAATAAAATTCGTCAAAATCTTAGATTGAAACTTTTCTCGTAATTTCCCTGCAAAAAATGCCAAGTTGCAGAGTCCGAAAAAAAATGCTACCGAGTAACTGATCGTGCCACAAACATGATCGTAATAAATTTTCTACCTCTTAATTAGTACTGAAAATGGAGATATTTGGAGTAAAATCACGCGTAATCATATGCGTACATCTACATGCCTATTTTGTGCATGTACATGTATTTAGGAAATTTATTTTTTCATGTTTCATATGAATTAATTTCTGTATTGGTTGTTTATACAATTAAAATTTCATAATTTACATTTATCGCAAGCTTTGTATGTTTTGATAGGAAGAACACATAACTTTTTAGGAGTTATGGGTTAATTATTTAAACCCCAGTCACATTTCCAAAAACAACCAACGGCTGACGGTTTTTAAGGCAAAAATAGGATTCTTCGGGCGACAGTCGGGGGTCATCGGCCGTTGTCTTGCCCGATTTTGACCTCTTTTCTTGTCGGTCGACCAATTTTGTGTCTGTCGGGCCATGTTATATTTTTTTCTGCAGTCGGCGGTCGGTCGACATTTAGGAACTTGGTTTTCATAAATGTGGGTCGACGGTGAAGATCAAACAGTGGCTTAGCGAGCGATGATCGGGCGACAGTTGGCCGACTTAAAATTATTTAATATTTGAAAAATTATCGGTGTTTATAGGAATTAATGTGACTGCTCCGCGTCGCCCGATACCAGTGTCGGAAGATCATGTTTTTCAGCCGTTAAATGTAGGCCTATTAGCTGGAACTGAACACATGTAAATGGCTTTGTGTGATGGAGCAATCACAAGTAATTAGAAAGGACACGCAAAGTATATGAAAAGCTTATTTGGATAACATACTCTGTAAAACAATGAATTTAAAATCAAATAAATTAAGTTCAAATATTTATTTCTACTCAATGAGACCGAATTTAATTCGATTCCACATGACTTTGCGCAGCTTTTTGATTTCATGCAGTCGTTACACCTTTCCTAATTATTGTGATTTTAATACAAAATTTCAATGCAAAATTAACATAATATGCAACATCCTTGGGTCTGAAAACGAGCTATTCAGACAACAATTAAGGGCTTGGGGGACGCTGAAATGGCTCTAACGACATCATTGTTTTTCGGTTTTGTACGCAATGCATGACGCTGAAGAATGACGCATGACTCACTTGTGTATTCAAGAGGTCCATGGACACTAGCAATCTAAAGATGATCGACTTTTTTGAAATTTCACAATTTGTTGACTTTTACAATAACTTTCATGCATTTGACTGAAAAAGAAATCGCTAAAGCAAATTACAAAAATTAACTTTATATGGGTGTAGTACATCATTAACATGGATAAAAAATAGATCTGATAACAATTATATCAAAATTTGTTCAAATTATCTTAGATTTTCTTAGTGAACATTTAATTGTGGACCTTTTTGCATTTAAAGTATCTTTTTATAATATTTTTAACACGTAAAAATTTTAATTTTTTTCAAGTATTTGGCAGGTTACTAATATATGCCTTTTGTATTTTTTTTTAAATCGTATTTTCTTCCTTTTCGAAATCGCTAGTAACAGATTGTCAGTGGTGATTTTTTCTTCCGAAGAACATTTGAACATGCATATAATTTTTACGCCATTTTGGAGCTTTTTTGTCGACAGATTTTGCATCAGTATTTGCCTTGTTACACCGAATTCTTGTAATGTAAAGAAAAAATAATAATTCCAAAGATTATTTTGTATGTATAAAAATTCTCTTTGTCTTCTTTCAGTTAGATGGGGTCAAAGATTTGATAAACATTTTAGAAGTCGATTTTTGTTAAACTGTAGCCTAACGAATCCAGAATGGCTGGAGAAAGACCTTCCTAGGGTTTAGGCATAAAAATACACCTCAGTTTCATAATAAGTATTATTGAGTTTTGTTTTAGAATGTTTTAAAAACTTACGCCTAATTACAATATTAAGTCTATATTTTGATATAAAAGTTAAGGAAATAGCTATTTTTAAACACACGAGTACGAGACTTTTTACTAACTCAGGAATTATGACAAATGAAAATAAATTATCTTTAAAAAAAAAACAGGTGCCGTAACTAAAATTCTCCAAAGAATTCATATTTCAATCAGTCAAATTTTGAAATGTGATTCATCAAGAATTATTATAAATTATTGTGTTCATATCAACTTGTTACCTTGCAAGGAATTTCAGTGAAGATTGTGTGAGAAAAATAATGTCATTTCATTCATTGTTTGGTACTTGCATGACATGTCATGTATCAGTTGGGTTTACTTTCATGTGATTCTAAATATATTGGTTGTACCTTTAGTAAGACCTATTTGTAATGCTGCGATCTTCATGTGGAAAAATATACGTACATTGTATCAATTACTCATTCCTAAAATTAATAGATCTGATGTACATGTATATAGATTTACTTGTCCCATTGATCTCTTTTCTTCATACGTAGTTCGTGTTCCTGTCCGTTTGGACAATTATAAACGGCAGTACTCAACGCGTTTCCACAACAGAATCCCCATGATTACTGATATCTCGTTACCTCCGTTATCTTGCAATTAACTCGTCATTTTCAGGAATTAGTAATGGCGTGGGTCGATTCTGTGAACGGTTGATGAACTTAATGTCTCATACACATTTATTAAAACAACAAAAACATGAATGATACTGAAAGTCCCAAAGTTATCATGCAATCCGACAGACAGGAAGTAGAAAATCTGCAGTAAAGTCGGGATACCATAGTGCAGTTATTTCCGGTATTTATTACTCCGACGTAACTTTTCACATAAATTGGGCATAACTGTGTTAAAACTATTGTCAGGTGTAATGATTACATCACATTTATGGCAGAGATTTTTGTTGAATCAATGGGGTGTCAAATAAAAATGCACAAATTCAAATATAGGATTTCGTCCATTAATGATGTTCAGATAGAGGCTTTTGGCTATTTTCAGTATTTTAGCACGGAAATTGAACAATTATATAAAAGAGTTTGTAGGCCAAAATGTCTGAGACGGTTTATTCTTATACAAAATAAATTTAAAGAATTTCAAGTAAAATACTGGGGTATTATATCGAAGAAAATGCAGAATTATTTATTTTTAAGGTGCACATCACTATTTTGCAATTGTTATTATTAATAGTTCTTAATTATTATGGTATGTGGACCAAATGTTTTTCAAATCTCTCCAGTAAATCTCTGGGAAATGTGCGTAAAAAAGGAATGCTACTTTCACTTTCAACCTTTATTGTACTTTCTTTTTGCAGTAATTATTAACGCTCCTAGGCACTACCGTGAAATTGACAAGGCAGTACTCGATCTTCATCACAAGTATGATCAGGCAAGATTTTAACACACACCTTAACCTTTCAGGAGTTTTACACAATGAGTAAGAGTTTCAATCAGTGATAAAAATTTTAATGAAAGATATGAAAAATAGGCTTGTTTTATGGGGGTACCAATCGAGTGCATTTCAATCATACTTAATGAATTACACATAGGTTTGGTGACAATATATCACTTTCACCAGGGGGCCTGTACCATAAGATGATGGGGGACATGCCTAATCGAATAAAGAGGTATCTGGGATCGTTGAATATCTGCAGTGTCAAAACTATTATGATTTATCTGTCTCATCTAATAGAATATGGCGTTATTGTGAAAGAGATAGGAAAACAGAACGGATACTTGGACACCTCGGTCTGTTTAGATCAATTTTATTCTTGAAGAGGCGTTTTCATTACAATTACTTATTTTTGTGGTTTAGAGTGAAGACATGAATGGAAAAATCTAGATGTGAATTTAAAAATTTCAAGACACCATTTACATAAATTTACTAGCAAAGTGGTAAATTCTGAAGTCGAACTTAATGAACTATAGATCTACAGCAATTTTACAAGAAAGGATGTTTAATGTAAATTGTGTGTATTTATCATATGATGTCAATGGATGTATGATACTATAGGAGATGAACAGTATATCCTAGCTTAGACATATTTGATACTGAAGTTTACTTATGTGATGTAAATAAATTAATAGTAAAAACTTGGACAAAATTACTTTGTCCTACCTATATTCTAGTAATTTGTCAATTTTTCACCTCTTTGCAATATAAAGAAATTTCGTTTTGAACAATGCATTTCCCGTACAAACTTTTTTGTTACTCTAATCTTCATTGAACCCGAATTCATAAATAACCAACCTATCGTCTGTGTAAATTCACCATTCATATAATAAGGATTCGTTAAAGAGTCTTGGGGAAAGTATTTCGGAAATTAAAATTCTTATCATTGTTTCTTTGTTTATATATTTATCTATCCTATTGGTCCATAACTCTTGTCTTCGGAGTTATCAGCATAATATATTTGGTTACTGGTCGTAAAGATGCTTAGCCTATCGGTAACTTGAAGTGGCTTCTAAAAACCTTATCAGGCTATGGAAAGGATGACATTTTTCGTTGTCGCCTAGAAGACAAGAAAGTTTTTAGTACCCCATCTTAAAACAAGGTTCTTAAGGGAAAAAAAATCAATACAATACATTTATCATAGCGTGGAATGCTTCAAATGTGTAGCTGAAGAGCTATGTTGCCAAACGCTGCGAAGATCCAAAAAGGCGGACCCCGCGGAGCATGTGACCTTTGGTTAGTCGTTGCTTTTTGGTTTGCGGAGTAACATAGCTATCCTTAAAGAGAGAAATTCTGGCCTCGTAAACATTTGGCTATAGACTGTCATTCTTAAACCAAGTAATTAACGAACTCGCATCGAGGAAGCGTAAACCTACAAGATTAATATGCGTGTTTCATTTTGTTGTGTGTTTGCATAGGAAATTAAATGCATCAAAAGGGTATTAAGCTGTTAAATTGGAGATGAAAAGCAAAACTCCTCGAACGTTTACTTTTTAAAATCTTTTAGTCTCTTAATAGATAGATATTCACAAAGAAAGTGAAGCATTGAATGGATAAAAAATAGATTCCTGTGATGGTTGATGTTTGTATAAGCACAATTTTCAAAACAACACACTTCTTAATTTTTTAACTGTCAAATGAAGATATTAATTTCTTATACTGGGTATAAATATTGGTACAAAACTCCTCAAACAATTCTGGTACTAAAAGTGTGTTTTTCATACATTTATAAGCAACTTGACACAATTCACATAAAACGTAAAAAAAAAAAAAAAACCACCACCTTTCTGTCCATACATGCAGATGCTTTTTCGAAAGTTACAAGACATGCAAAGAAGTGTATCAAAATTGGAACAAAAATACGGATGCATAAGAGTTCATATCGATTCATCACAGTTTCCCAAAGCCTATCTGGTAGAAATAAGTAAGATGGGGATTGTATAATTCATCATAAAAGTCAAACTTAACTGGCTTCTATGATTTCAAAGATAAAACCTACACAAAAATGATAAAGTTACAATTTGTAACCATATAGATTAAGTTCAATTTGTAATAAAATTGAATGTTAACATTTTGAAGGCAATACAAAATAAGAAATCGTTTCCAAGTTAATTCCTAGACATTTGAGTGTTTCAAAGACGAGACGTATAGTTTCTGTGTACATGTACATATATACCTGGTCCTTTACTTATTATTTGATATTATTCTTATCGACATTTGAAACATTCCTTCATCGAAATTCAACAAAGTCAACAAGCTTATAAATTGCTTAAAGAACTCGTAAATCAGAAATTTTCTTTGAAAAATCGTGAGATAATTGGTTTTTCTATCGCAGTTGTTTAAGATCAATACTGATCGTCGTGGAGGATCTCTGATCGCCCGTGAAGTAGAAAGGGGTCCCTGTGCCATATTTCAAACCATCAGTTCAAAAGATGACCACTTATACCCACAAGGCAGAAAACAAATGTTTACCAAACGCCGAGATGACACAGATATGTGAATGATAAGTCAATTTTAAAAGAACGCTTGAATTATGGCAAGAAAATTAACACTTGAAGGGGAAATATTGTTAGAGTGTGTTGTCTTTCTTAAGTAAATAACCCATCGCTTTACTTGCCTCACACCTCGAAATTTAAATCGGTCTGAACCGTTTGCTCTTGTCTGAATAAATACAATATAATTTTTCAAAGGCTTATCAAACAATTATATTTTGTATTTGTACAGTAAAGGCCCGTGATTCACTTGAACGGAATATCAATTGCGCTGGGAAAAAATGTAACCTCAAAAGATCTCACTGCATCTTTACAACACCCAACAATGTCTTTGAAGACAAAACATGCAGAGTGATTTTTTTCTAACGAAATATTTCAATTTTTTTATAAATAAGCTAGAGAAAGCCTAAGGTAAAACAATTTTACACGAAAACGTGTGAAGATGCAAAACACCGAATGGTAGAAATAGGGGGTCAAAACTTATTAGTGTGAAGTCCGACAAAAATATGTTAAACCTGGGCTAGTGCAGCGGTAAATCTGCCGTGCTAGGGACCTAGTGGGCAGAGTGATATCACGACTTATAATTTAAAATCTGTAAAATAAATGTCTCATCATTTGTTTTGTAGCTTTTTACAAATAGCTTCGTGAAATTTCAGAGCAGATTTGTTATTAAAATAACACAGTTGATAACCTAGTTCCCCCTTATGCATAGATCAAGAACTATTTTTAGATACAGATATTGATTAGCTATGTACAAGTAGTGTTGTTGATTGCACTGATTATATATATATATATATATATATATATATATATATATATATATATATATATATATATATATATATATATATATATATATATATATATATATATATAATTCATCAAGAGATACAATACAACTACACATATTAGAAGATCGTGCAAATTTTATTTCCTCAATTTCTTTTTGTATACATGTACTTCATTTACAGAAGGTATAAGAATAAATTTCTTAAAGATTGGCATTAATGTGTGATTTTCTTACTTAGCGCATGTCGAAACTTAACTTTAAGTTCAATAATTGTGATAACTTGTAGATCCATGAATTGAAGCGTTCAAGCTAAGTCTATTGCATCCTAGTGTTCCGCGTTTTATGTGAATTAAAGCTCATATCAATTCTCCAATTGCGTTAATATCTGTACATGTACCTTCTCTGGATTCAAATGTTTAGGTATCCGAATTCAATTTAAAAAACAAACAAACAAACAAATAAACAAGCAAAAACAAAATGCGTGGCTCTTGATAATCTGTTTATTCAAAATGAATATTTCTTCTTTTTTTTTAAACCGTTTCAGAGTTTAGTTCGAAATGAACTCTTTTCTTGCACAACTTTCAATTTTTTTTTCATTTGGTGTATAACACTGTATCAAAGTGTCTTAAGGTTGTATCCCAATAAATATGCCAAAATCACAAGTTTTAAAAGCGCGTGTCATTTAATTACCTTTGAGAGTGAACGGAAAAAATATTTTTGTTACAAATAATGTGGGCGCCTAAATAAATAAAGGGCGCTTGCTTCCCTCTTGAAAATTCCCCTAGCCAAGGCTATATGATATATATAACTATGTATCTATTACTGGCAATTGTACTTCAAAATCGTGAACAAGATTATATCGATACAAGACACTTAAAATTAAGTACCGGTAGTAAAATTTGAAAGGACTAGAAAATATTTATTACATAATTGTTTTATATAGAATTTATAGAGTCCAAAGTTTAAAAATTAGTTGAATTTATTTGAATTTCATGCAGTTTACTCACTGACAGCTACATGTATATGTGTGCATCCTGCAGAAAAATATATATGGAAGAAAGAAACTAGCTGAACAATATTTTGTCTTTATTGGTATTTTAGCAAAATTTAGAGTGAACATAAAGGAAAAGTGGACACTGCATATATAATTGCTATGGTACCATGTGCAATATAATTGAATAGGCCAAAGCTATACCAATAATCCAGATAAAAGGCAGAAAATGCAAAGCAGTCAGTTTAAAATGTACTTTAGTACAACCTACCCCGTGTTAGGTAAGTCATCCGTAGAAATACTCGTCACAAACGTAAAAAGGAACCAGACCAGAATCATCTTCTACATCACCTTTCCATAATTCAGATCACGAAAAAGTCACACCGCAAAGAAACACCGCTTCGTAAACTCTAGTATAGTATGGGTATCCATTACATCACTGATACTGATATAAATTAGAAAAAAATACACAAAGAGGCGGATCAAAAAATTACCTCTTTTCACGGTCGAGAATTGATTTATTGTATTTGTGTTCAAGGGCAAAATAAAAGTATGACATCCTTTAGAAACACGATAGACTACTTTCCGCTAGAGCGCCGAGTTGTGAAATGATATTAATTGAGTCTTAATTAGTCATATTAACGTACTCCTGTTTTTATAAACTGCTTTGGTCGACGATTCTGGGCCTCAAGTTGCATCCATCCAATAAAGAATTGTGGCGTTAATAATTTAAATCGATACACATATCAGATCTACAGCAGTGTCTCGACTATCTCCTTTATGAAATTGTCATGATAACTTCTTTTTCTGTCGAGTTAACTTCTCAAAAAGCAATTAAGACATTCCAAAATTAGATCGTATGTACATTCCCAACTCATGAAATCAATTTAATAACTGTCGAATCTTCTCAAGATTTTAACTGTCATTGCATTTCAATTAGGCGGAATAATTGATTACCTATTACACCAATCTTCTTGAAATTTGGACCACATGTTTGGCTATAGACTCTAAATCTCTCAATTTCGCCGTCGGACAAGGACTTAAAGATAAGCACCGCGTACTCTTAAACGCCGCTCTTACTGTGTATTAATTACTAGAGATGTTGAAATGACGATGCGATAGCTGTTTGAGTCTATTACCTGGACTCTATCAGTCCAAATATTGCTAGTGTGCTCTCTTTTGTTACGTGTATATGGTTCTTATCTAAACGAGTGAACTGTTTACCTCTTATAGACAGGGGTTCTTCATACATTGCTCAGCAATTCGCATTGTTCACACTAGTAGGCAGAAGAACTACACTCTTCAAAATGTTACCTGCATTTACATAAACTCAATATCGCCAACATTGTTGATATATATAATTCAAACTGTTAAATTTATAGCAAATGAAGTGTCTTTTCTCTCAAGTTTAGCCTTCTGTCATTGAATTTTTTTCCTGTCAAAATTGACTGTCACGAGTACTTTCTGTGAATTTTGTCCTGTAATCAAATAGCGTTAAAGCAATCACTGCATACCAAATACCATAATCCTGGAGTTGTACAGAATGAAGCATGCAGATACCGATTTTCTGTCTATTAGACTGCATGTCTGTCACATAAATTTTGCCACATGTACACAATGGATGCATTTTTCTGGCTCCTGTAATGTTACAAAGCACCCCAACATCCCTACAAACATAGCAACAATCGGTTTTTCTATCGATTATTCCGGAACGCAACAGACACGATTGAATTTTATTTATTCTACATCCTGTGCAACAGTTTAACCACTCAATTGTATCGATAGCACTGAATGAGAATGAAACCTTTTTTAACTCTTGGACAAGTGAAAATTAGTGTTCTCACTATCAAGTGAGAAGCAAAACCTTGGTCTGAGAATCGGCATGACATGGCGACCAATTTGTCAAACGGCGGGTACTCCTTATACACTAAAAGAACGCCGTTTCCCATGACAAATTATTTTCACAGGGTGTATTTTATAATAAAGGATGGCATTTTAACAGTTAAAATATTTTTAAGCACATGATATCTATGCAGAAATCAAAGCGACAAACAATTTGCTTGCTCAAGATAACAGAAATATTTACACTGCAGATTGTTGCTAGAAACAGTCATCACTTATAACATTATTAGAAAATTTTCATGTTCAACTTTATGAATTAATGCAAAAATCTTGCAAAATGAACCAGTCAAACAACCAAAAGACCTTCCAAAGTCCAGAACCCGACTGGCTTATTTTAAGATGCATTTCCCTCAAAAGACAACAAACCTTTAGAAGTATAGTTCGCAATGTCTTGAGTGAGACCGTTGGATATACAGTGTACAGGAAAATTGGAATGAAACTGGGTTTTTCTCTTGCATGGGAATCGGCTGTTTGCAAATTCGATTCTTACATGTGCAATATGTTTAGGTATAAGGAATTTTGTATGAACAATCGTATATAGCTATATAAATGACGAGTTGTCCTTGGACATTTGCTGTCGACTGGTATAGTGGGAAGTTAAATTCTCAAGTATTGTCCTGCTTTTGAAATTATGTATATCATTTGTAGATTGGCAGCTCAAAGATTGCCAACAATATGAAGAACTGCGAATGATAGTATTGTTCTCCCGCCTACCTCCAAGTCAATTTTCAAAAGTTAACTCATTTGAATGATTTTTCATATTTATATAGATATTTATGTGAATTTTCATAAAACATTACTTCTTAGGGAAAACAAAGAGATAACTCTAAAATTTTGGTAAAACTTATGTTTTTCACTATAGAAATCAACGGAAAATATTTTTAAAACATCCTTCCCCCCCCCCCCCCGTGAAAAAAAATTTCCTTTTTACAGGTAATATAGACTGTCATTTCACATATTCATACCAAAGCTTTTTGTGTTTCACGGGGGGGGGGGGGGGGGGCATATGTTTACAGACAAAAAACTACAAAAATGCTTATTTTTTCACCAATTTCAAAGAGGTTTACAACAAAAACATTGTATTTTATCAATGATATGTGTTTAATTTTGAGTAAAACATAAGAAAAGATTTAAAGAAGATTTCTTCATACCCAAGAATATTTTAAAATGTGGTGATACTTTAAATCCAGATTTCAATGAAAAATATCGTCTACCCCCCTTATTTAAAGGGCTGGAATCAGGGGTAATTAGCTACTTAACACTTGAATAAAATTATCAATCAATTACCATTGAACTGTTCTTTGCATTCAACAAAGATTTTACGGCCAAATTGCCATTAGTATTGAATTAAATGGGTGTAAAATGTAGGCGGGAATCGAGAATTAGCGTGCGTAGTTCTTTGCAGTGTCAGAAAATCAGTAAGAATCTTTACAATCAGTCTAGAGGAACTCTCAAAACGGAATGAATTCCGAAAAACGAGTATTTGGCGCCATCATGCATGGTACAATGTGGTAAATAAATATTTCCGGTGTAAACAAACAATGAAGATAGTTCCATTGTCGATCGTTTTCTCCAAGTTTAATTACAATCTATGGCTCTTTTTTATGGCAATTAGACGTTATTTTAAATTTTGTCAAATGAATTAATACATGAAATATAAAGAAAATGATAACAATTTCAAAGCTCTGAAGTCCATTGGAACAATACAAATCGGTAGCAGAGCAAACACGGACTTCTAAAAACATCAGAGGTGGGTTCAGGTGCCATGGAGGAGTAAGCATCCCCTGTCGACCTATCACACCCGCCATGTGCTCCTTGTAATGGTCGAACAAACAGAAAAATCCATAGACAATTCAGTGTGAAAACAAATTGTATGAAAAACGTCAGTCAACATTCGACTTAACAGTAAACTGTATTTGCTAGCAAGTTCAATGTATAGACCATATAATTTGCGAAATGTTGACTTTAAACAAGACGACCGTTGATATCATTGTATCATCAATTTATTTGTCAATAGCTTGCCTTGTTGTAGAAATTGTTCGTACGTAGAACATGCTCTTAGCTGTATTGAATCAATTGGGAGACAAAAACTCCCTATGTGTGTTAAATGTATATTGCTACATAAATAAGGGAAGTTGACGATAGAAAAGTTGAAATCTTCATGTTTATCATGTTTTGTTGTTTGTTTGCTACTAATGTCTTTCTCTGGTAAAATATCCAAATATGAAACAGATGTGCCAGAATCTGAGATGTCTTTTATTTCGAGTTCAAAGGGATATATCGAATCAACATAGGAATGAAAATGAAAACAGGAGGCCCATGGGCCACAACTCTCACCTGAGTAACTTTAGCCCTGCTGTTCCTTAGTTTTCAAAAAAAAATATTCCAATGAAAAATTCTGACCCCATATTAAAGCCCCACGCTAAGGGTCTCTGAAGCCACACAACATGGGGATTCTTTAATATCATTATAATCAACTTGGTCTTGCAGTTATTAAGAAAATTCTTTTCCCGTATACATGTATAGTGTATAATTTGTTACCTGTTTTAGCTCACTCTAACCCCTGGGGCATAATTTGGGGGGAAAAAATAATATACTTGGGAATGTGTGGCGAGATTGTTGTTTTTGAGAGAATTTTCAAAACTTATTTCTTTTTCCCATGTAAAATTTAACTTTTCTAAAGTATTGTTATACTTTGATTCCCTATTGTGGCCCCACCTTACTCCCGAGGGCATGATTTTTAATAATTTAGAATCTACAGTACCCGAGGAAGCTTCCACAAAAGTTTCATATCTTCTGGCCCAGTGGTTCTTGAGAAGAAGATTTAAAAAAAAAAAATTGTTATGTATTTCAATGTAAAACTTTGATCCCCTATTGTGGCTCCTCCTTACCCCCGAAGTCATGATTTGAAGAATTTAGAAATAACACTACCTGAGGAAGATTCCACATAAGCTTTATCTCTTCTGGTATAATATTTTTTTTGGAGACAAGACTTTCAAAGATTTTTTCCTATGTATAACATGTATTTTTTTTTAACTTTGACCCTTGTGTGGCCCCACCCTATTCTGGGGGGCCATGAATTGAGCAATTTAGAATCTAGACTATCCCAAGAAGCTTTCAGACGTGTTTCATTTATTCTGGCCAAGTGTTTTTTGAGAAGATTTTTTAATGACTTTTTCCTATGTTTTTCAATGTAAAACTATGATCTGAACAATTTAGAATCTACACGAATCCAGAAAGCTTCCGTATAAGATTCATCTTTTCTGGACTAGTACGTGGTTCTTGAGAAGATTTTTAAAGACTTTTTCTTAGGTATTTCAGTGTAGAACTTTCACCCCCTATGGTGGCCCCACCCTTGTCCCGGTGGGGGGGGGGGGGGGGGCATGATTTGAACAATTTAGAATCTACACTACCTAAGGAAGCTTCCACTTTAGTGTCATTTCTTCTGGCCAATTGGTTCTTGAGAAGATTTTTAAAGAATTTTTTTTGCATGTATTTCAATGTAAAACTTTGATCCCTATTGCCCCACCCTAACTCCGGGGGTCATGATTTGAACAATAAAAAACTACACTGCCTTAGGAAGCTTCAAGAGAAGATTCATTTCCTCAGGTAAAGTGGTTCTTTGAAAAGACCTCACCCTAGTTTTGTCTTTTCTTAATTATCTCCCCTTGGAATCAGACTTGGCCCTTTATTTGAAAAAATTAGAATCCCCTTCTTTCAAGGATGCTTTGTGCTAATTTTGGTTAAAATTAGCCAAGTGATTCTTGAGAGGAAGTTAAAACGTAAAAGTTTACAGACGGACGGACATACAGACAGCTGGACAGACGGACGGACGCCGGGTGATCAGAAAAGCTCACTTGAACTTTCAGCTCAGGTGAGCTAAAACAGAAAAATCCGTAGGTAATTCAGTGAAAATGATGGCCTAATTAACAATTTGTATGAGAAACGTAAGTCAACATACACCATTAAAATTAAAGATTTCATAATTTATGGTGAGTTAAGCTTCATCCCACGGGGCTGCAGGGAGGCAAAAACTAGTTTTTGTTACCCGTTACCCGTTATTAGCAAACCTATTTTTGTATTCATATGAAGAAGAATTTATTCAAAATTTATTTATTCAAAATCTTTTACATGAGAAGACACTTGCTGTGGCCTTCAACTCGACTTTTAAATATATTTAAATATATCGACGACGTATTATCAATTAACAATAGTTATTTCCAGTCACATGTTGACTCGATATATCTCACGAAGCTTGAAATAAAAGAGTCTGACAACAGAGTCTGAGACATCTGTTTCATATTTGGATATTGCATAAACATATTGTATGTATATTCATTAATAATATTAATTATCCAGTATTTTGACAATTTAATAAAACAATTTTCTGAAATATGTACAGTTTGAATAGAGAGATTTACGTTAATATTTTATTACAGTATAATAGTCTTTTACAAACAATAAATTTACAAAGTATATATACTGTTAGGAGAAAAGTTAACATCAAGATCGCACATAAATGCCTTGGAAAAAGAAGGTAAATGCAATTTAAGCTAGGGATTCAGTGAATGGGCAACAATATGGTGTCCTGGGAATTGTCATATGGACAGCCATGGGTAGAAAAGAGAGGACAGAACAGGTTCTTGAATGTGAGCAGTTCTTTGTGTTTTTCCCATGTAGTTGTCAGCCCATGGTTTTGAGACAAAATTCCGTCTTGCAGCCCTTGAAAATATATATGTTGTCCATGATATTGAAGAGTCGACGTCTTTTTCATACCCCCCGCAAACAAAGTTTTGGGGTATATAGGTATCACCTTGTCAGTACGTCTGTCTGTCAGTGCAAGTCGTGTCCGGGCAATAACATTGCAATGGAGAAACATTGGAAGCTCATATTTTAGACAAAAATTGGTCATGACCTAAGGGTGTGTCGTTATCTTAATCCAGAATCATTTTGACAAGTTCAAGGTCACTGAAACATTGTAAGATCATGCGTTTTTCAAAGATTGCTTATGACCTTAGGGGTGTGTCTTGACCTTGATCCAAGGTATTTAAGTAATTTCATGCAAGGTTATTTAGCCAAGTTCTAAGTGACCCTTAGAATGTATCATTCCTGTCTTACCATATCTTGCCCTATCTTGCATTATATAGATTTGAAACCTTTAATTTCATATTATTTCATATAATATATATATATAGAGAGAGAGAGAGAGAGAGTCGACTGTTCTTATTTCGTTATTGTGTCCAGAATCCTTAAAGCAATACGAAGTACAAATTTAAAGTCGGATTTTTTCTTGTTGCTTCAAATGGTAGTATACTATTTTAATAGAAGAAAAGCTGCTCGAGTGGCGCAGTGTAAGCGCGGAGTAAGGAGTTGATCCTTACGTCGCGGGTTCGAATCCCACAGTGGGACGAGGAGACCGGTCCTTCGGATGAGACTGTATAAACCGAGGTCCCGTGTCGCAGTAGATGCTGGCACGAAAAAGATCCCTCACTGCTCAATGGCCCTAAGTGCCGAGTATAGGTCAAAATTTGCAGCTCTCCATATGAGTGAAAAATTCTCGAGAGGGACGTAAAATAATAAACAAACAAAATAATTGGAGAAAAGAATGAATATTAAATTTGCTTCAGAAAAAAAACAACTAGTTTAAAAGCTGAATTTTTTTACCCTGTATAAAAATTGATTTATTATAATCCTGATACTACTCGGATACGGAATTTTTTCTCGTGCAAATCAATCTCGTGAGCTCCGGATCGTCGGACCACACTGTTTTAACACAAAGTTTACGCAAAGAAAGATTACTCTTTTATCCTACTCCATCGATTTTGCATGTATTGTAGGCCTTTCAACTAATTTTTCAAGTTGCACATATGGTAAAAAACATTTGATAGATTTGTAGGTACATGAAATTCTCAGAAAAAGATTATAACCTATACATACCTTTAATTAAATCATAAAAAAAATTAATTATTAATATTTGATTTGTAAGATGTTGTGTTTTAAGGACAGGTTACTCAAGTGTAAAAAACGACCAACAAAGTGCCGATTTTTGAGTTATCGTTTATAGGAATGACATATAGGCTGCTTCAGTTGGTATTGTTATGTTCACAAAAGGGTTCCTTATATTCTTTGGTACACAAAAGGGTTGACCAAAACAAGGAGAATGTCTTCACTCAAAACCTGGAATAACGGGATCAATGAATGGGGAATGGACTATATTCAAGATGTTTAACTCTCACCGACAGTTGTTATGAAGAAGAAAATATAATGCCATGTTTATTGTGTGTGCATTGTTGTGCTTCATCTATAAAGATATATATTTCTACAATTAAATGCAATAATAAATTATCTAATTCTTTTCACTAAGCACGAAGAAGAACCATCAAGTATAAGAATTTAAACAGGTCAAAATTAAGAAGGGGGATGGATTTCACTTTCTATTTTTATTAAAAATTTCACTTATATACTATTGTACAGTGTCGGTAACTACATGATAAATAAGTTTAACATTTGAGCTAAATTTTTAAACCACTGGATTCCGCTGACAGTGAAGGAACACTGGAAATGCTAAAACTTGACATGCTTAAAAACAGTTCCTCGGACCCGCTGTAAACAAGTTCCGGTAATGGGTTATCGTTCTTTTCATCGAACCCTAGCGGCAGTTGAAAGGCCTATGTATTGTGTTGTGCATACTATCCATAACTGTTGCAATTCCATTTAATTTACAAAGGCTTGCAATTATTACTTACTGCTTTTGGAATTAAAAATGATGAGAGAGAGAGAAAAAAATTTCAGCTGATATTGCAGTTATGTTAGTTTACGAGTTGTTGTAAAATGAGCTTTATAAATAAAATTAATTTCACTACGATGTGTATCGGTAACGATCCTCTAACAAAACTAATGTTCAAATAACTGTATCTCACTTCCATTCTCAATGACCGTGTATAGTGTAGGGCGGCGCTACGAGGATTCCATCTGCATCGAAAGCAAGTTTATTGACTTACCTAGATGACCGAGGGGCCTAGCACGCTGTTCCTGTACTGCTAGGAGACAAATTCCGTAGGTCGAGAGTTCAATCCCGGGTTGGGGTGGAAGTGGGTATCCTTATGAATGTGAATTTCTTTGTGCTCTCTCTCTCTCTCTCTCTCTCTCTCTCTCTCTCTCTCTCTCTCTCTATGTATATATATATAGAGAGAGAGAGAGAGAGAGAGAGATAAATAGATAGAACGGTCACGGATGGAAATATATACGAAGATCTAAAAATGACCTACGACACAAACAATTAAAAATTGTCAATTTAGGTACGCGCCGTCCCTTCCTATGGACAAAGAAAAGGTTAAAAAGTCATCAGGACAAATAGGATTTTGAAAAGTCATAAAAAACGGATGGAAACAAAAACATCTGGCACCACAACTAAGCTACTAAACTCTATTTATTTAAATAGAGTTTAGTAGCTTAGTATTGCTAGATGTGTCCCAAAATTTTTTACAATTTTTAATTGTTCTTATCGTTGGTCATTTAAAGTGTTATATATATAGTTATATATATATATATATATATATATATATATATATATATATATATATATATATATATATATATATGATTAAAAAAATTATTCCCGAACCCAGCTGACGAGATTGGAGGATTTTGCACGAGACAGGAGCGGAATATTATATAGAGAATTAGTTGTAAGCCCTCTGATTTTTGCAAGAATTATGAAAATTCGGGGCGTGTTGATTTTTTTTTTTAAATTATGAGAATTTTGACTTTGATGAATATTAACTTGCTTTACTGGATGGATAGTTTTTTTTTCTTTTTTTTTGGGGGGGGGGGGGGTACTAAATTGTTCAGAAACAAATAGTATTCTATTTGTTGTGAGTAGAAATTTTATCCACATAATATTAGTTTATTTTCAATCAAAGACGTTTACTTAGATCAAACATGGAGAGAACAAACAGTAACCATGCTCAGAAGTCCATAGAAAAAATACAAATCCGGAGCAGAGAAAACATGGACCTCTACAAAATTCAGATGTGGGATAGGGTGCCATGGAGAAGTATGCATCCCCTGCCGACCGATCACACCCACCATGTGCTTCTTGTCACGATCGAGAAAACAGAAAAATTTCGTAGACAATTCAATGTGTAAGCAATAATCTAACAATTAGTAGGAAAAACGTTAGTCAGCATTTGACTAAACTGATAGATTACATTTGCCATCGACCATAGCTTTATCGACCATAGAAATTGGAAAAATATGACTTTAAACGAGACTGTTGATATTCTTGTTTCATCAAATTGTCTGTCAATAGCTTACCTTGTTTGTACGTAGCATGCTCTTGCATATCGAAACAACTGGGAGACATAAAACCCCAGATGCAGGTGATAAGGGTATATTGCTTTTTAAGTAAGAGATGCGCAATTTCAGTAAGAATATATAAGGAAAATAAGAACTAAAGTGCAATCCGCCAAATAAATCACATTGTATCTATACTACTATATTAAAATAATAGACTCGAATTTTTGGCCTTTAATACCGGTAAATCGGAAGAGTGCTGTCTTTTGTTTTATATATTTTAAACATAATTGGTACTTGAAGATTACCAATTTATTTTTATTTTTTCTCAATTAACCCTCGCTAATTAATAATCACCGAAAATTCCTCAGAAAATTCCGGAAATCATCTGGATTTTTTGGATTTTACAATCTTGCGCACGTGCATTACACTCACGCTAAATCACAGTGTTCAAGACAAAAGAAGTACTAAGTTATACAGTATTTGTTATTTTATATTTCTCTAATAAGAAATAAGAAATCATAAATATATATGAACAGAATATGTAGCAAATTTCCAATGAAAATTTACACATATTTGCATTGTCTTTCTGAGTTTATCCATTACAAATGTGATATTGTGGCAACGTGGGTAATCATTCGCCATCTCGGAGACGCATTTATTATATGTTATTTATGTCTCTGGCCATCTCAACGGGGGCAAAAAGCTCATGATCGTAGGAGCAATATTAATGTAACTACCCGATTTTATTTTATCCCTCCTTTCTTTTATGCTTCATTGAGGGGAAGGGGGGGGGGGTGCTACAACTCCAGCTAGAACTAGAGCCGAGCTCGTTGCAATGCAACGAATAGGTCTTCCGTCGGAGCTCCGGACAGGACAGAGCGACCTTGAGTCAAGGTCATGCAACATTTTAAGGTTATAAACAATCCTGTAAGGGGCATCAACTTTCAATGTTTCAACAGTAGAAAGACAGTAAAGGAATGTAAAATTCTCCTGTCAGTGAACTTGAACTTGTCCAAATAACTTTGCGTCAAGCCATGACACATTCTGCAGCTGGTTAAGAGCAAACACCATCTTTATGTCACCGACATAAAAAAAAATCACAGTCACGTATTCTTTCAGACTATTCATCCAAAACATCATATTCTAAGTGACCTCGAATTTAAGTCAAGGCCATTACACACTCTGGATGATATATTTATCATCTTTTCAGTGAAATACAAATGCATGCAATTTTTTCTATTACAAAAGTATAGACCTTTTTGATTATTTGTTTGTATGTTGTTTAACGTCCCTTTCGAGAATTTTTCAATCATATGGAGACGCCACCATTTGCCGATGGAGATCTGCAAATTTTGACCTATACTCGGCACACATGGCCATTTAACAGTGAGGGATCTTTTTCGTGCCAGCACCTACTGCCAGGCGGGACCTCAGTTTGTACGGTCTCATCCGAAGGATCGGTCTCTGCGTCCCACAGTGGGATTCGAACCTGCGACGTAAGGATCAACTCCATAATCCGCGACTCTAGAGCAGACACTCTTACCACTGCGCCACTCTGGCGACTAGACCTTTTTGAATTTTACACTTAGTATATCAGTGACCTTGAACTTGCCTAAATGACCTATGTTAAGGTCAAAAACAACCTTTGAACAAATTATGAGCTTCCAGTGATACCCAATGACAAAGATATACCTGAAAAAGAATATTACACTTTTCTGTCAGTGACCTTGAACTTGCCAGAAAGACCTTGGATCAAGGTCAAAACACATTCTTGGATCATAAGCAATCTCTGTATCAAGTAAATGCTTCCAGTGATTTTATATAACAAAGTTATAGCATGTGGGAAAAAAAATAATATTTATCTGCCAGTAACCTTGAACTTGCCGAAAAACCTTTGTTCAAGGTCAGGAAAACCCATCTCAAGCAATCTGAGAAAAAGTTTCCTGTGTTCCTCCCGCCCCTTATAAATTTATAATTCAGGCACGAATTTTGCCTCTTCTTCTGCCAGTCTAGTACTATGTTATCTCAAACCGGTGGATCATAAGCAATCTTTTTTTCCAAGTATGAGCTTCAAAAGTTATAACACATACAGTAATTTTACAGTTTTCTGTCAGTGACCTTGAACTTACAGGAATGACCTTGGATGAAAGTCGTGTCAAACCCTTTAATTTTGTCATAAGCAATTTCTGTATCAAGTATGATACTTGCTATTTTTTTCCAATGACCTTGAACTTGCTGGAATGATGTTGGATCAAAACCATGACACACCTTCGGATCATTAGTAATCTTTGTACCAAGGATGACCTTCCAGTTTCTTCATAACAAAGTTATAATATCCTTGGCGAACTATCACGTACAGATGGACAGTTAGGCAGTCGGACAGTGTGATTCCAAAAGACTCAAAACACCCCCACCCCAAACCCACACACTTCGTTTGGGGGGATATATAAATTCCTTTGTTAAATTATGAACACTCTTTCCGGCCCAAACCTTCTCCCTGGAATCAATATTTGAAAAAAAAAATGAATGTATGCTATGTTGGAAATTTTCTCATTCTAGTCCAGGGATTCTTGAGAATACTATTTTCAAATGACCCCATGCGCGGATCTAGAGGGGGTTGGGGGCAGTTAAATGTATATACTAAACAAGAGGCCCATGGGCCACATCGCTCACCTGAGTAACTTTGGCCATGCTGTTCATTACCAGACTTCCCCCTTGTAATACCTATTGTGGCCCAACCCTACCCCCAGGGGGCCATGATTTGAACAATTTAGAATCTACACTACCCCAGGATGCTTCCACATAAGTTTCAGTTTTTCTGGTCCAGTGGTTTTTGAGAAGATTTTTAAAGATTTTTCCTGTATATTTCAATGTAAATCTTGAGATTCCCCCTATTGTGGCCCCGCCCTATCCCCGGGGTCATGATTTGAACAATTTAGAGTCTACACTACTTGAGGATGCTTCCACATAAGTTTCAGCTTTTCTGGCTCAGTGGTTCTTGAGAAGAAGATTTTTAAAGATTTTTCCTATATATTTCAATGTAAAACTTGTATTCCCTATTGTGGCCTCGCCCTACCCCCGGGGGCCATGATTTGAGCAATTTAGAATCTACACTACCCCAGGATGCTTCCACGTAAGTTTCAGCTTTTCTGGCTCAGTGGTTCTTGAGAAGAAGATTTTTAAAGATTTTTCCTATATATTTCAATGTAAAACTTGTATTTCCTATTGTGGCAACGCCCTACCCCCGGGGGTCATGATTTGAACAATTTAGAATCTACACTACCCCAGGATGCTTCCAAAAAAGTTTCAGCTTTTCTGGCTCAGTGGTTCTTGAGAAGATTTTAAAAGATTTTTCCTATATATTTCTAAGTAAAACTTGTATTTCCTATTGTGGCCCAGCCCTGTCCCTGGGGGTCATGATTTGAACAATTTAGAATCTACACTACCCCAGGATGCTTCCACATAAGTTTCAGCTTTTCTGGCCCAGTGGTTCTTGAGAAGAAGATTTTTAAAGATTTTTCCTATATATTTCAATGTAAAACTTGTAATTCCTATTGTGGCCACGCCCTACCCCCGGGGGTCATGATTTGAACAATTTAGAATCTACACTACCCCAGGATGCTTCCACATAAGTTTCAGCATTTCTGGCCCAGTGGTTCTTGAGAAGAAGATTTTTAAAGATTTTTCCTATATATTTCAATGTAAAACTTGTATTCCCTATTGTGGCCTCGCCCTACCCCCAGGGGTCATGATTTGAACAATTTAGAATCTACACAACCCCAGGATGCTTCCACATAAGTTTCAGCTTTTCTGGCCCAGTGGTTCTTGAGAAGAAGATTTTTAAAGATTTTTCCTATATATTTCAATGTAAAACTTGGATTCCCTATTGTGGCCCCGCCCTACCCCCGGGGGTCATGACTTTAACAATTTAGAATTTTCACTATCCCAGGATGCTTCCACGTAAGTTTCAGCTTTTCTGGCCCAGTGGTTCTTGAGAAGATTTTTTAATGACCCCACCCTATTTTTGTCTTTTCTTGATTATCTCCCCTTGTAAGGGGACTTGGTCCTTTATTTTAAAAATTTTAACTTCCCTTCCCCCAAGGATACTTTGTACCAAGTTTGGTTAAAATTGGCCCAGTGGTTCTTGAGAAGAAGTTGAAAATGTGAAAAGTTTACAGACGGACGGACGGACAGACAGACGGTCGGACGACGGACAACGGGTGATCAGAAAAGCTCACTTGAGCTTTCAGCTCAGGTGAGCTATCAAGTAAAACTGACCACCCCCCCCCCCCCCCCTTAGAAAACACGGACCCTTCTTCGAAAACGCGGATCTGTGTTAAAATGGTATGAAAAGTCTTAGGTATGAAGCTTTAAAAGTCAACTACCCCCCCCCCCCTCCCCCATACACACACACAAACACACACACGAAATAGGTTTTTCACGTTTGGGAAAAGAGTTTCCTTTTTTTGGCTCGTCAAGAAATTTCTGGGTTGAAATATTTTTTTTTATTGGGATCCCCTCCCCTCCCCCTCCCCCCTCCGTGGAAAAAAATTCCTTGATCTGCGGCTGGACCCATCTAATTTTTTCTACATGTATCCGTTAAAAGAGGATGTGACCCTTCATTTGAACAAAACTGTACCAAAAATATTCTGTGTTAATTTTCGTTGTTATGGTCCAGTGGTTCTTGATAAAATAAAAATGAGAAAAATTTACGAGTAGCTTTAGAACAACAACGACGATAATGCTTATATACACCAATATAGCAAACAAAGATGAAGAATTATGAACAGCAAAAGCTTACTTGGGTCTTTGGCTTGGGAGATGAGATACTTATTAAAAATTGAAATTATTTTGTCATTTTTTTTTTTACAATCGACGGGCCTGCATTTCAAAGAGAGAGAGAGAGAGAGAATTTCTAGCTAGGTCTTTGAATAACAGTGAGATCGGTTCAGAAAACCAGGTCCCTAAGAATGTACATGTATATAAAATAGGCAGTGCCTTTCTCGGAATTCATCACCTGCTTCTATAAAGCTCCATCCTCACTTGTACTGACATGTACCTGGTAAAACCAACCGATTGCGAAGGAAAACATTCTATTTATTTCGAGGATGGGGGTTTACGTATAGTGATGAGAGGAAAATTATTCACCTATACGTTCATTAAATATGAAAGATTGTTTCTGAGTATTTGTAAACGATCGCACGACTTTCGTGTTAATTTATAAAAAGTTAGATTATGAAAGCAAAGAACTAAACTAACATTTGTTGTAGATGAAATAAATAATTAAGGTTTTTTAACATCTGTAAGAACCACTTTATTTTAAAAAACAAATAATCGTCCTATTATTGGCGCCCATGATATATTAGACTATGTGTTTAAATAAAACATAATTCAGATATCGACATCCAAGAGAACAACACATTCTTTTTCAGTGGCGGAAACAGGAATCTTGAAAAGGGGGCCCGACCAGTTTTGTGTCGGGGTAGGGGCCCAAAGCCACATTATAAATTGATTTATTAAATCTTGTGTATATTTTGGATACAAAAGGGGGCCATGGGCGGATATAGGATTTGTGATGGGGGGGTGGGTGTGGATAACTTCGTTCAGACAGGGGGTCTGGGGGCCGCCTTAAGGCCCCCAGTGGGTCCAGGGCGAAGCCCTGGTGGTGGCCCAGGGCGCGAAGCCCCCGGAAGCTCCTGGGTTTTCGTGAATTTTAAGAGTCAGTAAAACCAGACACAAAAATAGTTGTATTGATTACTTCCTTTACACAAAAGCCTATAAGATATGAATTAAGTTTGTAACTTACAATACTCTAAAGTCTTTGTACATGTAGGAATTTCACGTCTGCTTAAGAATAATGTACAAATTTATTAATCATTTGATAATTTTTATTTCAAATTTACTCTTGAGAAAGCAGAAACTTTGCGTATCTCCGAACTTCGTGAATCTCCGAACTTCGTGTATGTCAGAAGTCGTTCTGAATCATTATTATTTCAGCAAGGATGCTAGTCAACCTGATATTTGTATGTAACTCTAATGTTATTCCAAAAAGTGTTGTTGTTTTTTTTTAAATTCCATTCACTGACCTACACATGTATCTCCACCGCAGCCAACGAAACAATATAAACAAACACGCTGTAACGTGCAGTTCCCTTTATAGCAGTATGAAATAAACGAAGCACAATGATACACAAAGAATATCTGAATATTGAAAAATTAAATATTGCAACGTTTGTTTTTATAAGTATTATACATATATGACAGATACACTGTAGGATAGGGTGGTGTAATTTCGACCGATTATTTTTTTATATTTAGATTTGTTCAAGTATGTCACTGCCTATTACATGTAATACGCTCAACATTGACTGGATTATTTTTCCTTCGGAATACCTTTTATAATTGTGTACTCGGGATTAAACCCAAAATCCTTCGTTACATTGTATTTGGGTATAATTTTCACATGTTCTCAGGCGGATAATCATTTATTTTTATCTGTCTAAAGACAATAATTTCAGTTAATAGAGAAATGTTTTTATTTCGTCGTTTTTCCCCATCCTTTTGGTTTACACGTTTGCTTTGTACACAAAAGCGTGTGTTCATATACCGCTGTTTCTACACGCTGTCGATGTGATCAGGGAGAACATGATATACTCCAGCAATTTACTTCTTTTGTTGTTTTATTTGAACCAGAGACATTACATCTCATAGGTATACAAAATATGTACATAAATATTTATACATAAGCTTTGCACAGGATAAGTGTAGTATATGCTATACAATATACATTACATGTGGCAATTACATAAACAATAGCATTTAATGTATTATCACTTCTTATTGTACACTATTTAAAAAATCATTTCTTAATTGATAAGAAAAATACAGAAATTTACCTAGGTTACATAGTTCTTTAGTATTTGTGGAACTCAGTAACTGTACTAATTTAAAAACTGATGGTTTTTTAAAATAATAACTCTTGATATATTTAATTCTTAGTTCTTCATATCGAGGACATTTTAATACAAAGTGAAATTCGTCCTCTATCTCATCTGATATACATATTTCACATTTTCTATCTTTTCTTTCTATGTTACAATACCTTCCCCTCTCTATCTTTAAATCATGCGCTGATAGTCTTAAACGACTAATAGGTATTCTATACTTTGAATGTAATGGTTTTCTTAAATACGTCTGTAGTACAACATTATCCACTACATGTTGATATAAAAAATATTTAGGAGAATTACAAATTCTTGCCATAATATCTTGTTTATAACCGTCATACATTCTTTGAAATACGATGTTCAAAGAATTATTATCAATACAATTGCTATTATACATGTCAGTTAAACCAAGCCTTTGAAATTCCTTCTTAATGTTTACAATCCATTCATCATTATTTTCCACCATATCTTGATAACATGATTGTAAAATACAATTATCACTGTTTTTTAATTTCACCCAATATTTCAAAATTTTCTTTTTCCTTTCTAGTATAAGTGGAAATCTACCTAATTCACAATAAACTGCATCATTACTGGTGCTTTGTCTGACTTTTAAAACTCTTTTACAATAAGTTAAATGAACATTTTCTATATCTTGACCCTTGTGAAATCCCCATACTTCAGCTCCATAACTCATTACACTGTTAATATAGGTATCGAATACTGCTAATTGTGTTTCTACGTTAAAATGCAAATCCCTGGTTTTACTATTTACACCATACATAGCTTTTTTACCCTGACATGAAAAATGTTTCTGTGTTTCAGCAAATTTGCCATTATAATTGAACAACATTCCTAGATAATTAAATTGATTTACAACTTCAACAATGCAACCGTTGTATATCCAACGTTCATTTTCAAGGATTTTACGACTATTGCGAAAAATTAATATTTTTGTTTTTTCAACATTTACAGTTAAATTCCACTCCGTGGTGTATGTATACAATGCATCCAACATTCTTTGTAAACCATCAGCAGAGTCAGATATTAAAACAGTATCATCTGCATACATCAGTAAAAATATATTTATCATCTGCAGTTCAATTGATGGACAATTATTTGTAATAAAGTGACGTTCAAAGTCATTCAAATACATAGAAAATAACAATGGTGATAAAATTTCTCCTTGTAACACACCAGACGTAATTTTAAAATACTCTGTAAGTAAGCCATTATATTTTACACATGCCTTGATATTATCATATAAAGACTTAATAATACAAAGTAATTTCCCTTGAATACCCTGAGAACTAATTTTAAGCCACAAGTTAAGTCTATTGATATAATCGAAGGCTTTTTGATAATCCACAAAACAACAATAAAGTTTCCTTTTGTTCCTTAAAAATTTGTTAACTAGCGTCTGTAGTACAAATATTGCATCAATGGTACTTGCACCTGGCTTGAATCCAAATTGTGCATCTGTAATTATGTTATATTCTTTGTCCCAATGTAAACATATTAGGTGAAAATATATACACCCATTAGTATCTTAGTATCTTAGTATCGACCTGTTTAATTGCAATGTCACCAACCGTAACGATCGCTGGCCAGGACTTGAATATAATTTATTACCGTTATTAAAACAACTCGTCAGCTGAGTGGACCTATGATTTAAACAGTAAAATAGGGAAATTCCAGAGTTCGAAGTGTATTTATTTTGGGCGCTCTTCCGCATAAACAAATTAAATCGCATTTACGCGTACTTACATGCATGTACCAATAATTTGTGTCATGGATAAATTCAATTTATTAGATGAAATAAAACAAATGCATAAGGTTAATCTTCCTAAACAACACGTTTTTAAAACAATCTATCTGATATAACTGACGGTATAAAATAACAAAGAAAATAAAGGGTTTGTGTTTGTATTTAATTTGGAATGAGAACAAAATGAAATCTTAACCTGTCAAAAAACTTATAAAACATACTTCGTTTTCCAGACACTAATTGCCATGCGTAATTTTCACATGCACTGACCAAGACTTCACAAGTTTGAAATGTATGGCTTCTCATTGCGTGAGTTTTGTCAACATGTCGGAGTAGACTATCTAAGCCAATTGATTCCCAAAGAAAACTGCATAGGAAAGGTTCTTTTTGGTACACTTTTTAACGGGTAAAATTCATTCGACGCTCGATAGAATTTTCAAATACAAGTGAAATATTGAGGCGGTTAAGTTACATGCGTCCGACCTAGTATTTTGTATGCAATAATATTGTAAGTTAGGAAGAAAATAATACAAACTCAAAAGTACTTAATTTTATTTTCGATTTTCCTGACAATTAAAAATGTGACCTCTACATACAATTATCGTTTTTAATTACATACATCCTGTTTAATGTTCATGAAAGAAATAGCAACTCGTTAAATAATAACATAAGAGAGATAAATAAACTGTTTCTTTAATACGCAAAGAAAGTGGTCTTTTCGGCATTCAAAATGCATTGAATTTGAAGTGAATAAGTGAAAGGCACTTAAGACTAGCTGATTAAAACGAGCGAGTGATAATTAAACAGTAAGACGGAATCATATGAAAGATTCGAAATGATTTTAAAGTAATTTTCCACAAAGCGCAATTATCTCAACAATGCAATGTTTATAAGAATAAATATGCAACTTTCTTGTAATTGAGCGAATAAAATATAAATCGAAATGTACTAGCGACTTAATCAAAGATATGAAATAATCTGAAAGATTCAACATATTTATCCACTCATCACTTAGTTAAAATGTATTTGGAATGGCCATTCTATGGTTTGTTTTGTGTATGACCTTAGGTCGCTGGTTCACACGCCGATTGATCCTCGGTGACCTCCTTTGCCACGCGCTATCGAGGGAGGGGTTACATAATTGTAAACACACGAGGTGAATGTAAAAAGCGTGTACTTAATGGCTGTGAATAGTCTATGTTTAAAGTTTTGCTTTATTTTCTAACTTTATTGTTTGTTTTTATATGATAAGAAGAAAAGGTTATCTTTTTTTCCCTGTTTAGTAGACTGGTTTATCCGAATTTGAAAACAAACGAAATAAAAGGGAAAGTTGTCAGTAAATAATTTGGAAATAAAGCACAAAATACTTCAAAAACCTGATTCTAAAGAATATTAGCATCTAATATAGCAAGGTTTATTATTTATAGTAAGTTTATTTTAATTACACGCATGAAGAGCTCTTGTTTACTTGCTGAATGAAAACACTTACCTGTATATGTGTTATGCTTCTAGCTCATTTAGAACACAAGACTCAAACAAAATAACATTTTCTTGAGATCAATAAGATGTTAAATAACAACTTTAATTACGGCAGCTATTTCGAAATTTTTACCGTTTTTGAGTTATAAAGCAAAAACTTTAAAGGGCCCCAGATCCCTAATTTTAGGGGCCAGACCCTTTTTAGTGGTCTCAAATGAAAGG
This sequence comes from Saccostrea echinata, assembly GCF_033153115.1. Lineage (NCBI taxonomy): Eukaryota > Metazoa > Mollusca > Bivalvia > Ostreida > Ostreidae > Saccostrea > Saccostrea echinata. Next base: position 2,989,585 of record NW_026889760.1, on the reverse strand, counting down.
CCTTAAAATTGTGCACAACTTTTATTCTACATGTTCTATCAAAATATTTTTAGTTTAGAAGATAAAAAGGAAAATATGTGTAAATTTTCGCTCTTTTTGGCGTTCTAATTTTTGACCCCTCTCTAGCGCCATTTTGAATACAGAAATTGAAAAACAAAAACCGATGTGCACAACTTCAGTGCTTCTTTTATTTAAATTCGGTAGAATTTCTACTCCAGCTTTTGTAGTCTCTGAGCCTTTGTCTGGAAATGAAGCCCCCTAAATTTTCATTTAAAGGGAGATAACCCAAAAGCGGAAGTGGGTTTTTGAAATGTTTGACAGCATTCTGATAGAATTTTGTAACGTCTTTAAACCCTGCAAATTTGAGCAAATTCCGTTGAGAAATGAGCAAGATATGAGGTCTCAAAGTTGGCGTCTAGGAAAAAAAAAAAAAAGAATACTAGTAATAAGAATAATCTTAACCATCAGAATCAGTAGAAGGTCTTCCGCCTGGAGCGGAAGACCTTAATTACATCTTAGTGAAGTAGGCATTCTTTTTCCGCCAAAAATTACAATAACATCATTTTCATTTCTTAACTTTGAAATAAATCGAAGTAATTAAAAAACGTCAATATAACCGATATTTTCAATTTGAAATGTGTCTAAATGATTGCATCTTGAATTTGTTCGCTATGTTTACTATTACCTTCACTGCTGAAATTTATAACGCGGTAAATATGAAACATAAACTAAGGGCAAAGAAATATTTGATTCCATGCAAAAAATTCACATTATATTTCTTAGGAGTATAGTGAAATCAATAGCATTATTGTAGGTTTATAGCTTTGTTATGTAAATACATGTAATGACCTCTGACCCTGGTCTGTCAACAATACGGTGAACACCCCTTGCAATGCTTGCGCCGTGCATTTCCCATGTGAACCATCAAAGAAAGCATTTTATTGTTTATATTTAAATTCACCTCCAAAAATTTCTTTAACTTTCAAAAAAGTGGGTGAAATATGTAAATTATTGTTATTGATCTTCAGTACGTTATTATATAGAAGGGACGGCCTGTTCTTCTAAATATGTAATGGTTGTCATGGTAACTACGCTTGATAGGTAGTCTGAAGTCAGCCCTTGCGGTCCGTACAGTTCAATCTATCAATGCTGCTAAAATATCAATCGTTTGTAAAATATAAACCATGCATAATAAATCTCAAAACTATGAGGTGGGACAAAATTAAGATTAAAAAAAAAATTATTCATTGTTAAAATGAATTATATTTAATCGTAGCAAACAAACCAACGTTTTATTAAATCGCCACAATCGGTATGAAACATGTCAGCAAAGATACAATCGACCCAATGATAGGTTATATATGTGTTACCAAGGTCATTACAACGACCATAGAATTTATGAACGAGGTTGTTGAAATCCTTGTAACATCAAATTATTTGTCACTAAGCCTGTCTCAATTTAAAACTTGATCGTACTTGGAGTATGCTCTTGAATATCGAATAAGCTGGGAGAGGTAAACATCATATGCAGGTGATAGCAGGACGTAAATACATACGTAAGGAAAGTTGACGATGGAAAAGCTGATAACTTCAAAGTACTTGTGAGTAGAATCAGAGTGATTTCTGACAAAGTATTTTTTTTGAAGACCAATCACAAGATTTCGAAAATATCCGAGTTCCATATTTATTGAAGAAGCAGTTGTTATGATATCAAAAAGCCTACGTTTTAATAATAAATAAGGAAATTTCACACCTTTTTTATATTCCCACCCTTCTTTCGCACAAACTCCGATTCAATGATCATATTATAAGAAAGATATACAGCCTTTTTTTAAATCAAACAAAATTTAGTGATTATAAATTTAAGAAAAGACATACCAAGACAATAACACACGGGGCTGTTGAAAAAGCCAAACTTAAAATCAACGTCCGCTGCAAAACCCCATGCAGCAAAATATTACCAACTATTCTGTTTAATTGTAACAATTGTATCGACGCTTTTAAAACTCGTCAGAATTTCAAAAACAGAACATTCTAATATAATTTATCTTCATTTATGTGCCTGTATATATGTATATTGTTAAAATATAAACAGTGACATATAGGTCCTTTGGGCCGGGTGTTTAAAACTAAGTATATTGTTGTAAAATACACTGTATAACTGTATAATACACATGTCACTATAATAAATAATTTACTTACTTACTGTAACAGATTTGCATAAAGCATCGCCATTGTATTAGATAAAATATCATTGAACACTAAAAACATGCATACTTTCGATTTATATACAACATACATGTAATCATCATTATTTACATTTGCAAATATTTTTCTTAGATGAACCTATTGAAGAGAAAATATGTTCAATTCTGTATGAACTTATTAGGGGGTCAGAGGTCATGGCGTGACCGAATCACACAGCGAGATGATATGTTGTCTACATATTTCTGTCCCATTCGGCAAACCTCGGCTGATTCCGTCACCTTCATCAAACCTCGGCTGTACGAGGAAACTTGATATGCGTCTCCGCTTAACATTTGTGATATGGCTGCCTGTTTACCGCTTAGGGAAAACGTAACGCTTTGAAAACGATAATAAACATGCATCTGATACACGATAAAAATTTTCAAAAGCATCTACGTAACACTAAGAATAACACTTACCAAGAAAAATGCACTTAGTATCTTTACATAATCACATGTTTGTTAACGGATCGAATTCAGAACACCGTGCACGTGTAAATGTAGGGCGCAGCCATATTGCGTATAAAGTAGCTCCTGTTCAATGGAGGTTTACTTGATACAGCCGAGGTTAGATGAGGTACGAATCGGCCGAGGTGTGCCGAGTGATTTCTGTACCAGTGACACTGGTTCCGGAAGTTCTTAAGCCGTTAAAGCGATGAAAAAGATAAAATTATTGAAACATATATGGTTTTTTTTTCGTTCAACAAATGATCATTAGTTATTTCTTCGGTGTGAAGAATGTTAAAATCACGCTTACCTTTTTAACCCGAAATTCCTTTGAAGGTATGTAAACTGAAAAGACGATACCGCCAAGAACTTATACAATAATAGTAAGCTATTAAGGTTATTCTCAGTAGCGATCATTGTTTTTTTTTCATTATGAACATATATTTCCTGAACTGGACTGCTAACATCAATGTAAGTATTCAAATATTGGAGCGAGGCGAACTCTCAAGACCAAACAGCTTCTAGGTCATTGCGCGTCACAACATAGCAATACGGCGAGCCGTTCGTGTAATAAATGCAATTCTTTTTCAGAATATTCGTAAAATGTAAATAAAAGTAATAAACAACAATGTTAAAAAGTTCACTGGGAAATGAACTTGGTTGGTACGTGATCAAATCTGAGAAGCCCTTCGGGCTTCACAGGATTTGATCACGTGACCAACCAAGTTCATTTCCCAGAGAATTTTTTAACATTCATTTGTTGTTTATTTCTTAATTGAACTCATGATCAGAACTTGACATACTGTCGGTATATACGGAATTTATGTATAGTATTAAATATACAGGATTATCATCATAAAACGCTAAAACATGACAATCTATTGATCTTTTTACGATATTAACATCAGAAAACACTTAAAAACAACATACAACCGATCATATACTGTATAGGGGGAAAATAACTCGCGGTGTTAATATTCGCTATATTCACGGTGTTAATAAATCCGTGAATTCAAGAAACAGTGAATAAGTTTTAAATATTAAACCTCAATGTTTTATTTGGAAATTTGAGAATAGACTACGATAGGTATATATACATGTACGTACAATACATGGTCATTCAGTAATTACGAATAGCACTTGTCATTCAATTATCTTAATTATCACGCTTTACTTTAATTCAAATAAGCGCTAATAACCTGTATATATTGTTAAAAAGCTGCTTTAATAGATACATGTTTCATCAATCAAAACACATGGGTCATGGGTTTTGATTACCCGTGCGTAACGTTACCACGTGTATTTGTTACCTGCATTAGCATTATGCGTATTAGTTTTTATGGAAATTTTGGATTAAAAAAATATCATTCGAATAACTGTCGAACTTGCTGAAGATATGGAAGGATGTTATTACGTCTACCTACATTAATACATTTATTAGCGTCCAGTGTTTTTTTTTTTTTTCGCTGCGATGTGTATACCTTCGGAAAGATGTGTACACATGCACTCATCGTAAAAGCATATAGGAAAATCATTTGACGTTTATAGTAAAAAAAAAAAAATAATAATAACGGCACTTGTTTTGATTAATCATCCATTAACTACTAAATCTAATCATTTTATATAAACCTGCCCTTTTCTTGAAGTGAAAACATAACGCTGATAAATGTCGTTCTTGCTATATTAGCTATGGATTACACGGATAAAAACAAGGGAGGTAACGTTTATTATACACCGATTCCGCGAATTCAACAAACCGCGATCGTGTCCGATTAGAAAAAAACGTGAAAATTACAACCCGTGAAATTAATCCCCTATACAGTATACAACACATTCATCATAGAAAATATTGCATTATAATTATAGAACACCAAAATGTACAACATATAAACAAAACTACTTTAATAAAGGTTTGGTTAACATTAACAATGTCATATAAGTTGAGATTCCTTTGTCAATAACAGAATAATAAACTCTATGATATTATATACAGAACAGGATATCTTTACTTGTGATGCAGAAGAAAATACCAAACTTAAATTTTTGTCATCATTGAATTTTTTTTTATCGATCTGATAGTATAAAATTTCTAAATTTAATTCATCTGGTCTTTATGGAAACCTGTTTTTTTCAGTGAAATTTATATTATTATTAAGTCAGTAGACTATTCGAATTAATTTTTCATCCTAAAAACTGTCTTGCACAGTACATTTCGGAAAAACATGCAATAATTTTGCCGATATATAGAAAACTATAGAAAACATAGCTGGTATATGCTTGTGCCCCCTCAATAATAACGTCTGATTTTTTTTTTTTTTTTTTTTTTTTTTTTTTTTTTTTTTTTTTTTTTTTTTTTTTGCTTGTCAGGGAATTTTGGAAGTTGATAGTGCCCCCTCAACTGAAAATGTATGGTTGTGCCCCCTCAAAGTGAAATTGCTTCCTACGGGCCTGTATGAAGCATGACATACAGCCACTTTATATGCATTTAACATAATTATAATGATCACAAATTAAAACGAATTAAAACACGACATATTACCAATATAGTCATCACTAAGCACTTAAACATGAAAAACTGAAAACTGACAATTTATATATATATATATATATATATATATATATATATATATATATATATATATATATATATATATATATATATATAAAGCTTTAAAAACCAACACACTGTATATCCTAAGTGTCGGATCTACTAAGTAGATACAAGGTCACGGATGGAAATTTATATAAAGCACTAAAATGACCAACGACACGAACAATAATAATTGTCAAATTTCCGGGAAAACCTGTCCCTTCCTCAGGACAAAGAAAAAAATTAAGAAGTCATAAAAACAAAGGAAATAGAGAAGCAAAAACAACTAGCACTACTACTAAACTACCAAACACTAAATATTTACAATGTTACATGTTTAATTTGGAGTTTATAAACAGTTGTGAACAAAGAAATCCGGAGCGCTATGAATTGCGTCCGGTCTATCGAGTGTACTCTGGTGAAGTGTGATTTACATAATTGAACGAATTAATAATCGCTAATTAATTACGGCCAACAGTAAATCGTACATTGTCTTATTCTCTCAAAATAGCGTAACTCTACATGATAAAAAGAAATTAAAGAAAGATAATATGGAAGGACAATTTTGAAATATGAATTTGGATATATTATAAGTCTGGGATAGTAGATCCATACAAATTCCTTCTACCGAGTCCCTTGCCAAGCTCCTTGAACATGTTCTCAAGTATAACAACTTCATGTTTAATGGAGAACATTACCTGCAGGTTAATGGCACTGCTATGGGTACGAAAATGGCACCATCTTATGCCAATATTTTCATGGGCAGACTGGAACGCAACTTGCTACTTCAAGCACCATTTAGGCCCCTTAGCTGGTTGCGTTTCATTGACGATATAGAGATGAAGTGGGTGGAATGTTGCGAGAGCCTCGAGGCATTCGTTTCGTTTGCCAACACCTTTCATCAGTCTATCAAATTTACAGTAGACGTATCTAATTCGAAAAACATATTCCTAGATACTACATCTACCCTGACTGATGGTGAAATCGAGTTCAGTCTCCACACGAAACCCACAGATTCCCATCTGTATCTTATGCCAACTAGCTGTCATCCCCCACACACATTTAAGGGTGTGCCTAAGGGTCTAGCCACCAGAATTCGGCGCATCTGTTCATCCCCTGCCTTATATCAAGAACAAAGCGGTCTTCTTAAGTCCCACTTATGCAAGAGAGGCTACAATGCCCGCATCGTACAAACTGCTATTGATGAGATGGCGGGACATGATAGGCAAAACCTATTACGCTACAAGGAAAAAGACAATAGCGACAGGGTCCCTCTGGTAACCACATACCATCCCGTCCTTAAGAACCTCAGCGGTATCCTTCAAAAGAATCTGCCAATTCTCCACTCAAATAAACGAATGGCAGAGGTCTTTAAGGAGCCCCCATTGGCTGCATACAGGCGCCCGAGGAACCTGAAGGACATGGTAGTAAGAACCAGATTGGACAATCCATTACCTAACGGGGGCTTTAAAACTTGCTCTGACAGAAGATGTCTTCTCTGTAAGTACAGCTCTGACACGGACAGTTTTAACAGCCCCGTTACAGGCCGCAGCTACAAAATACTAGGGAATTTGTCCTGCCAAACAGACAACTGCATTTATCTCATCAGCTGCAAAGTTTGCTCCAAACAGTATGTTGGTGAAACAGGAGATCTCCGCAGGAGAGTCAATAATCACCGTTCTACCATTAGGACCAAAAAACTCAATGAACCCGTTGGGGAACATTTCAACTTTGAAGGTCACAAATGGGAGGACATGACAGTAGTGGTTATTGACCATAATCCAAGATGGACAGACGCGCAGAGAAAAGGCAAGGAAAAGTTCTGGATGCACAGGCTGAAGTCATTCCGCCCTAATGGTATTAACAAACTTAATGACTTCACCAGGATGAACGTGAAATAGACCCAATCCCGAATTGTAACAAACAAGTTCATTCTCTCTATATAGTGTAAACTTTACCGTTAATTCGTATTAGTAATCCTGGAACAACTTACCCAAATATTTACAGCTCACAGTTTTGTTTATTTCTTTTTTCCGATTTCCAAATTTATAATATATCCAAATTCATATTTCAAAATTGTCCTTCCATATTATCTTTCTTTAATTTCTTTTTATCATGTAGAGTTACGCTATTTTGAGAGAATAAGACAATGTACGATTTACTGTTGGCCGTAATTAATTAGCGATAATTAATTCGTTCAATTATGTAAATCACACTTCACCAGAGTACACCCGATAGACCGGACGCAATTCATAGCGCTCCGGATTTCTTTGTTCACAACTGTTTATAAACTCCAAATTAAACATGTAACATTGTAAATATTTAGTGTTTGGTAGTTTAGTAGTAGTGCTAGTTGTTTTTGCTTCTCTATTTCCTTTGTTTTTATGACTTCTTAATTTTTTTCTTTGTCCTGAGGAAGGGACAGGTTGTCCCGAAAATTTGACAATTATTATTGTTCGTGTCGTTGGTCATTTTTAGTGCTTTATATATATATATATATATATATATATATATATATATATATATATATATATATATATATATATATATATATATATATATATATAAAACACATAATCATCAAAAACACTATAACATGACATACTACTGATATCGATCTATAAGTAATTTGCAGTCCGCATATAATACAAAGAATATCTGCCTTAAAGAAGTTAGAAGTTAGTTTATGGTATAACAGTATAATAGTGGGAAAAGATTAGCCATTTTGTCTCATGACATTTGCAGTAAAATGTGCTCAAAACGAGTGCAAATAGTATTCCTTTTTTTAAGAAAATGATAAAAAATCTCAAATGTGTATTTATACCTTTGTAATTGTTTTGATAAAAAATTGAAGCAATTTAATTTGCACATAATTTGATACCCTTATTTTGTGTACAATGGATTTTTAAGGAGTCAATATATATGGGATACCTTTCTCTTAAAATGTTTAACAACCTGAGCACAAAAGAAAAAAAACTTCTTTTGTACACCACGTAAAGTATATATTGCTAATGCTTTCCTCACAGAATGAACAATATAATGTCTTCTCTTTTGTAAAAAATATAAATATCCGGAGTATTACTAATCAAATATTTATTAAAGTATCATAGTAAAACTCGACCATCTGGGTATGAAAGGCGATGTTTTGGATCGTTGAGTCAAAATTTTGTTAAAATTCAATTTCTTAAAGATGTTGTCTTGAATGTATATATCTAAGAATACCAAGGCGCCACTTTATTCATGTATACATTATTATTAACATTTATTTGTATACTGGACATCGATCAAATCGTCGATTGTTGTCATAGTCACGTGTATTAAGTGATAAAGTTTTGGTTAAGCAAGCACAAAATGAAGAGCTTACCACAGCAAGTTGTTTATACAGTAAATGTATTTCTTTCTTAAATTTTACTGTTAGAAGCTTTTAATACATTTATTGTTTTCACACTTCAATTTTGAATTTGCTTTGAAATATGTCAATTTTTAATAAAGTTGTTAAAAACTTTTAAGCAGGTGTTGTGGGAAAAAAACGTGATTGGATAGCTAAATTGAAAATAAAATCAATTGTCTGAAAGATAAAATTTGTGAAGAAAGATTTAAGCGAAAGAAATTGCTTTGCTCAAATCAATACGCTAACTAACCTTTTTTCATTCAAAATGAAGACTTGAATCTCCTTGCATGAGCTTATGTACAACTTTAAGTGATCGCACATCAGAATTAAGAATAAAATTTACAATAGTCAAAATTTTCTCTGAACTGGACTTGAAAAGTTTATAAGAATGCGGACATTTCCAATAGGACTTATTTTCCTAGCTATATATTTGGTGGATGATATCTCTACATTGCAAGTAAACTATGATGCTTTATTCACACGGAGGAGGGAATTTGACAACTTGTTGCCAAATCATGAATATTATCATATCACGTCTCTGGAGAACATCAGTCTCGGGAAGTGTGTAATAGAATGTGTGAATCGTCAACGTGAGTGTGCAGGATTCTTGCACAATGATGAACTGATGTCGTGTAAGTTACTGAGAGGACATCTAAATGAGAGGTCGGTCAATGCTACCGGACACAAAGATGGTTGGCGGTTTTTTGCAGATTCCAGAGGTGTGATAAAAAAAATAGTTAAAAAAATAGTCAAAAGTATAAATTCACTGTCTTTTCAGTTTATTAATTAGACGCACACAAAGCCTCATATGAGATTCTAAATGCAAAACTTCAGAATTTTTCGAAGACATATGGTGTTTGTATATTGTATGTTAAATTAGTTGATTTCCATTTTTTTCGTCAAAATACTAATTTTGACTTGCTCTATCTTAAAACAGTTACCTTGTGTTTGGATTAACAGATAGCAGATAGGATTATTTTTTTTTTTACAAAATATTTGCCAAATTACGTAAACAATTTAACTCAAATGAAAAAACAAAACTATAAAATCTTTGTGGCTTGAGCAAATCCCAAAACCTTATAGTTAAGGGTATATTTGTGTTCATGTTTCTTATTTTTTTATTCTAAGTTTGTGACCTTGGATGGTTTCCATTTGAAGGCCATTGTTACTTAAACAATAATACAAAGACTGAATTCCAGACTGCTAAGGTACATGTATGTGTTGTGAATATTGACATAAATATAAGATCTCCCATAGTTTGTGCTTCGATATGATTTTTTATCCAGTGAGTTGAGTTTTTTCTCCAACCTTTGTCGAGACCCTGGGAGATTCTTTTTATTGCGTTTTAATTACACAAGGCTATTTCATGTTTTATTTATGTTTTATATATGTAATTCCTCAATATTTGAATTTATCGAATTCACGCAAAAGCCATTCATTTGCTTTATTTGACTTCATTCGGGATATCGATATCCTTTGAGATACTGATTTACTGTATAACGTAGTAAACATTATATATATATATGTATATATATATATATATATATATATATATATATATATATATATATATATATATATATATATATATATATATATATATATATATATATATATTAGGGATGTCAAATCGGTCAATTTTTGATAATCGGTTACTCGGACGTTTTTCCGATCGACTATCCGGGTACTCGGTACATGTAAAAATGTAAACACGTGTGTTAATTTTCTTGAGCCACGTTAAACTGTGTCAAACCTCAAAGGCTGTTTTTTTTCACGTTTATAAATGTATACATATAAACATCGAGTCCAATGGGATTGATTTTTTTGGTACTAAATTTATTTATCAAATAAACACAAAAGACACAATACATCAAAAATTATAAAATGGTTTACAGTTCTTGTTTGGGATCTATTTCATCAACGCAAGAGGAGAACAATCTTTTACGCAGGTTTGTGGTGAATAGACTAGCCAAAGGGAAGGGACAGACGTTGTTGGAATCGCTAGTATAAGCTGGTTGTTTCCCTCGTATAAACTTACTTCACAAACTGACTTTCAACATTTTTTTGAATCCTCAATTATTTCTAAACATTTTTTCGCTTTTGAAGTGGGTAGCGGCATTTCTATGCATGTCAGATTTCGCTGCAAAATATTAACTACATGTAACACTGGGTGAAAAAAGCAGTTTCCTGTCATGGGAAACTATATGGAAACCACATGGAAACTTCAAGATTACATCATGTTTCCTAGTGGTTTCCGCAGCGGATGCCAGGTTATTCCATCAAGTTTCCGTACCACGGAAACTACTACGCTCCGATTCCATTAGGTATCCCGAACCACGGAAACCTCAGGAAACCTGAAGTTTCCCGAGCCTCCATGTAGTTTCCCGTAATGGGAAACCTGAAGATTCCACTGGTTTCCATAATTAGGAAACTATGTGGAATCGGAGCGTAGTGGTTTCCATGAAATGGAAACTCGATGGAATCCTCAGATTTCCCATGAACGGAAACTAGAGGAAACCTCGTGATTCCTCAAGTTTCCATGACTCAGGAAACTACATGGAATCGGAGCATAGCGGTTTCCGTTTGATGGAAACTTGGTGGAATTATCTGGTGTCTCATGAAAGGAAATTACAGGGACACTTCAAGTTTCCCTTATTTATCTGAGACGGGAAGCAATGTGTAATTGTGGTGTAATAGTTTCCATACCATGGAAACTACAGGGTAGGTTGAGCATTTCAATTTCAAAAAATGATCGACAAGCAACTAGAAGCTCAAGGATCCCTGTATTTTCCATGGTAAATCTTTCTTGTCTAGAATATGAAAAGAGAACAGCAGGTTTAAATCAAAATATATATTATTAATTTCCTTGGTAAACTGTGTTTTCTTTTCAAAATCTATCAAGAAAATGTATAAAAAGGAAAAAGCATTATCAAATCATATGTTTAATAATTCATTTGATGTGCAAAAACATTATTTGAAAATGATATCAAAATAAATAAAATCATATATCTTGGTAAACAATGAAGTAGTCTTTCACATCTAAGTCCATTCATAAACTTCTTTCAACATCAGCTTCCTTTGTATTTTCTTCACATCATCTGCCATCTGCAATATATTTTCATACAAAATTATTATTTGATGTAAGAATTGTATGCTTGAATATTATTTAGAAATCTGACAAGATCACTCAACATCCTTTAATGTACCAATATCAGTGATTAGTTTCAGTCTTTGAATTTATTGATCATGAAATCAGAATAATGAACATTACATAGTAAGGTTTTAAGCCAGATTAATATTAAAGCAGGTATGATTGAGAATATGACCATCTCATGCATGTAGAACACTGCTTTTAGTTGAGTGGAGAGAAATGTGCTCTGGACAAGGGTATTACGAATCTTTTTTTTTTTCTTAATAATAGACATTTGACCTAGAAATTTTGTTAAAGATCACTAAAAACTCTTCATCCCATGGCACACAAGCCAGATCATACCAAGGGAGAAAAATTATGCTCTGGACAAGGACTTTAAATAAAGATATATAGTGTATTTTGATACTGACCTTTGACCTAGATAATTGGTCCAAGGTCACTTTTTATCCTCCATCCACAGGCACTCTATGAGTTAAATTTGAGTGAGATAGGGCTAAGAGGAGAGAAAATATACTCAAGACAAGTGATATCAGATGGACAGACAGATCATCTCATGGCATCTGCAGAACAGGACCCTAAAATAACAATGCAAATACATGTTAAGCTATATCCATACAAGTCAATATGAATTCATCATATGTTGCATTGCATACACATATTTAATTCCTTATGAATAATTTCATATTGCATATTTACATACAAATAATCTAAATTTCATCAAAAACGACCAACATATCAGCCATTCAAGATTTAGCTAATCAACATTCAGTACAAGTTCTATAATATATAATATATGCTATATCATATGTACAGACACATACCTGTATTATTTATCTACTTTCTAAATCTCGTTTTATGTCACTGAAAATTAAGGCCATAGCCATTAACCAACTTTTACCCCCAATTTACATACATGGATGTTGTAATGTTTGTTCAAGACTTCTCATTTATAAATATTACCTTATAGTATATTTATTAGTTAACATATACCTACAGTTAAAGCTTCAAAGTGTTTCATTGAATATTTTAGAAATTACAGTCATCAAAATACTGACCAGCCAGAAATCAGTAAATTTTTATTTTTCATTATTGTCTTGTTTCATTTAACATGTTTCAATGTTAGAAAGTTTTAGTAAGTTAAATATCTACTACTTTAGCATAGCCATACAGTTGAACTTTGGCATCTCGAACACAGACATCTCGAATACCATAGATATGTTGAAGTAATTTGGAAGTATTCTTAAAATATTTTACTCCTGATATCTTGAATCCTCAAATACATGTATCTCAAAATAATTTCAATTGAACTTTGAACCTTGACAAAAGGACTCTTAAACAAAATATTCATTATTCTTAAAATAAGGTCTACAGGTAACAAAATTATAAGTTGCTCAACAATGATCATATCAATAATATCTAAAAGAGTTGATCATTTCTCCTTGGGGTGAAGGGGGGAGTGGGGAGGGGGGGGAGGGCTTCCTCTGTATATTTTAAAATATCCTTACTTTGTGTCAACCTTGGTTGAAATTAGTGGTTCTTGAGAAGAAGTTGAAAATGTGAAAAGCTCACAGATGGATAGACAGTTTGATGGACAAAAGACAAAACAAAAGGTGATCAGAAAATTTCACTTGAGTTTTTAGCTCGGGTGAACTAAAATCCTCACTGCTTGGTGTATATTATACTTGATATCATCCAAACAGAAAATTTTATAGAGAAGTGAAAAAGACTCCAAGCCATTATTTCATAAGGCCAAACAAAAAAATATGTTTGTTTACTGTTACATGCTGAAATAAAATAGGGTAGGTAGGTAGGATTTATTTTTATTTTATTGAATTTTTTTTATACACAAATTCACAGGAATTGGTTGAAATACAAAACAGTTTTACCATTGTGTGGTGCTTTACTTTTGTTTAGACTTGCCATATGGGCAATAGACAGTATCTTTCTAGCCAACTGCCTTACAGCTACCACACAATGAAAAAACTGTCTTGTATTTCTTCTTTAATTCCATGTTGCACTAACTATTTCTAGTACTTTCGATTTCAAATGCTTGACTGATTAAGATGCATGTAAGAGTTTAACCGACGAATGAGTGGCTTCTGAATTTTTACGACGAAAGAAAATTTGGGTTGGCTATTAGATATAGGGTCGGTCGGGTAACCGTAAACAGACATATTTTTTTATTATGCCTAACCTTTTGTAGTTTGCAGCTGGTAGTTCAACATTCCAATTAAAATTGGAATCAAGTTCTTTTCTTTTAATGCAATTGTCATACATGCCTATTTATGATTGAATTAATTACCACTTACCACATGATCACATCTTGATTCATCATACATCTTTAGTTACTGGTTCTCCTTTAATGTCAGTTTTCTTCTCTCTGAAAGAATATATTATGTACAGTTACTAATGCATTCTGATTTCACTTATAAGACCAAAAATAAACAAGAGTCCCAGCTCACCTGAGCACTTGGGTAGGAAAAAGCATAATTTAGTTCAGTATTAAAAAGTTTAAATATAAAAGTGGTTTGGAAGGGGGGGAGGGGTTATGAATTCTACACTTTCTAAGGATGCTTTTGAATTAATATGACACAAATCAGCACTGCTGTTCTTATTAAGAAGAAAATTGTTATTGATATATCCTCTGTACAGTAAAACTCGGTTATAACGTCACTGGGACCTGTGAAATTACTTCGCTATATCCGTAATCCATTATATCCATATAAGGAATTAGTAAAATTTATTTAGCTGGGGATCCAAGAAAACTTCGCTATATCCGTGAATCGCAATATCCGTGTTCATACTAAATGAGTTTTACTGAATAACTATGATCCCCTGTTATGGCCCCTTTATTCTGCTGGGGGGGGGGGGGGTGTCATGATTTGAATGAATTGAATCTACATTACTTCAGGATGCTTTTATATTATTATGACCAATTTTGATGATATTGGTCTTGAGAAGAATTTTAAAGATCTTTCCTATGTATCAGTATTGTTATGTAAAATGTTGATCGTCCATTGTGGCCCCACCCTACCCCTGGGGGTCATGATTTGAACAAACTTGCATCCACACTACATGAAGATGCTTCCATATAAATATGACAAATCATTGCTTTGCTGTTCTTGAATAGAAGAATTTCTTAGATTTTTCCTATGTACTTTGATCGTTCATTGTGTGGCCCCGTCCTACCCCATGGGTCATGATTTGAACAAACTTGAATTTACACTAGCTGAGGATGTTTCAACATAAGTTTCATCTTTCCTGATACAGTGGTTCTAGTGAAAAAGATTTTTAAAGACTTTATCCTATGTACATGTATTCCTATGAAAAACTTGATCATCCATTGTGGCCCCACCCTACACCCGGGGGTCATGATTTAAAAAAAAATTGAATCTACACTTCCTGCGGATTCTTCCAAATAAGTTTAATTTTTCCTGGCCCAGTGGTTCCAGAAAAGATTTTTAACTGATGCCATTAATTTTTCTTCTCCCCTTAGAATATGGCCCTTCATTGAATAAAGTTGAATCCCCTTTACCCAAGGATACTTTGTAGGAAGTTTGATTGAAATTGGCACAGTGGTTCTTGAGAAGAAGATTCAAATGTGAAAAGTTTACGACAATGACGGCGACAAGCAAATTTTGATTAGAAAAGCTCACTTGAGCCATTGGCTCAGGTGAGCTAAGAATGATTTGTTTGATGTACTCCAGAAGATCCATCAAAATCACCCCTACCCCATCATTTTTTTAAGTATTTTAATTTTATTTCTTTTTTTTTTTTTTTTTTTTTGGTTTCAGGGAAATAAAGTTTGTTTCATTATAAAGCTGAGGTTTATAATTTCTCCAAGACACTTGTTTTATTGAGAGTAATAAATATTAAATCTGTCAAGCTGTCCATTGTGTAATGAAACAGCAATAAATTTCTAATTCTGTGTTTTTGTATGACAAAAAATCAATTTGTTAAGATACTGCCCAAAAAAAAAATCTACCTACCTACCTACCCATTTTACAAAATTTGGGTCAGAGTACATCTGATCAAACAAAAGTATTTTTAATAATGGCCAAAACTTCAACAACTACCAGGGAGGAAAAAAATAAACAAACAAAAATTTATCGTCATCATACAACAAATATCAAACAAAAATTTCAAACAAATGAGGATTCACTTATTTTTACCATTAGACTTCTATGATGTTGCGACCATCATCAACAACTGATGATTGTTACTGAGATGATTCATTTGCATTACTTGAAATACTATCAAAAATGATCAATATTTGTACATCTTGTAGGCTTACTATTGTAAACATTTTCAGTAAATTTCTCAGCAGGTCACACATGAGAAATTTTGTCTTTTGAACACTTAACTATTTCAATTTACAATCTATCACTTGTTTGTTAAACAGTTGTATAATTATAGACAGTACTTTAAAACCAATACATTTTCCCTATACATATCATTATGCATAAGAATAAGGGTTGTGCTATGGCTTTGTAAGATGTATACGTACTCTAGTTACAGACAATCTATCTAAATTGTTCTGATGATTCTTCATAATTTCTAATTTTATCTGCCAAATAAAGGCGGCTTACAATAGTTAGAACTCTCTCTTTTAAATTTCCATCGATGATGATGTCCTTCGTGAATAATCTGATAAGTTGAGATTGCGGACACTTTTTGTTTAAATATTGATGACTTAATCGTAATTTAGTAGCAGAAATAATTCATTTTTACCTTTTCGTTACATCATAACAAGTTCCAGAAGTCCAAAAGTACAAGTTCATGAAGTTGACGATCCGAGAACACATGTATTCAAACCGGATATATGTTTGTCTGTGTTAATAAAGAAACCATACTCGGTACAAACATTATTATCCAATTTAACAATGAAAAAAAATTTCATACACTTTTCATTTATTTATAGAGAGAGAGAGAGAGAACTATTATAGTAAGCATTCATTTTCATTAAAAAAAATCTACAAAGGCGAAACATTATCATACAACATACAGCATGGAAAAAGACAAATGTGGTGCCGTAGGGCCTAGCTATACAAAGTCTACTAATCTATACATCTATGATTGAACGTTAAACACTAGATATTGTATAATTCAAGTTTCTCTTTCCGTTTTTGCAATGTGTAAACTAAAATATTTAAAACTTTGATATCAAACTTTTCAAAATGGCGTCAAAACGAATGTCGTCTTCGATGGGAAAGATTTGTTCTGCCCATTATTAGTATTATTTACCGTAAAAAGTATATAAAAATATACGTACACTAATCCTTGGTTGTTGATCATTGCATTTTTCACAGTTTTAAAGACACTGGGTGGCGAAAACATCGTTAACTTTTCACATTTGCACCTTACACCCGAGTTCGCCTCCGTCTTGCTCAACTCCAAAAATGGCGCCTCGTGAAAATTGACCAATGAAATTAAAGCCTCTGCAGAGCGATGCATTATGGGAAACAGAACCTGTTTACGTTAATTAAGTTAGAGGATAATAAAAGTTTTTATGTATAATATTATTTCCCTGTAACGGTGATTATGAGTTCATATCCTTAGTGAAGTTCTTCCCTGTTCATAGAAAGAGGGGTGCTCCTCAATAAATTTGCTGATAATTAGTATACTATAGAAAACAAAGTGTTTTTCTGAGGGTGTCCAGAGACATTTTATGTTTCTGGTGTGACCCCTCAAATTATTTGACTTGGGGGGGGGGGGGGGGGGGCTTGGTATGTAGTGCCCATCCAAACAGAAAATGTCCGGTTATACCCCCCCCCCCCCCACTACTTTCTCATTAAATTATTCATTATTCTGATTAATGTATAATGTCACAACGAAAGATGTTAAACCTTTATACATGTATACATGTTTTAAAATTTGAAGCGTCAGAAAATGAATATTAGTTGAGGACCGTAGAAAATGGGGAGGGGGGGGGGGGGCATAGTGGACGGCACATACGTCCCTAAACATATTTTTTGCAGCATAGAAAACAAAGCTTATTTCCTTTTGCGCCCCTCAAAATAAACGTATGATGACTTTATCAGCTGTTTATTATTTTGTGACAAGAATGTTGTCCTTTGAAGTCTGCGTAAATTTCGATGGGCATTTGGCATTCAAATGAACCACATGAAATGTATACAGAACAGTATTTTATTTTTAGTGATGAAGGGAAAGTTCGGTGTCAAAAATTGCTAGTTAGTAGAAGGAATCAGGGTATGTTAGACTAGTATACATTTGTAAAAATCAAGACAAAATAATTTAATTACCAGCAAGGACGGTTGAAGAATAATAAAAATTTGATTTTTTCTCTTGTTCGGCTTTAGATACTTTATTGAACCCCCTCCTTTTTTGATTTCGATTCAATAATAATCAGTGGACGAAATTGCTGGACTCTTTTTCTATTTGCTATATATTAATTAAAACATCTTTGTATTTAGTTAAAAATAATTCTCACACCGTTTTAATGTATCAGAATTTTTCACATTAAATTTGAAAATTGATTTATAAAAAAAGGAGAGTAAACACAAGGTGAAAAAACGAAACAATGTATAAGCAAAGGTAGGGAAAACAGTATTTTAATTTGGAAAACACCGGCCCGTAGAATGCAGGGGGAAGGGGGGGGGGGTTGGGGGTGAAAGTAAAAGGTTATGCTCTTCTTATTTATTTTGGCTTGTCAGATTTTTTTGGAAGCCCCCCCCCCCTCCCACTTTTGAAACTGTTACTACTGACCTGAAACACATATCCTGGTAATTAAAATAAGCTTAGAATTATTGTAGGTAACCTTCAATCATGTCCATTGCGTTCAGAATTTTAGTTGTGACTGGTAACAATTTGTCAATATTCGATCATCTGATTTGTTGGAAAATAATGCCCGGTGTATACTCGTTGATGTGCAGGGCTGTATATACGTGGCTTTAGCCGTTCAGCCAGTACCGCCCTGTATCTTTCATATATAACTTCTTTCTAGTAATTTCTGGTATGGTTTGCTAGTTGAGAACTTTCTGGTAAAGTTTGTGCCCCATACTGAAATTACTTTAATACAGGCCTGTGGTTTGAGTAGACAGTTTTAAGTGCAGTTTTTTTTTATAAGTAAGTAATGGTACATGTAGAGGTATAAAAATCAAGAAATGAACGGTATATATAAAGAAATGTTTGTACATGTAGTAGTATTAACAATCACCACATCAGTATATTATACCTAAATATCGAAAGAAACTATTTTCTCTCCATTTTTTGAAGGAGGGGAGGGGGCTTAAATTTGAAAGGGGTAACCTTCTGTTTAACACAATACACGATTTAAAAATATTAAGTTTTCTCTAAGCATCTACGTGTAAAACAATTAATAAATTATTGGGTTTTTTTTCTTCAATGAATTGCCTTAGCATGCAGTTCTTCAGAAGACGTTGTTCTTAGGGAAAAGAAAATCATGTTATATAAATATCATATACTTTTCTTTATTTAGAGCCAGCATTGGTCTTTGTGTACAAAATGGCTAAATTAAATATACGTGCATGTATGCATTTAAAACCAACATTATTGTAATTTCCTGCGAAAAATGAAGACATTTACTACATCAGGGTCTGTGTACAGATATAAATAAAAAAAAAATAAGTTATTTAGTTAACACTCATTAATTTTGTATATGAATATTATTCTGCTGTATTATATTATCAATGTCTTTGTAGAGGATTATATACGAATTTCACATAAAACATTAGTAATTTAGTTGTTATGTTGTATAACAGATCCATCTGCATCCTTTCTCATAAACAATTTGCGAATAAAGCAGGCGACAAAGTTGATAAATAATATTTTTTTCTATGTTTTCAATATTTGAAGTTTACATTGATGTCAAACAAGGACGAATCGTTAATTACCGATTCAAAAATTTTATTTCATTTATCTATGCACTTACAAATTTATTTGAAAAAGAATTATGATTTAACACATAGCGAGAATTTAGATTTATTCTAGACCGATAGAAAAGTATATATAATCTTTCAACGGTTAGGAAATTTTGTTTTTTAATCAGTAATGAAAAATTGAAATGCAATTCTTTTTTTTCTTCTCTCATTGAACATCTTAAAATTAATGTAGCTTATTTTATCAATATTTTGTGGTCTTATTGATAATCTAATTTTTTTTAAATATCAAATCAATGACCAGCAATTATCACCTAAATTTAAACTGAGTTTGCGGAGATTATGTGTATGTACATGCCTGACCACAGCCCATTGTTCCCCTTAGGTAGAAAACCCTCTCAAATCACATAGAATATACAAAATATACACAGTCGCAGGTGTCTTCGCGACACGTGTCTCCACCTGTGGCACGTGAGAACAGGTGCCCGCGATTACAAGGATTAGCGCAATGATTGAATTTTATCTGAACATGTTACACTGATTTTTCTAAAACTAAAAGTTGTATCAGATCTTTTGTACTAATTCCAATTCACGTGTCTTTATGAGTTTTACCGAGACTAAAATGTTAAAAAATTATTTAATTTGGGTTTACGGTGGTCACAGAATGTTCAATTTTATTACACAGAATTACACAGTTTTTTTTTAATTATTCTTTTGAAACACTTTTCCAAAATGTCTATTATCGGGAAAATAGGTGTAAACCACAGCATACGTGTTTTCCATATCTGGGAAACATGCGGGAAACTACAGGTTGATTGCTTCCATATCGGGAATCTACGTGGAAACCACTACTGCATGTTTCCACGGTTTCCCATATTGGGAAACTTACGGGAAACCACAGGTTGATTGTTTCCATATCGGGAATCTACGTGGAAACCACTATGTTGTTTCCATAAAAAGGAAACTATATGGAAACTACTGATGTCACGATTCCCATATGTTTCCATCGGGTTTCCAAATTTGGGAAACCTGGCTTTTCATCCTGTGTAAATAATTTAAAAATGATTTGAAGATAATAGACCATACTTAATCGATGTTCACTGAAAGCAGTCATTGAAGCCATCCAAAAATTAAAGAGCATAATAGGTCACTAATTACTGTATATACACAGCCACAGGCGATAAAGGGTGAATTACAGGTGTACATGACGACACGCTAATAACCGTATGCAGTTTTAAGTGTTTTTTTTTTTTTTTTTTTTTTTTTTTTTTTTTTTTTTTTTTTTTGGGATAATTTTTTTTTTACAAAAATATGTACTTTGAAATAAGAAAAAATACACTTCCGAGTAACCAAATATCATTTTTTATAGTATTCGATACTCGGACGTTGGATCGAGTACCCGGTTACAGTGGCTGCAACGTTATTGTTGACAAACCAATCGTGTAGAATCGTTCGTGTAACGTGCGTGATCGTTCGTGTATCAGACTCGATCGTTTGCGGTTTTAATCGTGCGTGATCGTGCGTTAAGAAACGTGTAAATTTCGTTTTGTAAGTTTTTATCGGAATGTTATTTGTTATACAAGCATTTCTCTTGTCTGTTTTTTTTTTCAATCCAAATAAAATAAATGAAGAGTGATTGACATAATTAAAAGCAGTACGAACTAATTATCGCTTGGAAATAAGTAATATAGTAAGTCGTACAATATTGTGTTCTCGTCAAATAGCGTAATTTTTTTGTGATAAACCGTACTTAGATGATTAAGGATTTTTTTTTCTCTGATGTTAATTATGTTTACTGCTAATTATGGTCAAGAAATTTTTAAAATCAATAGATCAAAAATAGATAATTTTACAAATAAATAAATAAACAACTCTCAATGCTGACATAAATATTTAGTCGGCGAATGTACATGTACATGTATACGACATGATTGTCGGGATTTCGTTTCTCAGTGTTTATCTCTGGAGCTTAATTTTAATTATTTTTATAATTTCTGCAAATAAATGTTTTGTAAAATAATTGTTGATTTAAGAGATTCGCAAATGGAAACATGGATATTACATAATTTAATTCATTTTCATGTCATTTTTTCAAACTTATCTCTTTCTGCATATTATGAAATCCAATTCAATCAAAACTCACGATCCACCTACATGTACATCTGATAGAAAAAAAAATCAGTTTTCTTAAGTCGGAGAATTAATTAAATAATTATTTGTTATTTGTAATCTAGAATAATTAATAAGCCTTACATGAATTTGGTTCCAGAAATATCCATTTCTATTTTTTTTTTTTTCATTTTTCAAAGTCGATGAAATAATATCAATAATTATTTGCAAACTAAAATAAGTATTCAGCCTTATTTCGTTTTGAAAATATCCATTCCTAAAGAATTTGAACCATTTTGCGTGAAGAATCGAGCGTTTGCGTTAGCAATCGTGTAAGATCGTGTAACGTGTAGAATCGTGTGCGTGAAGGATCGTTCGTGTAACAGATTTTATCGTGCGTTGATCGTGCGGAATCGTTCGTGTAACGTGATCGTTCGTGTAAGTTGTCAACAATAACGTTGCAGCCGCTGTAACCGGGTACTCGTTGATCCCTAATATATATATATATATATATATATATATATATATATATATATATATATATATATATATATATATATATATATATATATATATATATATATTAAGAAAGATATATTTAAAAAATATATATATATTTATTTTATCAGGCAGAGTGTGAGAAGATTGGTGCCTATCTTCTGGAAATAGAGTCTGTTGAGGAAAATACTTGGGTCGCTGAGGCTTTCCTGTCTCCTCTTGGTGGTGAGTTTACTGATGGTAGTTCAGTTTACATATAATCAAACTATTGAAATAACTTAATATATTGATATGATATTTCCGTATTAGTTATTACCTGACCTGAACTTGTAGTTCCAAAAGTTCGAACAAAGACTTTTGGAGAACTGAACTTTTAGTTGGGGTGCCACCAGTTTATGGAATGAACTTCCAACACGCATAAAATTGGCACAAAGTGTAGATGTTTTTAAAAAATTGCTAAAAACACGTTTTTTAAGACTGATTTTCCCGAGTTTTAAACCCAAATAATGTTTTTTTTTTTTAAATGTCTCAAATGCAAATCATCTGATTTTCCTATTTTTATTTATTTCTTATTTTTCTTGTATTTTTCTCCATTTTTATGCATTTTTCATTTTCTTATTCTTTTTAAAGCTTTAATTACTATCTTGTACCTTTGTTTTACTATAATCTTATTGTTAAGCGCCTTAGAGTAATTTTTATTAAATAGGGCGCTCTACAAATGTTTTATTTATTATTATTTATCACCAGCAAAGCTTTGACCTTTTTTCACCAGGAGAGGTTTGAGATAATAGGCGTAGTAGTACATCACATTTCTTGTCCTATTGCTTAACGATACCGCGATCTATGTTCATAAATAATGGCTTCTTTTTAATATTCTTTGCATTTAAGCTTATCGTAATGCAGCTGAATTTTGTTTTTTGTTTTTTGTTTTTTAATACTTTTTTGTTTTGTATTTGTTTTTGTTTTTGTTTGTTTGTTTTTGTTTTGTTTGTTTTTGGTTTGTTTTTGTTTTGTTTTTGTTTGGTTGATTTGTACGTATTAGTAAATTTGCGAAACTATTTTTAATGATTAAGGAAATACTTCAAAATTTTTAATAAATAACCGAATCTCCTGAATCTTTACATTGTTTTTCTTGCCTCTAGATTCATGTCCTCATAATTTTTAGCATTTTTTTTTTAAATACAAGGCAATCAGTTATAATAAACAAAAGGATTGTTCCTTAAAGAAAAAAGTGATGCGCGTATGTTTAAAGGTGTTTACCCCTTTTTCAAACTTTTAACGTATTAAATGCTAGAGAATATGTAGAACAGTCAATAACCTGAAAAACAATTTAAAGCATAACACTTAGGTTCAATTTAGTTTTCCTTGAAATATCAATGAAGGAGTTAACTATCTCAAAAATGGAAAGGATATTTGCTCGAAAGCGACTATACACCACTTATATGTCACCTTTTAAATCTGCATTTTAAAGTCAACCCAATGAAAAAGTTCTAGCATATTATGTCACGAAAAGTTTACAAGTACAGAAGGCTGTTTATCCATATTAATCAAATTATTCTGTAGTGTATCAGGTCGAGGAATCTACCAAATATGGTAATTGTTATGACACACAGCGGAGCTTACTGTGAACAGTTGTCTAATCAAATGAATAGCAGAGCTTGATGGTCTACTTCATGTTAACTACAAACACGTGGTTCCGGTAAATCTAAAAGGTTATATTTATTGAAATACAGGAAAGACAATTTACACTCATTTTCATTGCTTTTAAAAAAATACAAAGATAAGGTACTAACAAGGGCACTCGCAAAAGAGCACATTGATCCTGAAATGAACTACTTGCTTAACTTTTGATACGCACCCACAATCCCCCCCCCCCCACACACACACACACAGACGAGCCTTAACTATATCCTCTCCAACTGTGTTTGTTTGTTTGTTTGTTTGTTGTTTAACGTCCCTCTCAAGAATTTTTCACTCATATGGAAACGCCACCACGCCGATGGAGAGCTGCAAATTTGACCTATACTCGGTACTCAGGGTCATTGAGCATTGAGGGATCTTTTTCGTGCCAGCACCTACTGCGACGCGGGACCTCGGTTTACACTGTCTCATCCGAAGGACTGGTCCCCACGCTCAACAGTGGAATTCGAACCCACGACGTTGGGATCAGCTCCTTACTCCGCGACTCTAGAGGAGGAACTCACCACTGCGCCACTCGGGCGACCTCCAACGTCGTTGCGAGGGGATAAATTTTTTTTTTCGGGTTTTTTTCTCAAGGAAAACACACAATTTTACTTTTAATATTTTCCTTGGAGAATACTTTTATAATTCTAAGTAAATAAAATGTTGACACTAGGTTTTGAATATTGAGCATGTTGAGTTTTGATATGTTCCATGTCATGAGGTATGTGCATCGCTGATACAGTTTGTATTTTCAATCAGTGTAAATTTATTTATGAATGATTCCTGAGTTAAAACTGAATGCAAGTCCCATACTTTGCAGCTATTATAACAAAAAAGTTAATGTTGATCTTAAGAATGTTGTTAAATATCGACTTCACTGTACGTAGTTAATTCAAACTACATGTATAATGATTGGACAAGCGCTATTAAGAAGTAAATGTTTACTTGCTTAAAAAAATACCGACAATAATCGTGGAGACGTAATCCTGTAGCGACTTCACTGTACGTAGGTAGTTCACGCTACGTTGCTAAATATGATGTTAACAAGAATTTTGAACCCCTTTGCACACAACTCCATTACAATTTACATTTGGATAAACAAAATACTGTTTGTTATGTTTTATTATTCCCTCGTTCAATTTTATTTGAATATGAGAAGATCAGACCAAAAAAATAAATAACGTCATTTCCCTTTCGCACACAGGACAAGCTAACCCCCCCCCCACACACACACACACACACACACACAAATAGCGCATTTCTAGATGCCCACCTCAACTCCGTTACGAAGGGATAATAAAGATGTACCATTCTCAAATGAAGAAAAGAGGATTTTTTCTGAGTTAAATAATACATTGAAATCTCAGTACAAAACCCTCACAATACTAGCATTTAAAACATTGATAATTCGTGTGAACACCTTAGTGACTTTAACCTTGGTCCGGGGATTCCAAGATATTTGTATTCACTAAAACAACGAAAATAGGAAAACAGATAATTGTCCACAAGTCGCCTAAGACAATAGACTGGAGAAGATCTAAAATTCTACGTTTATAAATCAATTGTTTGTACATGTGAGCATGGAAATAGTAGATAGTAGCGTTCATATTGTATTAAATCTGTGAAAGGCACGGAAAAAAAGATTATAAGGTGCTTCCCAGAACGAGTAGAAAAATTGACATACAATTTCAGACGTATTCTTGCAGTAACCCATAATGCATTTCAACTCATTTAGCCGATTGGTTAGTGTTTAAGTAACGCTGGCATCTCATTTAATATTATATTCATTCTGATGTCAAGGAAAACAGTTTCCTGGACCTGTGTAAGTGTCTCACAAATGGTTACCTTTGCAGGACTCAGCTTTTATGGGCTTCAACCGATTACTTTTTTTAAACTTAAGAATCTTTTGTAAAACTGATTTAATTGCAGTAGTTGAATGAAAGTGAATTTGGATAAGTAATCACTGTCGTTCATTATACCCGCACTTTCTAAAGAAAGTTCGGGTATATTGTTGTTACTCATGTCTGTCCGTCCGTCCGTCCGTCTGTCCGTCTGTCCGTCCGTCCGTCCGTCCGTCCGTCTGTCACACTCTTATTTCTCAAACT
The DNA here is from genome assembly GCF_033153115.1 of Saccostrea echinata. Lineage (NCBI taxonomy): Eukaryota > Metazoa > Mollusca > Bivalvia > Ostreida > Ostreidae > Saccostrea > Saccostrea echinata. The sequence continues at coordinate 2,963,506 of NW_026889760.1, read as the reverse complement.
CCTCTTACATTTTACACAGTAGCCTAATCATCTTTTGGGAGATATTTCGTGGTGTCATGTAGATGTGCAGTAAAGTTTCGGAATTTTCATTTTCACCCTGGGGGTCAAATGGGGGTCGAAAAATGACGTTTTTTATGCAAAAAGCCCCTGGTTCCCTGAACTCCTCTTACATTTTTCACAGTAGCCTAATCATCTTTTGGGAGATGTTTTGTGGTGTCATGTAGATGTGCAGTAAAGTTTCGGAATTTTCATTATCACCCTGGGGGTCAAATGGGGGTCGAAAAATGACGTTTTTTATGCAAAAAGCCCCTGGTTCCTTGAACTCCTCTTACATTTTACACAGTAGCCTAATCATCTTTTGGGAAATGGTTGGTGGTGTCCTGTATATGTGCAGTAAGGTTTCGGAATTTTCATTTTCACCCTGGGGGTCAAATGGGGGTCAAAAAATGACGTTTTTTATGCAAAAAGCCCCTGGTTCCCAGAACTCCTCTTACATTTTACACAGAAGCCTAATCATCTTTTGGGAGATAGTTGGTGGTGTCCTTTAGATGTGCAGTAAGGTTTCTGAATTCTCATTTTCACCCTGGGGGTCAAATAGGGGTCGAAAAATGACGTTTTTTATGCAAAAAGCCCCTGGTTCCCAGAACTCCTCTTACATTTTACACAGTAGCCTAATCATCTTTTGGGAGATAGTTGGTGGTGTCCTATAGATGTGCAGTAAGGTTTCAGAATTCTTATTTTCCCCCTGGGGGTCAAATGGGGGTCAAATTTTTTTAAAAAAATATTTAACATGTTTAAACATCCTGGTTCCCAGAACTTCCCTTATATGTTATGCACTAGCCTTAAATCATGATCATTTGGAAGATGATTGATTTTGTCCTGTGGATGTGTAAAATGGTTTTAAAATTTGCATTTCCATGTGGATAGCAAATAGGGGCAGGAAAAAAATGGCCCCTCCCTAACCCATGGGGTCATGATTTGTACAAACTTGAATCTACACTTCTTGGGAATGTTTCCATATTAATCATGCTTTTGTTGTTCTTAAAAAGAAGAATTTTGGAGATTTTTTTCCTTTTAAATCTCTATAAAACTTTGATCCCTTATTGTGGCCTGACCCTATCCTCGTCGGTCATGATTTGAAAACTAGAAATATGTCCATAGGACTTAAATGCCCCGCCGAATGTATATTACTAAAATGCAACATGAAAATTTGTAAGAGTGTATGAAGTTTGATGAGAATATCTTGAACAGTTTCTTTAAAATTGAAACTAAAATCTAAAAAAAAATGGATATAGATGATAAATTCTCACAAAATTATGTATAAGTGCAATGCTTACATAAAAATATCTTAGATTGTTTCTTTAAAACTAAGCAAAATACAAATTAAAGAGAAGGGAGGTCAAGGTCACAGGAAAGTGCAAGGTGAAAAGTTTTTGATGCAGTTGAATAGCTCTCACTAATACATATCAGCATATTAGGTTTGATAAAAATATCTTGAATGATTTATTTAAAACTGAGCTTAACACTTATTTGAGAAAAGAGAGGTCAAGGTCAAAGGAAAGGTTGAGGTCAAAATGCTGATGCAGTTGAAAAGCTTATATCAGTATGTATTTACTATTAGCATAGAAGTTCAATAAAAATATCAGAAATGGTTTATTTAAAACATAGATAAACACTAATTTAAAAAAGTGAGGTCAAGGTCAAAGGAAAAGTCAAGGTCAAAAAAGTTGATGCAATTGATATCTCTCAGCAGTATATATCAGCATATGAAGTTCGATAAATATATCTTGAATTGTTTATTCAAAACTGATCTAGACACTAATTTAAGAAAAGTAAGGTCAAGGTAAAAGGAAAAGTCAAGGTCAAAAATTTTGATGCAGTTGAAAAGCTTACATCAGCATGTATCAGCATATGACGTTTTATTGAAGTCGGACATGACAAACACTATATGCCTCGGCCATATTCATGGCAGGGCATAAAAAACTTGAATCTACACTATATGAGGATGTTTCCATATCAAAATGACTAACAAGCAATTTCAAAGAATTGTGGTCCCCTGCTTTCCGTGTCCTAGTGGATGGGATGCCATTATTTATGACATATTGTTTCAAATATGCAGGCCTTATCATATGTCATTCAAAAGTAATCACCAAAGTTAAAATTTTTGAAAATTAGGTAAAACATCAAGGTCAAGGGTTAAAAAAATCATAGCATGCTTGAAAACATCTTGTTACAGGTAATGTACATGTCAAATATAAAAGTCCTATCTCTTCTCAATCAAAAGTTATAAGGAAATATAACATTTTTGAAAAGTAGGTTAAACTTCAAGGTCAATGTCACAGAGTCAAAAGTCATGATATATTTAGAAAGGTCTTGTCACAGGTAATATACATGTATAATATGAACGCCCTATCTTTTCTCTTTCAAAATGATCATTTAAAATAATGTTAAATTTTTTGAAAAGTAGGTCAAACTTCAAGGTCAAGGTCATGGGTTCAAAAATCATGGTATGTTTAGAAAGTTCTTGTAGGTAATGTACATGTGAAATATGAAAGCCCTATCTCTTATTATTCAGAAGCTATGACCAAGGTTAAATTTATTGTGTCAGTGGTTCTTGAAATTGGCCCAGCGGTTCTAGTGAAGAAACAAAAATGTGAAAAGTTTACAGGCGGACAGATGGATGACAAACAAAATGTGATCAGAAAACCAGAAAAACTCAAGTGAGCTAAAAACTGATGATCACAAGTACTTGGAAAGAGTTACAGTATTTGAAAAGCAGGTTTTTTTTTTTTCATGCATTGTTTTCAGAAGCTGAAAAGGTATGACTTGTATCCATGTTGAAAAAACTTCACATTTCAGAAAACAGTATGATTAAAAATAGTTAATCAAGGTGCTTTGAGTAGCAAAATAAGCTAAACTGGTATAGCTAATTCAACCACAGAGCTTAGTGAATTTTAAAATGCACAACCTTTTCAACTCTTAATCATTCTTAAAATATTTATATCATCATTTCTGATTCAAGGGAGAACTAGAGATATGATCAGAAGTATATCCGTTGACTAATAAACATGTACATGTATATTGTGTTTTTTAAGTCATTAATGTTTGTTTGTTGTTAAATGTCCCTCTTGGGAATTTTTCACTCATACGGAGACACCACCACTGAAAAATAATGAAGTCGTACAAGTCGGATTTGAGGTTAACATTCATTTTAGGAGTTTTCAACAATTAAGACGTAAAGAGATAACTCCTTCCCCTTGCCCCTTCCCAGACCCCTGTTTGTTCATGTATGCAAACTAGTCTAATACTTTGGTTTGACATAAAAAAAAAATCTGAATATATACAGATAGTTTAATGGTCCATCTCTTTGAATGATTTTCATTCCTAATTCTAGGAGGATACATGGGTTGACCCAAATTCATGAATGAAATGTCAAGTAATCTTATCATTGATGCACTTTTATTTAATTTGATGTAGTCATATTATGAACATTTCCAGTTCATTAAGAGAGTGGGGATGACCTCCAGGGGTTCATAACCTTAAACCATTAGATATACATAACATAATAACACAAGAAACAAAATTATGTATAGTCAAATGGAAAAGTTTTCTACTATTTAGGAGTCACATGATCATTTGTCATTTCAGGGACAGGGAGCGGCTAGGGAGATTGGAAACACCCCCCCCCCCCCTGGAATTTGCAGAGTTATTTAAATAGGACTATATACTGATTTACAGAAGCAAATAAAAAATGACTTTGGATGCCCTCCCCCTTTAAAAACATGGACCCCACCATCATTGTTTTTATTTTGTTTGTTTGTTCGTTTGTTTTTTTTTTTTTGTTTTTTGTTTTTTTTTTTTTTTGCTCCTCAGGAAATTCTGGGAAAAAATTCCAGGATCTGTGCCTATAACTGAATGTAATGTCGACAACGGGAGATAACTCTTCAGAATGTGAAATTCGTCTATTGTGGCATCTGATGATCCACTCTCTACCATTGGCCAGAGACATATGTCTCTGCATTGGCTCATACATTCAGTGTCTGAGAGAGAAACGAACGACAACTCTGCATAGAAGATTGCCGATGATCTTTGATCCTTTTTAAACTTTAACCTAACTATTTGCATTTCGGTTTATTTTACCCCAATCTATAGTTAAACTTGTACTTACCGACTGTCATAGGTCCTGTCAACTTCATGAAATATAATCCAATTATAACACAAAATGAATTAATTTCCACTGATATACATGTAACACTGCACCATGTCACATGGCATGTGCAATCTAAAAATGATAATGGTAAAACTAGTACTAGCACTGATAGGGTGACGCAAGCCCAATGTGATGTAGAAATTTTCAAGGTGTTCACATACATGTACAGTACAAGAACAAATTTTAAATTATCATAACTAACGATGTTTTAACATAACTTTGCCATCTAGGCCTATTTTCAAAAACAGGCAAATTGTGTGTGTGTGTTGGGGGGGGGGGGTGACAAAATTGATTGGGTATGGCTTTTCAAGGAGGTTTTTGCCTTATCAAATACTAAAAAAAGTTTGCACATTTTGATAAATTCATAAAAAACGCTTTGTACTAAAATAATATTATTTGTTGTTGAGAAAGTAAATTTAAAAAGTTCCAATTATGGGCCAAAAATTTATATCCCCCCCCCCTTTTATCAAAACCTAATTTACATCATTAATTAAATTCTGTTATTTCAGACTGGTAATGAATTAAGTATATGAAATGCGTATAAGAGGTTCATGGGTCACATGGTCACCTGAGCATTTTATGCTCGATTTGACGAATACATGTACTGTGTAAATTATAGAATTATTTGGACTTTTTCCTTGGTAAGCCCAATATGAAGGAGTGTGCATTTAGAGGCAAACACCTTAGTGCGGGTATTACTGTCTCATGACAGCATCTAGTTTGTAGTTGATTGTTCAAAAAGTTGGCGACATTGTCACGTCTGGTTGGGAGCAACAGATTCTGATATGGAAGGTAATTTCACCTGGGTCAGGAACAACAAGGAACTGACGTATCTGCCATGGGATGTTAATGAACCTGATGATGCCAGCGGAAAAAGGAATTGTCTGAGTCTTCAGCTAACTGGATTGTGGAATGATGTTAGGTGTGAAGATGATAGGCTTATCTACGTTTGTGAGAAATCTTACCAAAATTCTAATCTCTGAAAATGAGTTCAAAAATGCTATTGAAGTTTTAAACTATCTTCTTAAGAAAAATCTTTGTGCTTACTCTCTTTTGCTTTTAGATACATGTGCATGTACATTAAAAGAACCATTTTTACATTGTGTTAAACTTTCTCAGCAGGTTTTAAGACAATAAATAAATGTAATAGGGTTTAGAATATACTTTGCGTCCATGTATATCAATAAACACATGTTCACTGGTAACGGCATTTCTTTGTTGGCCTTCCATTTCGTGTGAACTACGAAGTATGCCCAGATTATGACATGCTTTGCTAAACGCATGTGAGTTAAGACTAGATATAGGCGTATCTTTGCAAATGAACCAATAAAAAGCAATTTAAGATATATATTAATTATTCAGAGAAAGTTTTGATTTATTTTCTTATACATAGTTAGTATCCACGATATGTTATAGCCAGTACAAATTATGACGACATATTATTACGTCATTGTTCTTACCTACTGGTGGTAAAAAATAGAGGATATTCAATGTTTTGTAGATGAATATGGAATTTATTTCACGAGTGGGACAGGATTATTTGATATTTTCACGAGTGCGAAGCAAGTGAAATAAATTCCATATTCATCTACAAAACATTGAATTTTCTGTTTATTACATTTCTTAAAGTTTTTTCCTTTGCCTCTGATTTTTTGTAACACAGTGTCATAAGCTGTGACGTCATAGTTGAGCGGTTGAGACGTCATAGCTATAAGCAATTGCGAGATTGAAAAAATGTTGTAAACATGGATTTTAAACGACATATTTGGAAAAACTTTGGCAGGATGGCTCATTAACTCATTATCTTATAACAGGCCAGGGATTTAAAAAAAAAAAAAAAAAACACTCTTCGTGAAGGGAAGGAAAATCGTAAGTTTTGATGCACTTCTGATATTCTCACACTGTGAGAATACCATTTTGATAACCCTTTCACACTGTGTCAGAATATCACTTTTATTCAGTAAATAAATTACAGTATTTCACTGTTGAAAATGTAATAAAACACATCAACTAAATAGCTACGGCGCAAGGGATTACCCTATTTAATTTTACATAAAAATTATGTTATGCTATAAAGAATATTCTAGATACATGTATTAATAAAACTGCTGCATAAATCCTAGGCATTTTCTCATTTGGTCAGAATTTGCGGAAAAGATACGTACTATACACCCTGATTTAACTTAAATGTTTACAAAGAGTAATTAAACAACTGAGCTGTTGATATTTGTGCAGCAATACCAGCGATTTCTGGAATATTTTGCTTCTAAATACATCTTGTTTCAGTGAAATGAAATAGAGCATGCCCTTGCGCCGAGGCATTTTTGTTGATGTCCTTTATATAATCTTGTGTAGTAAAAAACATTGACGTCATAATGTGTGCTGGCTATCTCACGTCGTGGGTACCAAGTATGTATAAGACAAGAAGTTACAACTTTTTTCTTTATAATTGATATAGTCCTTAGGCATTTTAATTAGTTTATATGCATAGAAATTCATATACCTACATGTAGCCCTAACTCACTTGCGAAGTTTTGTTTTATTAAAGCTTTTTAGCCTCACATGAGCCAAATGCTCAAATGAACTTTTCTTTACAAAATGTGTCCGGCGGTCCGTCCTTTTGTCTGTTCTTGTATGTAGGTAAAAGTGCACTGGGTCAAATATAAACAAACTTGCCAGAAAGCTTTCTTATGTAAAGAAAATTAAGATTTTTTCAAGTGAAGGGCACGCCAATATCCAGGAAAATCAAAAATATTGCAAAAATTGGTTTGAACATTGAGAAATCTCACGGAATACTTGGCTAGAAAAGACGAAATATGTGAAAGTTTCCTGAAATAGAGTAGATTCAAACATGTGAAAGTTTTCTAAAATAGATCCCAGTTTGTTCAAATCATGACCTACGTCTAGGGTAAATTTGAAGATAACAGTGATCTTTCTCAGAAGACCATTTAAACAATCCAAATTATGAACAGAGCCAACACAGACTTTTGAAAAAAGGGGGATCAGGTCCCAAGGATGAGTAAGCATCCCCTGTCGACAGTTCACACCCGCCGTGTGCTACTGTCACGATCGGGTAAGCGAAAAAAAACGGATACAATTTGGTGTGAAATAACAGCATAACAATCTGTATGAAAGACGTCAACATTCAACTTTAGTTAACGATAGATTGTATTGCTGACAAGGTCATTGTACAGACCATAGGATTTGCAAACTGTTGAATTTAAAAAAAAATAATTGATATTTTTGTATCATTAACTTAATTGCAATAACATGCCTCGTTTTAGAAATAGTAGGAACGTAAAACCTGCTCTTTCATTTGAAATCAACGGGAAATAAACTTTACATGCAGCTTAAAATGGAATATAGATGCATAATTTAGGGAAGTTGAGATAGGGAAGTTGAAGTCTTCACGTAAATCATAATATTTAGTTATCAGTTTGCCAACAATGTCTTTTTCTAGTAAAACATCCAAATACGAAACGGATGTGATAGACTATGTAGTGTATTATCTCCACATTACTAGTATTCATTTTTGGTATTTATTGTATCAACGTACGTAGGAATGAAACTGATTATTGTTAATTAGTAAATCAGTCATCAATATATCTAATGAACATAAATATAGAACTGCTTATAAGAAGGGGGTACCAACGGTAATTCCAATTATTTCTACAAAGACCTGTTCTCCGAAAACGACGAAAACATTGTAAATGAGAAACTCAAAGTAACGTTTTACGATTAATCTCCTTGTACATATGTGAAGAAGAGAATGATTTTTAACAAAATAAGTTCACAAATGTCCATTGAAAAGGCATGCAAATTAAAGTTCCATTTTTATTAAAGAAAAAAATTGCCTATTAAGTCAAAAATTTGATCTTTAATTTTTGGCGGGGAATGGTTGTTAAAAGTGTTCAAAAGTCGTACGTTTTGATGCTAATGATTTGCAAAATTATGTTATTTCAAATTTTCTACATGTAAATGTTCCTTTTTTTAATATCCACATCTGATAAACACCACTTCTTGAATATGCTGTTGTACAATACTTCTGAAGCTTCTTCTTCACTTCTCTCAATATTTTTGTGAGGAATAAAATAAGAAAGAGCAAGGGCCGCTTAGGGCCTTTTTTGGCCCTGTAAATTTCTGAAAAATTAAAACTGCATAGTTTTAGTCGACAAGGCAATAAATATCACTTGAACACTTGGTGAATGAATTTATACTAAAAATGACGTAATTTTCTTGAAAGTCAATGTATTATGACGTCATGAATTGCGTCATTATTCACATATCCCGAATATTTCTTCAAAAATGGCCAAAATATAATGCTATTTTTCAATATATCGTATACAACACAACCTCCGATCCAAAATGTGCAAATATATTAAAGAACTGCTTATTAAGATTATAAAATGTATTTTAATTTTTGGATCGAGGGGTGTGCTCATATTTTAATTCTTTGTTGAAAGTTCTCAAATTCAGCTGTTTTCTGCAAAATTGAAGAACATTGCAATTTCACACAACCTGTTTTCGAGCACCTGGACTCTTTAGAGGAAACTTTTATATACAAACTGAAAGCGCCAAGTCTCTACTTTATATTGATGTTGAGAAAGGGACATAGTGTGTAAGTGGATAAATTGGTTTATCTACAGGGCCATTTTATGCATAAGGTGAACCTAGCTCTTTGTTAGAACATTTACTGGAACCTACAGTGTACTATTTATCTTTTTGTAAGGATTTTAGTGTAGCTGAGGATTCCAGTTAAGTATGGTAATTCAAATTCACTGGTGTTGGAAATATTGAAAATATCTAAAACTGACATACGATTTTAAGGAATTTCTTCCTTAACGAGGCCCATTCTACTTAGTTTACGCATACGTTTTAACGCAGCATTGTTTCAGACGCATCACAGTACCCTTGATTGCCCAAAATTGAATATAATAATGTCACAGTTAAAATGAGGTCAAATTTTTTAAAAAATAAACTTTGTAACAATTTATTTCGAAATTTTGTGAATTTCTATTTATAAGTTTTAACTTATTTTAATTTTTGAGTTTTAAAAAATGCAACCTAAAGTAACAAATGAAGTTTTTCTCCTTGGAAATGTTATTTAACAATTTTGTTGAAAACTTAACTACATGTGTATGCATGCAGTATATTGACTTGTTTTTTTTTTTTTTTTTTTTTTTTTTTTTTTTTTTTTTAATCTACGAGTCTTATAAGTGTAACCAAGAAGAAATACTTTAGTTTCCTACATATTAACAAACTTTGTAATTTTATTACCCCCTCCTCACCTTTTTTACGTAAAAAACGTTTTGTGTAAGACAAAATAACGATTGGAGAGAAAATTCTTTCATTATGTAAGGAGCATTTAATTTTGAGAAACATCAATACAACAACCATTTCTTGATATTATGTAAACCTTACTTATAAATTATCTTAGATATAATTTTAAGTCCAATTTTTGTGTTTTGTATGCCCCCTTTTCACTATGATAAAGGCTACTCCCATTTTTCTTTTCATTTTTTAAATGAGGAATGGATATTGCATAAATATGTGAAAAACAAAACATTTCACCATTTTTTTTTAATTTATCAATTCCATTGTTTTATGTAGTTTTGGCATATAATTGTGTGTGAAACCACGAAAATTTCTCCATATTTTTAAATTACCCCATTTCCAATCAATTTTTCTTAGAATGGTACATACAAATATACATTGTATATCAAAAATTCAAAAATATTGACCGATCCGTTTTCGTAATTTCAAACTAGATTGGGCCTCGTTAAAAGAAAAATATCTACCACTTGTAGAATTCAATCGAAGTTCCTATAAAATTCAATTGTAATAATGAGCCTGAAAACAAAAACTATGTTGCTACCTTCTTCGTCAGCTTTGATCAGTCCATATTGATCGTGTAATCGTAGTCTTTTTTCACTTCGGAATTATTGAAGACAGAAGGAAAGATGGTTTCCACATTGCCCCTTAACCGTTCAACAAGGGATTTAAACATTCATCTGATACTTTTAATCGATTTTAACAAAGTGTCAAGGTCTTCTCCTTCGTTTTTGGCCCTTCATAATATTTAAGAAATATTGTCATCAGTTGAAAGATCAGGGTTCCTTAAATACATGTATTTTGGGTCCATTGTAATAATTGGTTTAAGGTCCTCATTGTTAACTTTATTCATGTCACCAGTAATGATGCTTCTTGAAGGACTATACTTGTTGGGAGAACAAGAACATGAACACGAATAGGAGGGTGTTATTTCAGATGTTTGACACCTAGGCAATAGAAAGGTTTGGGTTTTTTTTAATTATTTATTTAATTCAAAACACTGGAAAGAAAAGTCGACGAATATTTGTACGAAATACAAGCTGTGGATTTCAACTTGAAATATGGTGGAATACAAAACTGGACCCTTTTGTGATTACGAATAGTACACCGTTTACGGCATCAAACAGAGCTGATTTTGTTGAGGTAGAGACAAAAATGTGATGCAAATTTTATATCAAAATAATTTCAAATGCCTATTCAAGCACGAATATAAAAGGTGAAAAGAGTGATCAATCTCGTAGACAAAACGAATTGTGAACGGTGGAAAAATACTGCCCATGGAAACAGCATAAATGGGATCAGGTGGCGAGGAGGAGATTACATCCCCTCTTGACCGGTCATGCCCACCGTGAGCTCTATGTATTGATCAGGTAGACAAAACAGAGCATGCTATTGCTTATCCAATCAATTAGGAGCCATAAATACCATATACAAGTGAGTTTCACCAGCAATATGGAGTTAGCTCTTGAAAAAAGGAAGGAATGAAAATTAAGTGTCGGTCATTCTTTTGAGGGAAAATGAGTTCTTGATAAGAAAGCTTTGGAATTTCAATCATGTGCTCTGCATCAGCATAATATTTTGTTTCAAAATCTTGGAATGAGTAACACGAACATTAATATAGTAATACGTCATAAGATGCCAAATAATCATTATGAAAATGTTTAAAAATATTTCACCAGTATCATCTATTTTATCTATTTTTTCATTTCAAATGGAGAGTTTTCAAAATAAAATTTCAGAATATTCATCATTTATTAATAGAAGAATGTATTTTTCCCTTATGTGTCCATTTATTTCTTACATTCTAATGAAAAGATGAAGAGAAAATATTATTTTGGTAAATAAGAAATAAAGTTTAAACCATTTTGTATTTTCATGATAATGCAAATAAATTTTAAATTGATTTCTCTTATGAATATTTAGGTAAAGATCATAGTAAATCATCTTATTTTTTTATATTTTGTAGGGGCACCTATGGAAATTCAGTAAGATCAAGATTCAATTCAATGCCAGGCAGGTTTGTTTCAACAGGTCTTGCATGAGTTAAATATAAAGCAGAATAAATTGACTGTTTACCAGTTTTTGTAACGTTGCAATTTTGGTTATTGATCAATTTGATTATTTGTTAAAGTTTTTGTTTTCGTTGTCAATGATATCAGTCTATTGGAAATGATATTCATTTACTTATTGTTTTGTGTCAAATGTATGAAAACTATTTAATATACTTGAAACTATATTCCTTAAATTAACGGTGTTCTGGCGTAATCGGTGGCGCGTTGGCGTGAGTTCGATCCCTAGCATAGGTGCCAACATATTTTCTCTAGAAAAGACAGTCGTGCAGAAAGCCTTCTATGCAATTGACACAAAAAACAAAACAAATGACACTTTGGAGTTGTTTTCAAAGTAATGGAAAAGTTACTTTATTAACTTTTTGCTACATTTTAGGAATATAATGTCACAAACCATATGCATACTTTGTAGTTTTACATAATTGAGAATTACTTTTAATTTCTTTCACAAACATAGTTTATCTGATTGTTATCGCCACAATTAGCATCAATCCATTTTCCAGAAGGACTAAGACGGATACAATCCTGTCCTTTTTTATCATCAGGTTGTCCGTTACCCCAGGGCAGGTATGTCAGTTCCTTCTTATTTCTGATCCAGGTAAATGTGCCCTCTATATCGCGATCTGTTGCGCCGACCCATACAGTGCAATATCGCCATTCTGAACAATCACCTACAAATGCACGACACTCTTTCATCAAAGTGACATATTGCTGTGGGTAGAATTAAAGAACGTTTCAGCACAACATAGTTTTCTATAATATCATAATCAAATTGAATGATTAACTCAGATTATATTCATTGCACCATATACACACTTTCATTTCTAGGTAAGAAAGTTTCAATGATCCACATATTTTCCTCAACTGATTCTATTTCCAGAACATACGCTCCATAATTCTGGCATTGTATCTAGAACAAACGAAAAAATACGATAAATTGACGTAGTTTCAACGAAGTCTATGTAGATTCTTACTCATCATTGCCACAATATTTACCTGAGAGTTCGACCATGATATCAATGTATTCCCTATGTAATAACAATGACCGTTGAATGGAGTCCATCCAGAATCGCAAGCTTTTTTAAAAACAGAAATACAGATAATGAAGACACACACACATTATATTTTACATTTGATGACTTGTCACGCTTTTGAAAAATAGGGGTTTGGATCAGGTTACATATATACGTTATTTCTAAAGGTTCTGATTTATGGGCTATATAATATACATCGTATAAAAGAGAAGTGCAGCCTTTAGAGTCAAGCTTAAAGAAGGCTTCCGAAATCATAGATCTCATCATGGGGGTGGGGTCGAACATTAACAGATTTAATATGCTTTTCAGTTTGATAAATATTTCTTATAATAAAAAGTTTCAAACCACTGGGGAACGTTTTTTTTAAAAATACATTTCTTTTAGATAGATTTAAAAAAAACAAAACAATTATCATCTTTTGATTTTTCGATTTATTTATTTACCTTTAGTATCATAGAAGAACTTCCAACCATCATACAGCTCAGTCACAACGTTTTTATTCAAGTGTATTTTCAGTAACTTACAAAGCATCATTCCTCTATTGAACAGAAAGCCTACACAAACAGGCAGACGCTTCGAACACGCAATGCCACAGAATATAAGATTTATGTCCTCAAAGGATTGCAAGGAATAATTTGAATTCGTCGGTAACAGATTATCAAAATGACCTTCAGTTCTGAATGTTCTTTCTCTTTCGCATGGTAATAAAGATATTCCTATTTTTATATGAAATGCGCAAAGCAGGAAAAGTCCCAAAACAGATATCAACATTCTTCTTCTGCTTAAGGTTTCCAGATACACGTCTTAATACTAAGAGTGCTTTGAACTGTTTTAAAGCATCGTCTACTTAATATTGTTAACAGAAGTTTAACGAACCGATTCGTAAATTTATAGTTATTAATTTGACTTTGAAGAGTAGTGTTTAATCATCGAGTTTTAGAATAAGGAATGAATATTTCAGAACTTGGATTTTTCTCTTTCTTAAGAGATTACTTTCATATCTCTTAAACATTTTCTATTGTTCTTTGAATCGAATTTATTTACTGGAAATAAAAAGCCCTATAAGTACCTTGTATATTACTTGCATGACAGCGTTTCCTGATTTCAGATAAGAAAAGTAATCAATGCAAACTTCAGATGAAAGCTATTTTAAAAGAATTCAAATGTTACTTAATTTAGATCTTAAATAATTTCTGAATTTGCAGATTAAAAAAGATTTATTTTAAATATCTGATGGTATGTTCTTGCTTTCACCGACATTCTTGCGAATTTTGGATTGGAATTTATTATTCAATTTTGCATTAAAATCCATCATGTATATAACGAGTATTTTGTAGTTTTTGTTGCAAATTGGTAAGAAAGGTAAATGAAAGAAGGTAGAAAAAAGGTAGATTGCCTTCCAAATTTTTCATGAATTTGACAAAGCCCCAAGCTCAATCTTATGCTGATAATTACACTATCTTGATTTTGAATTTATTTTCAATGATATATGTTTGACTGAAATTTTTATATTCAAAAATTCAAATGCTCATTAAATATAATTTGCTTTTTAAATATCATTTTATAATTTTGTTATTTTATTCCTGTCACGTTATTTAGGCACTTAAATTAGTTTCATCTTGAGAGATTCCAACTCCATGATCTGTTTTTATCTGTAAACATAAAAGTTTAGAGACTGTTAACAACTGCTAGCTGTCAACTGTGATAGTGCCGAAGATGTGCAAGATTATGCTGGAGTTTCTCATTGACAACATCTATGTAGTCTTTGGAGATCAAGTCTTCAAATAACCTGTTGGAATTTCGATGGGCATCAATTGTGCTCCTTAATGAGCCGATCTGTTTATATATTATATTTTGAAGCAGAATTTATTCAGAAACTTCTACAGGAGAAGAAAATACTTGACATTCAGATATATCTTTAGTTATTAAATAGTTAATAGTTACTTCAATTCATGTTAACTTGATATATCCAAGTGAACACAAAAAACAGTAGACTCTTGGTTATAAGGACGTCACAAGAATTTCGCTTCCTTATAATTGAGATTCCTTATATTCGTTTAAGAAACATAGTACATGTGTATAAAGTCTTCTATGGCATTTCAATTTGCATTTACGGCATTTTTGGAATTTCAACAACTTCGTTTAAAGTCAGCATTTCGTAAATTCTATGGCCGTTATAATGACAACAGTGGTATAATATAATGATAATAATATAAATACAACCTATCTTTTGGTCTTGTTTTGACTGAAATATTTCATACCAGTTGTTAGACCTTTGTTTTATACTAATTTTGACTATGGATTACTCCTACTAGCTGATCAATACATAGGGCTTATGGCGAGTATGACCAGTCGACAGGGGGTGCTTAATATTCATCCTAAGCACTTGATTCCACCTCTGGAATTTTCAGGAGTCCCTGTTTTATGCCCTCTTTACAGATTTGTATTGTTCGTAGGGTTGTTTTTTTTTTTTTTTTTTTAGATCGATCACTATTTATCTTTTCCTATTTTATTGTAATTTAACTTTAGAAAACTGTTATATGGAACTGAATTCCATGTACTCCATGGAACTTGAACTCAAAATTAAAAGAATTCAAAATCAATCAAGGAATTCTCAGAGTGCAAAATGCTAACTCCATTAAATATTACCGGTATATAAAATATTATTAATATTCCGCACAATTACTAAATTATATTTCAAAATTTAGTGGTGTATTACATGGAGAAGGACAGTATATGCCATTGCTAGTATGCTTATAGCATTGGAAGTTTGATATTGAAATAATGATACCATTTCAGGAAAAAAATCACCAAACATTTCTTCTTTATCAAAAAAAATATAATTGTCAGAAAGAGATTTACTCCAGGAGATTGAGCGTAGTGAAATCAGGATAAATATCTGGAGAAAATCTAGCCTATTCAGGATTCTCCATTGGCCATTTAACGTGGCAGTCTCGTCACAGTTACATTGCTTAGCGCCACAGTAGTAAAATATTTTCTCCACAGTAAGATAATTGGTGATTAGGAGCATAAATTTATAATAAAAATGAAACTAAATATGTGTACCGTTTTCAGTTTCTAATGTTTAACCGTTAATTTTCCCTCATTCGGACCCATTGTTTGGCTTCATAATTAATTATCTTCTAGACCCTCACTGGACTTTACGCATGAATGAAAAGAGACAACCCATTGGTTTTCACACTTCCCAGTTTTCTCTATGTGAGTCATCGTATTGTTATCGTGGTTAATGAAATATTGAAAAAATAACGTCAGATCCAACAAAATAATAATCAATTTTATAACTCAAAATTGCCAAAGTTATTTAAATTCACATTTTCTGATACTTCAGTCCTGCAAATGTATTGATTGATTGCGTAGCCTACCAGAATTTCCTCTGCCCTTTAATGTACTCTGTTTTATTAGTACCTTTTGTAAACAAAATTATTTCCAGAAAATTAGCATTGAACACTTTAAACTTGTTTTTATTTGTAGTATTATTTTCAGATTCTATAAATATAACTATTTTTATTTGCGTATGTGTGTTGTGTTTAGAAAAAAAAAGGGGGGGGGGGATTGATCATGTTTACACGATATCGATTATTTATTTATTTATTTATTTATTTTTGTATCATTTTTTTTCCAAATTGCGAAATAAATACATGTAATTCCATTTGTGAAACAAACCTAGTGATTCAGAGAGTTGTGTGTATTTCATTGTATTAAGTGGTTTCATCGCGAATTTGGACGCGAAAATACCACAGAGAGAAAACTCGCTAAAGCCTGTGCCACAGTTAAATTTTAAATGACGGAGAACCCTGCTATTTTTCTTACATCTCTAATATATTATTTTTCATATATGTTTGAAGCAAAAACTACAATTATATAACATCAGTATTTTTAACTAACAATTTGCAAGAAAGTCTACGAAAGCAGGTGTAATAAAACAGACTTATGAAATTAAGCCTCTCGCATATGCAGATTATGGTTTTTAAGACTTAGTTAAAAAAAATTATTGGAATTCTTTTTACTTAATTGTCATCTTAGCTTTTTATAGATTATTTTTCATTTTCAAACAAGAAGACCTGTCATGCGATTGATAAACAAGGGATTTATATTGCTTGTTATTTCGGTATGCCTTAAATCAATTTAAAGAACATAGAAAAGATTAAGGAATTTCAATTAAAAAGTCAGAATTGTCTACTTCTCTTTCGAAGAATGAATGATCAATAGCACTACTGTTAAGGAAACCTGCAGAATAGCGACCAGATTCATAGTGGTCAATTTTAATAACCTTCTCTCAACTAGAAATAAAATTAGTTCATATTTTTGTCTGCATAACATTGTTCGATATCATGGGCACACGAAGAATGTTAATATCTCTTTTTGGACTTATCCTTTTTAACGTCTTTGATGTTAAAATTGGAAATTCTTTATTACAACACAAACGACAAGCAAATTTCAGAAAAGAAGCCTATTTTGATAACCTTTTACCGACAAATTCAAATTACTCCTTGGAGTCTTTTGAGGATATAAGTCTCAAGCTCTGTGGTATTGAGTGTTTAAAGAATCTGCCTGTGTGTGCAGGTTTCCTATACAAAAGAAGATCCATGTTATGTAAATTACTGAAATTACACTTGAATAAACAGTTTTCGACTGAGCTGTATAATGGCTGGAAATTCTACTATGATACTAAAGGTAAATTTAAAAATAAATGACAAAATCAAACGATGATTATTGTATTCGAGATCTGATTTACAAACCAAAAATTCTGCTTAAAATTTTAGAGCTACTCTTCATTCCCTTTTAATAAAAATGACTGCAAGAATGTACGTACATGTTCATGTATGTTCTTCATTATCTGTATTTCTGTTTAAAAGCTTGCGATCTTGGGTGGACTCCATATAACGGCCATTGTTATCTCATAGGAAATACATTGATATCATGGTCGAACTCTCAGGTAAATACTGCAGTAATAATTAAAAGGATCTTCTTGAACTTCGCAAAAACATAAAGGCTATCCGATTTTTTCCCTATGTTTTAGGTACAATGCAAGGCTCATGGAGCATATGTTCTGGAAATAGAATCAGTTGAGGAAAATATGTGGATCACTGAAACCTTCCTATCTCTACCTGCAAGTGAGTACACCATGCAATAAATACAGTCTTGGTTAATCCATTTTGAGTTTGGCATTCTAGAAAATTTTGTTTCATTGAATCAAGATATATTATGCTAAAATATTCTTTCATTTTACTCTATAAATGTTAGTGATCCACAGCGATCAGCCAAACGATAAATGTTAGTATCACCTCTGCATACCGTAGTTTTTAGTCCTTGTAGGCTGAAACAATGCCTTGCATTTGTAGGTGAATGCTTGGAATGGCAATTTTGCAATGTATGGGTCGGTGCAACAGATCGTGATACAGAGGGTACATTTACCTGGGTCAGAAACAATGAGGAACTGACATACCTGCCTTGGGATGACGGACAACCTGATGATAAAAACGGACAGGACTGTGTCCGAATTAATTCTTCTGGAAAATGGAAGGATGCTGCTTGTAAAGATTTCAATCATATGAACTATGTTTGTGAAAAAGATTCAAACTCTCAAATATGATATTTGAATTTTATACTCAAAATGCAGGTATATATAGAAAAACATGAATAAAGTATTATTAATCCAACTTTGAATTTTAACTGAGTTGTCACTTCTGTTTATTTCAAATGAAATATATAATATCCATGGGAAAAGTGGGATGTATAGAGCAGGTTTAAGAAACTTTAAATATAAATCATGACTGGACATTAGAACAAGATAAAACTTACTTATGTCATAGAAATTTGATACACAAACAGTGCAAAATGTACTTTTTAGTCGAAAGCAAATGTTTTGCTACTTTTAATAATGCTTGAATGATATACTCAAGTATACTAAAGTTCAAAATTTTTCAAATGTCAAAGCTTATTTTTCTATGCATTACTGATTTTAACAAATATTTAGAGTTAAAACATTTCCGAACAAAAAAAGTGGCGTTGATATTAATAAGACGTCAGTTTTAATTCATTTTAACATATCTGTGTTTTTCTGCACCACCCTATTTTCTGTATGTTGTTTATTAGACAATAACAGAAACATAAACGTACAAAACACCAAAATAAAACAGAAAATTATATTGTATAACTTGCCAAACACTCTTTAATGTTATCGTTGCATTGTTTATGTACAAATATGGGTGTAGACAATAAAAGTATCATTCAAAAATAAAAACCCATGCATTATACATTGCTCTGAGTACAAACTAAAAAAAAAACTTCATAATTGTATTACGCGAGGAAATTATTCCTTAAAAACTATAAAACTACGCCGAGTTACTCTTTGAGTTCTTAATAATAATAGTCTCGTATGAAGCAATTTCAGTTCGGGGGCACGTCCCAACAGTTCAGTTTGGGGAGGCACAATCTAACTAAAATGCCTTGACAGAAAAAAAGTTTGTCAGGGTTATTAGTGAGAGGTCACAACCGTGGGTTAGCTGCTTCGTTTCCTGTTGTATATACTGAAAAATGTATTAGGGGCACACCCCCTGTCCCCATGCCCCAGTTCCTACGGACTTACATTAAATATAAAAAAATGAATCTTTTCTTTATCAATATGCCAAGAAAATCTTGCAACAGGGTGAATACAAAAAATAGTTTGAAATACAATTGATTGAAAATATTTAGATCATCCAAGTTTTGTCAAAAGTAGTCTGCTTATTTACTTTATTACATATTTGATCCTACTCGTAGTAAAAATGCTATTGAGTTGTCACTGCAAGTATCTGGTTTCGTGTTATGTACATGGAAGATGAGCATGAATCTATAATATGGAAGTGTTATTCTGAGAGAAATATTTTTGATAAGCAATATCTTGAGATATTAGGTATCCCAGTTTTAAAATTATCAACTTAACATGCAGGTCGTTTGCAATGAAAATTTTGTTAAACATACGTCGTTTTACTTTAGTATGGATATACATGTATCTATCAATTCTGGGCAAGCAATTTTTGTGTATATTAACGAGCTTGATTTTTGCATCGGTGAACATAATTATAAAAACCAGTCCTAGATTTTCATGTACAGTGTACTAAGGGGTGTCTGGCATGTCAATCAAATAACACCTATTGTTTCTCGCTTGATTGACAAGAATAATGACATTCATCTCGATGCAAGCACATTTTGTGGGTGTTAACATAAAGTTAGGACTTGAAATCAATCAACATCTTACATGAACATATTTTTTCATTCTAAATAAAGTCTCTAGTCCCTACATGGGCTTTATACACAACCTTTATCTGTTCGAGCAGTTACTGTAGCATTTGTGAAAAAGTTCACAGCGTTTAACATTTCCATCTGAAGTTGACGGAAACTCTCAAAATAATGTATAAAAATTTTGTTAGACTTAATTTTCTTGCAGCTCTGTATTTGATATGAATGGTATCTTTACTTACTAAGTCAAAAAGGAAGCTTTTTCACATGGGAGGCTGAGTTTGATAACTTGCTTTCAAAACATCCATGTTTCCCTATAACGTCTTTGGAGAGAAATGTTCTTAAAAAGTATGTAATGGAATGTGTGAATCATGAACGTGGGTGTGCAGGATTCTTACACAATGATGAACTGATGTCGTGTAAGTTACTAGTATGCCATCTCAACGAAATGTTTTTTACCTTTGAATACGAAGATGGATGGAGGTTTTTTATTGACTATACACCCAAAAACATTTACAGTAGATATTTTTGTCCACCTGTATTAATGTCAGAGTCGGATATTCGTTTCTTCAGAACGTTTCTAAAGAGCTCAAAAAACTTTAAACGTTGTCGTTTCGTACAACGTCATGCAGAAAATTTGCTAATGTGAAGCACTGCACTTTATTCTTGACAGAAGCTTCCAAATTACATTTTGTACATGTACATTTCCATCACAAGAATTACTGAGACTTATTTGCATTACTATTTTTTTCAGATTTTTTTTTCTGGCTAGATTTCTTATTCCTCTGGCATAAGGCATTGAAATTTCATTTAGAAATAGAAATACATGTCTTAATTTTTGCTACCTTTAAAAAATATACAGCTTTGTTTTTATATTGAAGTAAGTTTTGGAAGATGGTGAAAACCAAGGCAAACTTTGACAGAATCCTTTATATATATATTCATGGGATCCGATTATAATTATTTTGTCAACTATTTCTAGATTTGTATATTTCTTTACATCTAATACTTTTTTACACCATAATAATAAGTGAGAAGACCTTATTTCGAAAACTCCCCATAATTTTATAATTATAATTCTAAAAACTTCAAATTAAAAAAAAATGCAAAAAGGTATTTATTAAAGTTTTTTTTTTTAAAGAAACACTTACTTTCGGGCGTCTGTTTTGAAAACCACTTATATTTCTTTAAAAGTTGGTAAGGACGAAGAAGAAAGCAAGGTTGTTTTGAAGATTAAGTTGCACCATAACGTTAGGTTTTCTTTTTTTATGTATCTAATGTTTATGAAATCGAAAACAATCATCAGGGACTGTATAGTACGAGTAGACAAGAAACACATTATAGGATAATATTTATTGTGTGTTGCATGTATCAAACTTGTTATATCTAAGGTGTTGAAATGGTGTGTACACGTTTCTCCTCGGGAATTAAGTGTTACTGGCATTCTATCTTTGACATGATGCCCTCTATTTAGAAGGCATCATGTCAAAGATAGAATGCCAGTAAATATTGTAATTGGGAAATAGACGTCCAGAAAATGGTTAATGAATAAAGAGAAAGTATTCTGTATTTAACTTGTAATTACACTGATTTTAATCAGTGTATTTCTGAAGGACTAGTTTGGTCCTAACAAATAAACAAAATGATTATAATCATACACATTTCCCATCTTTCATTGCAGAAAGGTGAAATACTAGAATTATTTTCACTGATGATTTCCAAAACAAAAATTTTCGAAAACAAATTACTCTGAAATCATATTAAAGTACATCAAACTTAAAAATTCAAATTTGATCAGTAGCTAACGCACCACTTGTTATTCTTATTTGTGAATTGAGAATTTACCTCATCGGTACTATTATATCTAATATGCCATCTTTTCCAATACAGTTGGATTGACAATGTCTTGGTGACTTGACAAGACCCTTAAATAGCCTTCTTCTCCGAAAACCAATTTCCAACGTGCACTACGCACCGTTTTTGCCCAGATATGTAGTCGATGATTACAGATGGTGGTCCATGAGGTTGCACCAGAAGTACATGTAGTCTCTCAGTTAAAAGTCAAACAATAAACAGCGATTGACTATCATATCGCCTAGTAGTCATCCTAATTTTGTGGAACAATCTTGAAATTGTCGTGTGATGCTTATTTAATGCCGTGGTTATCTATAGTTAACATTTTTATGTTTGTTAATCTATTTGCAACAATTTTGCACTAGAGAAATGAATAATCATTAATTGTTTTAATTTTTTTTTTTTTACAAATATCTCCAACCCCCCCCCCCCCCTGCCGACACCATACTGACTGCTTTAGCACTTTCTTCTAGGGTCAAACACCGCATAAGGTTTAATTTTCTTTATGATCATTGAGTTTTTATAAGTACAAACATAAAAAACGTGAACACAAAGAAAAAAATAGAAATTTATTCCTCCAAAAAAGCAAGGGTACGATTTTGATTATTTCTATGAAATGGTTACGCTTCAGTTAATATTGTAGTTATTTATCAGTTAAGACTTTTGAATGCCTGATTTTTTTTATTTTATTTTTTTACTTAAGTGACTTAATTATTATCAAATATATCATGAACAAGTTTTGAAAAGTAAAATATTGATTTTCTTTGGTGGTGCGTTAGCAATTTTGTCTTGTGTGCTCATTAAGGTCATACACAACTTTACAAATAAGGTCATATTATTCTGATATGATTTATTTCTTGACAATGATTCTGGAATGCTTTCTAAGTACATGTAGTTTGAACAAGTGTCGTTAACGTATAATATCAGATCATCGTAAATACTCAGAGGATATTCAGTTTGTTTCGTAGTTGGATATGGAATTTAATTCACGGGTGGGACAGGATTTTTTGATATTTTCACAAATCTCTCATGCAGAGTTGTTTTTCGTTCCTCTCTCGGAGCCGATGATAGAGAGTGATTTTCACGAGTGCAAAGCACGAGTGAAAATATCACCAAATTCTGTCTTAGAGTAAAATAAATTCCATATTCAACCACAAAAATATTGAATATTCTTTTTTATTATATTTTCTTCGGTGTCATAGGTTGAGACATTATACAAATCAAGAGTAATAATTTTAGGTGCTTGCATAGAGCATTTTAATTCACCTGTAAAGTGGTAGTTTGGTTGATTTTCAAACGCAGTTTCGTAAATTCAGCTATACTACATTATTACTTCATTATGTAATACAGACTGACAATTTTATCTCAATTTGAGTTATTATTGTAATTTTATTTGGGTTTGCTCCATTTTTTTTAATTTGTGCACTATTTTTTTTAATGTTTTATATTATTTATTAAAGCTATATATGGCGTATCTGAGCTTGAAAAATAATAATACGAGATTAAGTGTATAAATATACATGATATATATGTTATTTACGTTCAAATTAAAATTTTCACCGATTGTAAGCTTGAATAACCTCAAGTATCTATAGTTAAATTGACTTTAAATTTGTCTGTTATTTAATTGTGGAGTCGGTAAATATCTTGGTTATTATTTCAAATTTTTAATATCTTTGAAACGGGATTGATTAAAATTGTGTAATTTACGGGAAAGTCCTACCTTTACATAAAGTGATAAAACAAATAGAAAGATCTTTTTAATTTTGATTACATGAACTTATCAAAAAATATGCCATATATGGCTTTAATGTTGGGCTCTTCAAAATTTAATTTTAAATTTGTGTTTTATATTTTTTTTCTATTTCATTTTTTATTTTTATTTTAGTTTGTTTTCGTTTCTGTTTCAGTTAATTTTTATGCACTATATGGTCACTGAATTTTTCACTAAAGAATAAAAATAAACAGATCATCTAAGGATATCCCGACAAAGGTGTAAAACGGTGCTGAGAGAAGGTAATTTAATGATTTAATCTAAATGACATCATCCTCGTTTGTTCAAAAAAAGTAATTCAAAGACTGGTGAGACACAGTTCCGAGAACTAACAAGCACAGCAGTGCAGCTGACTAATTAATTTTAAAGCTAATTTCTTAATACTAGTAATTTGAATAGTACTCACCAAAAATACATGCTTAATTTCCCTAATGCTGAAATTTTAGAAATCCTAGTTACTATACAATTAGATTAGATACATATAAATCATACTAATGTAATACTAAAGGTCAAAGCTAGTTTGAAATGTCTGTGCAAGTTTTGCCTGAGTATAGGGAGTATTTAGAACTAAAAAATAAAGTAACAGTTTGAATAGAACTAAATGAGATTTTGGTCGAAATTTTCTGTTGGAAAATACTGTGTTGCAGTGATAGAATATTACAGACACGGATCACGTAACCTTCATCCTCCGTTCTTTAAAGTTCTTCAGACTGAAATAAATTAATTTTTATGGATATTAATCTGCTAAATTATTGCAGAAAAAATGTTTTAGTTTGACGTTTCGCAAGCTGTGTATGCTTATTTTTTTAGAATTTGTTAAAGATAAATTCGAAAATCTTCGTTTTGAGATTTTGTTTTATGTGCTATACAAGACTCAATCATACATTATAGTATGTTTATTTGACTGAAAATGTGTTGCTATAGTCTTCATTTCTACGAAGTTTTATCCGAATCGGACAAAACTGTATGGAGGGGTTGTGTCTTGAAATAAATTAAAATTCATTTAAAAATAAAGGAATCTAATGAAACTTTTGTATTTATGCAAATGAATGCAGTCATAGAGTATTTGGGTGGGGGGGGGGGGGTCTAACATATGGTGGTATGTACTTATCTCTGGGGGGAATATGTTCTTGGATATTGTTTGGCTAAAAATCTGTTTCTAAATTTACGTCGGAAAAATATCGTAATCCTTTCAATGGAAAATAAAACTTAAACAAATTTGATTTATTCACTACAATATATAAACACTGGAATTGAATTGTTAAATCCACTAGTTTTTAAGTTTTGCTCTCTGCCCGAGATTACCCTAACAAAAATTTACTATAGTTAACTATAGTTACATATTGTAACCATAGTTAACTATAGTTTACTATAGTTAACTATAGTGAAAACTTTGATACTTTGATTGACTATAAAACTTTACTCTGGAATTTTATTTTTTTGAGATTTCAAAGCTTAAAATCTCTAAAATTCGATAACAGTAATGTAAAATTTGGAAATAATGTGTGAATATACATATAATATTTCAATTTAACATAAAAAAATGTGCAGGTATTAATTGAAGAACAAAAAATATAACGCTCTGAAATCCATAGTAAAAATACTTTGATTTACTATAGTGAAAAAACTTTGAAACTATAGTAAACTATAGTTAACTAAAGTAAACTATAATTAACTATATTGTACTTTTTTGTTAGGGTAGTACATGTACATACCACCTCATGGTGTGAGACGAATTTTCCAGTCGGCAAGCAGGGTTACAGAGATATAAGAAAATAAAGACAAGCATGACAAAAATGGTTGTGTAGATAGATTATCGTTGAAGGGAATGATAATATTATAATAGTTCTTCTTTGCGTTTTCTCTGAATGTGTAAATGATAAATAATATCTTGTGTTATTATTATACTATGAGTAAAAAAATCATTACAAAAACAAGTGCCTGTGCTACAGCCATCCGCCACGAGTGTTCAAAACTCTAGATTTTACATAGCTAGCCATGCCAAACACATGAACAAAATGCATACAAAAAGAATTTATACCTTAATGATTTGTAGTTCAGTTTGAATTGAAAGACTTTTCCATTTCAGATTCTGTATAATTAGGACAATATACAATATATTTGAACTTTTCTCCAAAAAAAGAGTTACCCCCCGTTAGTCAACGTTCCTCTACGGCAATGTTCTTTTGTGGTCAGAACCCCCCACCCCACCCCCAATATACGACCCGAGTAAAAAGATATTTTACGTAAAATAATACCTCGGGTATTATGATTTTTCAATAAAACGTGTAAAAATGTACGCTAGACTGCTCTCTGCTTAGAAATATGCGTGTTTTTAGCTTACATGTGTATACGTTTTTCATTAATTTCTGTAAAACTTGTATTTAACAATTCTGTAATTTATTGGTAAGCAATATTTTCAGGTGAAAGTATAATTATTATACATATTCTACATGTATTTTAAAATAAACGTTTTCTCCTGACTGTTTATTTATTTTTCTTTTTAGAATAAATTCAGAATACTAGGCAACACGGAATGTCTATAAATACCCTCTCCATCGAATTATTCCTGGAAACACTGCGTTTTACGACGATCCTATGAGGACATTTTAAAAGAACATACGTATTACTTTCACTGTTACTTCATTGTCAGACTTCAGTTGAGACTGAGATGTATAGAAAACACTTGAATCTTACAGCTGATGGTTTGTTTGTTTGTTTGGTTTTTTTTTTTTTGTTTTTTTTTTTTTGTTTTGTTTTTGTGTGTTTGTGTGTTTGTGTGTGTTTTTGTTTTTTGTTTTTGTTTGTTTTTTTTTTGTTTTGTTTTTTTTGAGAAGCCGTGCCTTTTCATTTTCAATATGTGTTCATTTTCAGTCTGCCTATATAGACTTTTATATAGTAAGTTATATAGGTACAAAATGTACAACTTCGCAGCTGGATGCTCGTTTTTTAAAACTTTCTATAATATTTTTTGAATCGTTTATACAACAGGCATAATATTTCCGGGTTTATAAGAGGAAGAAGATAAAGTTTAAGAGGATGAACATAAATTATACCATGAAATCGTATAGGAAATCCTGTACTATTGACTGCGGAAATAAATAAATAGAAGCTGTCAGTCAATCTCATTAATATAATCTAATAAATGAATACTCTGGTTTGTTTCCCTTTGTTTGAAAAAATGAATGCATTAATTGCTTATCTACAATGTATATGTCAAAACAATATCCAGAACAAAACAAAATTAACCAAAACAAGTTCAGAACAGAAATATTTGCTTAAGTTATATAATCATACATATAGTAATAGAAGACTGAGAAATAAATGTAGCAAACTTAAACCAGCCATTTTCTTTCTTTTTTTTTAATTTTGGCTTACAAACCCGCAAACCCTAATTATTAAAATCCAGAATAAAAAATACAAGTAATCAAATTTTTTTATACCAAGCCCGCAGAACACTGGGAGGGGGAGGGGCACTTTTTGTTGCTGTAAGGTGGAGCATTGGAAAATTCCATGGAGGATTTGGACAATAAATCATGGCATTTTTTTATTTTTACTCTTTATTTTTCTAGTCAGACTATTTTGGGAAGTCCCTTCTCCCCCACTTTTGGTCAGTTTAGGCTTTTTTTTTTAAAATTTGCTTGTAAGATTTTTGGGGGAAGCCCTAGGCCTCCCCCTACTTTTGAAACCGTTGCTACGGGCGTGTTTATTCTGATAATTTGCACCAACCCAACATATTTTTTTTCTAAAAAATAAAAATGAATGCCTCTACTTTCCGTCTGTAATGCACATATGTGCAGGTCACATTCTAATCACGCCTAAATTAAGTACTAATCTAATGCTTCACATAATGTACTTGAAAGTAAAGGAAATTTACAGCTTCTGGTTATTCGCACTTGTCATGCTTTAAATCAGTTTTATCATAATGAAATTTAAACAATATGTGAGACTTCACAAAAAGACTCAATGTGGCATTTATATGGAACGCCATAACTGCCTGAAGGTCACTTTCATATATATTATATGAGGTGGTATAACCTTTATATAAAGTGGTGAAGTCATTATATATAGTGGTGAAATCATTATATTCAGTGATAACTTTATTATATGCAGTGGTTTTATCATTATATACAGTGGCAACGCCATTATATGTAGTGGTTAAATAATGTAAAGAAGTGATAATATTGCTACATTATGCTGTAAAATCATTATATGCAGTGGGTATTCCATTATATACATTAATGAAATCTTTCTATATGATGTGATAAGTTCAATATATACATTTATAAACATAGTTTAGTGTAATAGTGCAATCATTACATTATATGAAACACGCTGCATGTGCAGTGCCAAATGCATTTCATTCAGTGCGACACCTTTACATGAAGTGAAAAGCTTATTATGTGCAGTACTAATATCATACATTATGTAGTAAAATTATTACACTTGTATATATATATTCTAAAAATCATGCTATGCAGTAGTAACATCTTTATATGAGGTGGTTAATAATTATATGTCGTTGTTAATTCTTTATAAAAAGCGGCCAATTCTTTATATTCTTTAGTTGTTTCATGTTATGCAGTGGTAACTTCTTCATCATCATCTAAACTGGTCCTCTTAAACCGTAAAAAAGCGCGGAGATCCAGTTTAAAGCGGGTATTGCTAAAACGCGGAACGGAAAGCATAACGGAACGAAAAATGGGTAATGTGATACATGTACCAGTTTAAATCCCTTGAAAATATATAAATTATAACAAAAACGATATACATTATATAAGTTGTTCATATTTAACGTTAATTATGAAGAACGAGTTGATTTATTCATGTTTATTCTCAAATGAAGATTCCTGCAAAGCATAGGGTACGGAAAACATAAAATATAATGCCGTACACTGTACACATGTAATATATAAAACGTTGTGGTTAAATATGAGTTAAGTAACTTTATAAAAGACCACTTTGATCAACATGAATAGCCAGTATTCGATATTTAATTATACATGTATGAGCGAACACAACAAAATTTTCGATGCACAGGCACCTACACTGTATAAAGCGTGATTAACCATGATATCGTAAAACTCTGCACCCCCCAAAATTGTAAAACTGGAAAACAACACAGACCGATTGCACAGAATAACATTAAAATTGCTATAATGGAGAAATCACATTTTCTAGAAAATGCACTCACGTAATTTATATATTATTTGGTAGGGAGGGGGGATGATGAATAGATGTACGTTGTCCACCCTTCAAGTGCCTGACGGTGAATAGCGGGGATCCAGGATATTTTTCGGGGTGGGGGGGGGGGGGTTAGGTTACACCCAATCCAAAAACAGCGTTTAATGTTTACTTTTTCCCATCAACTTCACAGGGGTCCGTGTTTTCGGGGGGGGGGGGGGGGTTCCAGGGTCATTTTTCTTTTATTTACTTTACTATGTACACATACTGTACTTTGTCCTTACGTCACGGGTTCGAATCCCACTGCGAGACGTGGAGACCGGTCCTTCGGATGAGACCGTATAGACCGAGGTCCCGTGTCGCAGTAGGTGCTGGCACGAAAAAGATCCCTCCCTGCTCAATGGCCCTCAGTGCCGAGTACTGGTCTAAATTTGCAGCCCTCAACGGTCTCCATATGAGTGAAAAATTCTCGAGAGGGACGTTAAACAACAAACAAAAACTATGTACACATAGTAACTCCACAAATTTCAGGGGGTCCGAACCCCATCTCGGACCCCCTCTTAGATCTGCATATGCCTGTAGTTGTAATAAGCGTGTCCTCTATTCTTTCGTTGTCTAGAACACGAATGTGTACATAATTTTTCTCTTTCTCTTCCCTCCACCTGTTTTAAAACACCATTGCCCGTTTCATAATAAATGATAAAAAAAGAGAGTTTTGTCTAAGGTGAATAAGCTTTAAAAAAAAATAGATTTTGACGAGTGATGAATGAGGCATCAAGATAGATACTTGGGCTGTGTGTCTAATTAGTACGTAATTCAGTGACCACCGCATGTACTAGTATACACTATAACAGTTTGATAAAGAATTCTGGTTACTGCATGTCTGATTTATATATGCGTGTAGTAAATAATTTGATATCAGATTTTCCGTTCCGTTCCGCTTTCTGTTCTTTTTTTCCGTTCTGCGTTTTAGCAACACCCGCTTTAAACTGAATCTCTGCACGTTTTTTTACTGTTTAAGAGGACCGGTTTAGATGATGATAAAGAAGTTACCACTGCATAACATGAAACGACTAAAGCATATAAAGAATTGACCACTTCCCATTACGAATAAAAACAACGACATATAATTATTAACCACCTCATATAAAGATGTTACCACTGCATAGCATGATTTTTTAAAATTACTACATAATATAATGATTTTACTACTGCACATAATCATTTTTTCACTTCATGTAAAGGTGTGGTACTGAATGAAATGAACTTGGCACTGCACATGCAGTGTGTTTCATACAAACTATGCTTATAACTGTTTATATTGAACTTATCACATCATAGAAAGATTTCATTAATGTATCTAATGGAATACCCAATGCATATAATAATTTTACAGCATAATGTAACGATATTATCATTTCATTACATTATTTAACCACTACATATAATGGCGTTGCCACTGTATATAATGATAAAACCACTACATAAAATAAAGTTATCACTGAATATAATGATTTTACCACTATATGTAATGACTTAACCACTTTACATAAAGGTTATACCACCTCATATAATATGAAAGTGACCTTCAGGCAGCTATGGCGTTTCATACATTTAGATGAATGCATTTCAGGTTTCGTTGACCGTGACGCGACGTTGCCACTACCCTCTCCTTGTAGGTAAGTAAAACTGTTTTATGAGCTTAAATTGTTTTATCAAATGGAGAAAAATACTGACATGGTGAAATTTTACTTTGAAGTTTCTCATCAGACAAGTATTAATGATCCTATTTTGTATAAAACATCTACATGTGGAGAGAGTGTTCGAAGTGAACGGACGTGTTTTTCATCGCTCGTCACGGTTTATGAGTTCAGTATTTTAACGTGGCGTTGACTACTTTAGGACTATAGGATTCAGGACTATTGAATTGTGTTAAGATGTATGTAATGAATAAATAACGAGATGGTGTTGAATATTTTAGAGAAAGCATTCCCTCCGAGGGCCGAAGGACCGAGGAGGGGATGTTTTCTCTAAACTATTTAACACTATCGAGTTATTTATCTTACTTAAAAATCTTAATTTAAAAAAACTTACTTAAAAAACTTCCCCATTTTGGACCCCAAAGAAACATTTACCCATTCATTTATCCAAGAATGAAACTGCATAGTGCTAATGTCATTTCAAACCTTTCCATTGTACTGAACAGTCATGAAATCAGATGATGAATAGTTTTAAATCCAAAGTAAATTTTAAGAGGTTCAGATAGTGTTTTGAATACTTTTGACCTGAAAGCAGAAGAAAACTACAGAAGTTTTGTGAAAGGTTGGAAATCTATCATTTCGTATAAGATAATGATTTGTTGAGAACTGTGTTGGAATCTTATGGAGTTCCATTCGAACAATACTTCTAGTAGTGCTTAAACAGATGAAAAGATTGTCGGTGTTATGCGGAACCTGCTTTAAAAATATTCCATATCAAGATCTGCAATAAAAAAGGTGACATAAATATATACATGGACTGTCAATTTATCAGATTGTTTTGGGAAGTACGCTGGAAAAGTATGAGAACAGAGATGAACCTCGAAAAATCTGAGAGGATTTGCTGATAACGAACCCCTGAAATAATATTCAGCAACAGGAAGTGATGTGGTTTAAGTAAGGTTCAAGGTGAAATTGTATTTATAAGCGTGCTAAAAAGTGATGATTTCAAAAGGAGATGGGCGAACATAGCGTGCAGAAAGCCTACAGATTCAAATATATAAAAATCATGTTCAATTTGTGAATTCATTATTTAGATTAAAGTTCTCATTATTGGAATTTATGAAATTATGATAAACAAAACTTTTCGGAGGAGAATTTTCTCGGCAAAATTTATTCTTTTATTTAAAAAATAATGTGGTATTCGTGGGGTTCGAACCCTAGCAAATCCTGCGTATCATTTTCTTTCGAGACTAGCACGCTAACCATTAGACTACGCAAGTTCTGATGAATAGTGGCATTTAAATCATGTTTGTGATATGACCCTTGACTTAATGGACTTAAGTATTTCTCGAAAAGATATGCGAATGATATGTCATAAAAGCATATTTTTAAGATATAGTGTGTCCTTGCTCCATATTTTAGGAAACCAAAAAATGTTTATTTTTATGTAAACTTCGAGGATTAATTTTCAAAAAAAATGGAGCGAAGACCCATGCACTCATATCGAAAAATATTGTTAAAGTATGAGAAAATGGCTCTTTTTGCCCTCTTTAGTGTGTGTACAATATTTCATAAGCAAATAATTTCAATCTTTGTGAGATTTTTGCAAATTGTAGAGATTTTACATAAAGTATATTTGAATGTTAGATGAAAAATCAAGGAAAACTTTCATGTTTGTCACATTATAGGCTTTTCGCTCGTCATATTCACCCATCTTCTTTAAGACCGGAAACATTCTGTTAAAATACATTGGATAAGTATTGGATATTTTATTGACGACAAGAGTCTAACACTGTCTAATAGTGTGCAAAGTTCGGAGGAATTTTAATTTTTGTGAGCATTGGTAGTACATTTTTAACACGATTCTAATGGTGTGAAAAATGCGAAGTGATTTATTCCGTGCGCTTAAATTGGACATAAATTCCAATAGTGTGACAAATTCGGAGTAATTATTTTTTATATGCATTGGAAATACGTTTTAAACTCTTTTATCTCTTTTGTTCATTGCTTAATTACGTTTGTATGCACAGTTGTATATTTAGATATACAACCGATAGACAGTTGGATATTTGAATATCCAACTCAGGCCCGTAGAAAGCAATTTCAGTTGGGGGGGGGGGGGGGGCAGCCATACATTTTCATTTGAGGTGGTACTATCAACTACCAAAAATTCCTTGACAAGCAAAAAAAAAAAAAAAAAAAAAAAAAAAAAAAAAAAGGTCATCAGACGTTTTTTATTGAGGGGACACAAACAAATAGTATCTATGTTTATTATAGTACTCTATATATCGGCAAAATTGTAAACCCCCCCCCCCCGGTTCCTACGGCCATGCAACTGATGGCCAGTTGGATCTTTAAATATCCAACTAGTGATGTTGAATCGATAAAATATATGTAGACTAAATGGGTAACGTCAAAAAGCGGAAAGCAAATGAAAGCTCGGAAGTGAGCAGGTGCGTGGGTCTAGTAACAATAACATGAGTAATATGAGTAATTTCACCACTAGTTTGTGAGTGTAAATAACGTCTCTGATGGGCAAAACAAGACTTTTTAAGTCATTTAATCTCAGTGGCTAATAACGTTTTTTATGGGGCCCCCAAATTATGAGACGAGAAGCTGTGAGGGCGGAAAACAGCAGGGGGATCCGTCACTTATAACGTCAACACCAAAATGGCGGCCTACCGACTCGGACACTTTGAAAAAAAAGATGGGGACTGAAATGGAGACAAAGCATAAGATAGATCACGTGTTAAACAGACTAGACAAGTAAGATAGTATTGAAAATGTCATTGAAAAGTTGGTTGCACAAGTTTCTAACTTAAGGTCAGACGATACGTTCCTCAAATATCTGTTTTGTATATCTTCGTATTGTGTGGTAAATATCCAAGATTTTAATTACCTTCTGATTTCTAAATGGGTTTCTAATTGTCTTTCAAAAATTGAAACACTAGAAAATGTGTTATTGGCTAATTATTTTTTTTTCCAAAAGGATTATATAGGAAACATCATCCTCTGGTAATTTCCACATATGCCTGGTAAGGTACCTCATTTTTTTGTGAGTAAACATGTTAAAGTAGCAACACTTCAAAGAGAAAATCTTAGAAAAAATTATATATTATTGAGGAACGTATCGTCTGTCCTTAATTGGAATAAAGAGTCAAATAAGGTCCTGGAATCATCTTCGAACAATCATACAGACTTTAAACTTTTTGTCACATAAAGCCGACGAATTTGAAAAATTCGGTAAATACAGAAGGAGTCGGCCGCGAATTATCAAGGCAAGAAAAATGATTGAGAGTTTACACAGAGGCACCCCAGACGTTCACGGGAAGGACTACAAGAGAAAGCATCAGAGCTACAGTGGCGATCAATGAAAAACAACCTTGTTTTTACTGGGCTAAGGAATGATGAGAATTCTGAAGCCAAACTAAAGATTTCCTCCGTATTGAGTTAGACATCGATCATCACATTGACTTCGGGAGCGAACATCGATTCAGAAAGTACAGAAATGACGGGAGGAGACTAATAGTCGCTAGATTTATATACAGTCAAGATCGACCGTGGAACAAACCATACGGTATTCAGAAGCAATTGTTCCAACAGATATGACACATACGAGGGGTTATCAAAAAGTTCGTGGACTGATGCGATAAATTTAAAATACTATGTAGTCTGTGTTTACAAAATTTATAAGGAACATTAAACAACAAAAGTTTAAGAAGTGTGGAAAATTTTAGCTTGATACGTTGATAATTTGTCAAATTATTATAAAATAAAAAAGACATTATATGATCACCCGGCGCTGTTGTCTTTTAGTTTCATGACGTCCGACAACGTCATTACTTCTCAATGCGCACTCCCTCTGTCTCAATACACTTATCTTGAAGAGATTCCCTGGAGTTAAGTAAAACTGAAACCTGTTTTGTTTATATGGTATGACAATGTCATGAACGGCTGATTTCAATGCATATAAAATTGTAAACAAATCTATACATAGGGAGAGATACTCGCTTGATTATGCCAGCATATTTTGCTTGATGGAGTTCAATATCTACCACACATGATCAACGTTACTCTTTGACGTGATTGACTTTTCACACCTTGATTACAAATCGACATTAACTGTGCATCTCTCATCTTACTGAATCTCTTTTGGTATTTAAAAACAAGTACTCTGGATGGATTTTATTTCTCTATAGACAGTTTAAACATTCCCGAGGCTCATACCAGTTTTATCAGGAGCAAAACTTTATAGAATGTTGGAAAAAGAAATCCCTCCCCCCTTTTGACGTCATTTTAAGCCCTTAATTGTTTGGGCACTCCTTATAAAATAGACCATAAAATTTCATAGAACTTACAGAATTAGATTAAAATTGCACATTTTGCGGAACAATTGTGTCCCATCACATGTCTGAATTAACGGGATTTTTTGATGTCAAGTGCTCATATCAAAAGAGTTTTTCTCAGTTACACTCAGGTTGAAAAAACGTCATGTTCGAGGTTGCGCCGCCTGGACATACCATTGCTTACAAAACCAATACTAATTTATTAAAAATTAAAACTTATGATTTGTGGTTTATTCTATAGATAGAAAAGATGATGCTAACTAAGTATTTTAAAATTCATCAATGTACTTAAAGCGGTTTTAATTTTATGGCGCTAGTCCACGAACTTTTTGATAACCCCTCGTAGCTCCGACTCCGTGATGAGGGTAAACGTGTGAAATCAACTTGTGAGAGACAAACTTCTTGTAAATGGCAAGCGTTACATCCCGAACGAGCAAGATGGAAACCCAGAGGAGCAATCGGAACTTCACTCGGCCTTTTCCGTCAAGTCGAGAAAGACTTCACGGAAACGGCCGAGTGATGTTCTGACCCAGCCTCAAGCGGAAACGCGTTACGACGAGAATGGTTGAGATGAAACCTCCGTGGAACATAACATCTATCAGAAAAGTTATCTAACTCTGAATTCATATCACTGATTTGCAGTTATGACACCATTTGTCTGTGTGAGTGCAGGATTAATCCAGACGATAAATTTACTAAGCAGGTAAAAATTTATTGTTCCCAGGAAAATAAAATCTGATGGAATTTTTTTTTTTATAAAAGTTTTTTGAACTTTTTCAGTTCAAGGATAAAAAAAAAACTTCTATGAATTTACAATTACACTTGCAAGTACATGTGGATTCATGTTTGACAATGCTTTGCCTGAAAGACCCAACTGTTTGACAATATATGCTGTCAATATGGGGACATTCAGTTTACAACAACACCAGTAGATTTCAGATGATTTCAAAAGGAAGAATGAATTTGATATTTCAAGCCTTTTTTTGAAATTTGCTTGCAATGGAACATTTTGAAGATTTTATTTACATCCATCCTTCGATCAATCATTTAAAATAAAATATCAAAAATTAAAAAAAAAAATGCTGGTCTTAATGCAGATCTTCTGCATCACAAAATGTTGATTCCCATCATTTATTTTATCAAAACTTAAAAGAGACAATATACTAGGTGTATATAGTGTGATTTACTATGTCTGACTGACCAGTCTCTCTCTCTCTCTCTCTCTCTCTCTCTCTCTCTCTCTCTCTCAGTGGAATCTATTGTATACTTGAACACATGATTACTTATTTTACATACTGCTAGTATACTGCTATATCCAATCTTTTTCATGCTGCAATGAATAACAACAAGTATCGCGGATGTAGTTTGCTGAATCAAAATAATTCATTAATTTCCTTACTGTGGATATTTACATTGTCCTACAAAGCAAAAGTGTTTCAGCAACGGAAACTTGGTTTTATTATCTTCCAAAAATATTGGGAACAAATTGTTTTTACTTTTTTCACATTTCCTCTACGGAATTTTCTCTTATCCGCACGAGTTCTCGGAAACTATCCTTGAGATAATACAGATATGTTAAAGGTGCTTAGACACAGATTTGAACTTAATATTTTCTCAAATTTTCTATATAATATCACGACTTATATATTGCAATATCATTTCACACGAAAATATAATTAAAAACTTATTTTATCTGCAAATTATTGGAACTACGAATACCGGGACGCGTTTGATTAACACTTACACAAATTTTAACTTTATCCTTAATATTTAAGAAAAGAAGCGATTTTGTTATGTATTAATGAAAAATATTACATCTATAATCCAGAAAATTCAGAGTAGAAATGTTCGAAAGCAAAACCAACTCACCAGTATTGTCAGTCCGTGCTCTGTGATGTGTACAGAGTTTAAGAAATTGAACACACCCGTGAAATGTAAACTGTTTTTGTAAACAGGGCACGAGCTCTGTTATTGTTAATGTTTACGATTCACCGGGTGTGTTCAATTGTTAAACTCTGCACACACCACTGAGCACGGACTTACAATACTGTGAGTAGGTTTTGCTTTCGAACATTTCTACTCTGAATTTTCTGGGTTATAGTTTTAATATTTTTCATTAATACACAACAGAATTGCCACTTTTCTTACGTATTAAGAATAAAATTAAAATATGTGAAAGTGCAAGGATGTGTCAATCCAACGCGTACAGAAATTCGAAGTTTAAATAACTTCGAGATGAAATAAGATTTTTATTATATTTTAGTATGAAATGCTGTAGCAACATATAAGTCAAGAAATTATACAGAAAATTTGAGAAAATATTAACTTCAAATCTGTGTCCAAGCACCTTTAAGATCGTAGGTCATTTTGCGCGAACGTGCATGCATACACGATGTGTGTGCGCGTACAAGTGAAATGACTAATTAAATTCAAATAGTTCAACAATCACATATTTTGATGATATGCCTTGAAACTCGGTATACACGTACAAATTTAAACATACAGGAATAATTTACACAAAACAACATGGTTGAATGAGCATGAAAGTGGTTACATTAAAAGTTTAATCTGAAGTTTAAACTTATTTATAACTAAACTTTTAATGTTACAAAAGCAAGCGCATGCACGTGTTCATCGCTCTGAATTGGCTGCCGCAAAATTTCAATAACTTAATTCATTAGTTTTTGGCGAAATACTTTAAAATTTAAGATTTATCACAAGGTTCTATAATATGATATATATACGAAAATTCTTCAAAACACTCACATTTAATTGTGCTGAAATTTTGACTGAAACTTCAGTAGGTTGTAACTTTCTTTGTGTTCATCAACACAAGAAGAAATTTAGAACATCGATCAGTAAAATGTGTCCCTATGGTACTTGCAAATGTAAGTGCAAGGCGTGCATGAATGTTAACGTATGCTGGATTCTGATTTGGCAGCATAATGAATGTAACTCTTATATATAATTTTTATCGATTGCGCCTGCACAAAAGACAAAACAAAAATTATATAAGAGCAGTCCGAATGTAGCTTTTAGCGAAAAATACTCGATGTTTATTTTGTTAATGACAAAACACCAAAACGACAACATCTTTGCATCTGATTTATCATTTGTAACCAGATGTTACCAGATTGTAACCGGACTTTGAAAAATGAATTGATTCTCTTGCTCTTTTTTTTGGGGGGGGGGGGAGGGGGTCATGTATCAAGATGTGGTACAGGGCAATTTACCACGTATAGTGGGGATTTATTCTGTATAATGTTACAGAATGCTCTGTAAAAGTATTACATAATACTTGGTCCTCCCCAGTATGCGATTTAGGGTCATTAATGTTGTAACCGTTTATTATGTAAATTTTTGCGAAGCGTCTCAAATAAAAAAAACAACAAAAATAACAGAGATTAAAGCGAGGCAGAACACAGTTTAAGGGTCTTTTTTTTAACCTGTCCCTTTTTTCACACAACATTAACAATGCTACGTGTCTGTGACATAACAAAATACAGGTGTCAATATATATGTATATACAGTAACTGTTCATAAATCAATAAGCATGTGTTTCTCTATGTTAATAAAAACTATTGGAAGTAGCCATATTTATCGTACACATACACGTTCGAGACACTGTCAATTCATATCATTTAACTGGTGGGGAAATTTTTTCTAAGTTGTAAAATCATGCTCGGAAAGCAAACTCATTCACTTTCTGTAGTTAAGATATTGTGAATGAGTTGGGTTTCTTTCTCCGAATTGTCTTGCAGAAATCAATAATTATATAGCGGATATCCCTGAGACTGATGTATCAAGGAAAAGGATTTTGCGAAAGTCTCGGTTTCATATCAAATTTCCTGATCAATATGCTTATTTTGTAATATTAATTATTGGAAAACCTCACTTCTAAACAAGGTTTGCTACCTCTCAAAGAACTTATGTTCGATACACTAAAATAGTTAAGTGATTGCATATAAGTAAAGAATTTAAATGGCTTTTAATATTCAATTTTCTACGGTTTTTAGCGATTTACCAGGCGCGTCATTATAACAAGTATACATGTATTTTTAGCAATGCTAATTTCCTGTAAAAGGCATGTGGGCGTGTCTTACGCGCACGCTCAAGTGAACTACGTCTTGTTTATGCACACACACACACACTCTCTCTCTTTTGAGAAGGATGCGCGACAACAAATAGGAAGGTCAGTCTGCCATTTTCTTCTTCTTTCTTGAACTATACTTTTATACGCGCTGTTTATTCGATGCTTATACTAATGCTTACTAAATGGATATACATACTAAGGCCCTGCAATTATACATTTACGCTGAATGTAGCTCTCCAAATGGGGGACAATTCCCCTTTGTTTGTGACGTTCAGTGCTATTATAATTAATCACTTACTTGGCCACATGTTTTTAACGAACGATTAATAATCTTACTAGTATGTAATGAAGAACGTTAGCTGATCTGTCTGGCATACACTTGGCAGATCATTACGATAAACACATATATAACACAGCGGTTAACAAACATGTCGGAAGACATGGAAGGAGTTCAGCATCTATTAATATATTTTTTTCCCGGTATTATGAAGCGTACTTGTACACAATGTGAGTCGTTGTCAGTAAAATATCATCATCAATGATTAGAGTGCTGAACGTATTTTTTTAAAGATGGAGGCTGAGGCACATGAAGCATTGACTGTGTGATTGCTTTACATTTTAAGGAGATCTTTCATGTTAGATTGTGAGTGGGTGATTTGAACATACTTTAGTGTATCTAAGTTTCGATATGTATGTGTGTATATATATATATATATATATATATATATATATATATATATATATATATATATATATATATATATATATATATATATATATATATATTTATTTATTTATTTATTTATTTATATACATGTATATATAGGATCTCCCATGATTTGTAGTTGGATATGATTTTTATTTGTGTGTGGGTTTTTTTTTTTATCCCCGAGCCTTGGCGTACTTATTTGATGGAGGGCGTAAAAAAGTGGTTCAAGAGACCAGTTTTTCGGATCCACTTTAATAATACTTCGTTGATGATTATTTTTTTTATTCATTTTGACATGAATATTTAAAGAATCTTAAGTTTGGGGGTATACCCCTCTCTCTCTCATATGATTTCAAAACGTAAACCCTGAGTAATTCAGCACATAATCCATATATGAAAGAATCTGAATTCAAGAAATATGTAAGAACTCACTAAGAAGTATCATTTTTACGAAGTAAATCTTTTAGGGGAAGTGGCTGGTTTAGGCTGGAAATGGCTGGCCCTTTCGTAAAAAAAGAGGACATTTAACCGTTATATTCTATCACAATGTTCGAAATTTTAAACTACTATCTTTTAAAAACATTTTTGTAGTTTTTAGTTTTGTTTTATAATAGCGAAGTGTACCTTGATGTTATTTTTTTTTAAATTCTTGTCATAATTAATGTATGATGTAAAACAATTAATAGCAGGATGTTTTGTTGCACCTCCCGTGAATATTCAGTAGCGTCCGTCTTGGTCATATGTATGCTATGTATCGTCTCAGATGCGACAAAAGTGGCTGTGAGGTGCAAAATGATGTACACGAGGATAACGAATCAATATCTCATTAATTCAGCAACATGCGCTAGTCACTAATATTATATTATACTGTGTATCAATATTAGCACTGATCTAACACATGTGTCAGTTCAATTTTCGCCTGAAGATGTTACATAATATTTCTCTGTTTTAGAGGAAAATTTCGCAGCTTTATGGAGGCATGTACATGTGTGCACCATGTACACATAGCCGCACTTTGGACAATATCGGATTATTTTATCGACTAGTTTTCGCACTGCATTTAAGTGACTTGTATTTGCTGTAAATGTTGTCCTCATACATCACCAGTAGCTCAAAATCCAGGTCAGTTCAGCAGTCTAAGCAGAGTAAAATAATACGATTATTTGCAACAATTACATGTAAAAAGGCGATCCTTATAAATATACTTGAAGATCTACACTACCTGAGGATGCTTCCCTATAATTATGACAAACCATGGCTTTGATCACATATTGTGGCCCCACTCTAACCCCCCTGCCCCTGGGGGATGGGGGATGTTTTCATTTTTATTAAAGCACTGTATGTAACAGTTTTTCTTATTTACTGAATACATATTGTAATATCGATAAAATTGATAGATACATCAGGGACGTAAAAACTATCTGTGTTTTAGTACATACGGGGTCAGGAAACCAGACCACATGTAGATGACGTCAAGCGGCATTCTTTGACGAAGTTTTTGTGTAGCGTCATTCTTAGGGTAAATGAATGTTTAAATACTAAAAAAGAAAAAAAAGAGCTTCGCCCCAATTGTGCTCGCTAAAAGCTAATCATAGTACAGGTATTTTTTTTTATTTCCATATCACGTGTTATATAAGTAATAATCAGATAATTTTATGATATGACACCCCATCCCACAACACAGAGAATCCTGAATCAGGCATTTGGGAAAGGGTTGTAAGATTCAATGTACAATAACTTGAAAGTCCTTGTACAATTTTATGTTATACTTTGAACTCTATGATTTCATGCTCCTATTTTTACAGTAGCTCACGTGAGCTGATTTCAAGCTCAAGTGCGCTTTTCTGATCACCTATTGTCCTACATCTGTCCATATGTCTGTCCGTCTGTAAACTTTTCACATTTTCAACTTCTTCTCAAGAACTACTGGGTACATGGTATGTGTTCAAGCCAGGTCCCCACTCAGGTATACGTCAAATCTATAATGAAGACTTGTTTATTAGGCCTGGGTATCGCAAGCTACATGTACCTAACGATACGATACATGTACATATCACGATTCGGTCATGCGTCAGTGCGATACAACATGTATCATGATACAGCTGTCAACAATTGAATTAACCATTATCTTAATATATTATTCTTTGCTAACCTCCACAGTTATAGAAAATATAAAAAAAAATATCTTGATATCCCTGACCAAGGTGAAAAAAAGGTGGATTTATAATCTTGACATTGTATCTTTTCTTTGCTACCTTTTTTCAGCCATTTTAAAACATTAAAATTTGTTAGTTTGTATGTAGAAGTTGCAAACAAATTATACTGTATCACGATACATATGTGGCGATACGATTCGCGTATCGTGAGCCCTTGCCCAAGGGTGGGGCTAAGTTGGACATATATATATATATATATATATATATATATATATATATATATATATATATATATATATAGCAAATACATTAGGCGATCTTTAAAAAAAATTGTTTGGTTGCCCTCTCCTGACCAACTGGCTAAAAATGGCCTGACTCAAAACTTTTTTTTAACCTCCAGGAAGCAATTATTTTTTTTAAGCATTCCAGAAAATAGATTTTGAAAATTCAGGATTGATTTTGAAAGAGGGTGTTGCAGTTCTTTTGTTATTTTCCCTAAAGTTGTAGCAGTTAAAAAGAAAAATTTTATGTAACAGAAAACGGTCTTAAATTTTTTCAGATGCAACGGTATATACGGCACAGCGTAGAACAATATTTAGAAACTGCATATCGTCTTCCAATTTGCCATTAAATGAAATGTAAATTAGTCACATAGCAAAATAAGTCAAGTTTTCTATTTTTCAAATTGGGAATCCCCATTGTTCTGAAAAATTGCCTCCTTGAAACAGAATGAATTTGATATACGCATAAAGAGACAGGAGTTTTCTTCAAAACTGCCATTTCCGATTTTTGTTTCAAAGAGGCATATTTTTGAAAATCACAAAAATCGAATAAAAATTATTATCCATCCGAAATACAAAATGTTCACATAAAATAGCACGTTATATTTCACTGTCGGAGCTGGTCTAGTGGTTAAGCGTGTGGGCTCTATGCAAAGATTCTTTTTCCTGAGAATGGGTTCGAATCCTGGAATGGCTGGTATATACGTACATATTTTTTTTCTTATATAATGGAAGTACAATGTAACATCTCTCTTGAGAGAGAAAGAGAGAGGGAGAGAATGTCAGAAAATTAATGGATAATACTTTAAATGCATGCAGAATTAAATTGTTTTCCTTGATATTGTGATCTAAAACTAGTAAGACATATATTTAATGTTGTACCAGAGGACCAATGAGAGAAAAGCAAGTTGATAATTAGCACCGCCTACTACGAGGTGTCAAGCCCCGGTCCGTATATATAAGCTGTCTCCATCTGCAAGGATCATATTTAGCTGCGTCACTGCTACCTAATTTGTTGATAAAAGATTCGGAATTGGTACCTGTGAAGATATTGTACCTCTGGGATGTTGAAGACGCAGAAAACATGATCTTTGTCAGGTACAGGGGTAGCGATTGTAGGCTTTTATATTCAAGTCGTGAAGTCTGAAAGAAAATTTATCTTTCTAGATCGTTTTTTTTTAAAGGGGGGGGGGGTATGGGAAAATCGCCATTAAACTTTTTCTATATGGCAATCAGCGTACAGAAAAAAATGAAATGATTTGAAACAATTTAATTTAATTTAATTTAATTTTTTTCATACGCATTTCGTTTCATAATTGTTCTGTTTATTAGTGGCTCAGATTTGACTTGAAACAACTAAATTGAAATGACTCAATGGAATTTCTTTGATATTGCTTTAACAGCGTGATAAGTGGACACATTTTTATATATTGAAAAATATTAAAGCACGCTGTCTACAGTTCATCTTTCAAAATGATGTGCGAGGTGCACTTGCCATTGATTGTGCTTTTTATCGTTCTAACTTTTCTCGTGCAATATGGCGACAGTGACCATAGATGTGAAAAAAAAGTTTACTTACAAGTCGCCAGTCTATATAAGGAAAAAAAACTATGCATGAAACAAACGTAAAATGTTAAATGTTTTGTTATAGCAAGCTGGACATACCCGTCGTATAAATAAAGTCATCTACGTAGCATTATCTATATTTAGACATAACTCTTCAAGCGTCGTGGGTATTTAAATGTCCTTCTCGATATAGGGAATAATCACGAGTATTTGCAACACCCTCTTTTCTTTGAAAAAAAAAATCTCACCTACCTACCAACTCAATTTTCTCATCCTGAGTTGGGAGAGGGCAAGCAAACATTATTTTTAGATGGCCTTACACATTGGTAAATCATCTTTTATACTCATGGACATCCAACATATTATATAATATATAAATATTGAACAGGTTGAAAGTACAATATTGTCCTCTGAAAAAATTTAGAATTTTTCAATTTAAATTTGTATATGCCAATTTGTCATATACAAATTTAAAATGAAAAATTATAAATTTTTGAAGAGGACAATATTGTAGATTTAGATTTGTTCAGATCATGGCTTCTGGGGAGGAGGGGGGGGGGGGCAAATTATACATACATTAATATAATAATTATGTGAAAAAAATCTTAAAATTTAAAGAACCACTGGACTATGGTTAATTATATCAATATGCAAACTTCAGGTAGAGTAGATTCAAGTTTTTGGATTTTTTTTTCAATCATGGCCATAGAGGGTACTTGAAAGTTTTTCAAATTTTACTTTTAAATACATGTACATCATGTACATAGTACAAAGCTTTCAAATTCTAACTTCTCAAGAACAGCAGGGCCAAGATTATCCATATCAAATATGCAAGAACCCTTAGGTAATTTAGATTCAAGTTTTTTTTTTTCAAATCATGCAGGGGCTAGATTAAGGCCACAATAAGATTGAATTTTTACCTGGGAATACAGACATGTATAAAGGAAAAAAAATCTTTAAAAAGAAGTTCAGACTTGATTAGTGATATTTATTCTCAAGCATCCACAAGTAGTACAGATTTAAGTTTGATCAAATCACTGCCCAAGGGGTAGGGTGGGGTCACAATAGGAGATCAAAGTTTGATGTGGAAAGATGTAGGAAAAAAGTTCTTAAAATCTTCTCAAGAACAAAGTGACCATGATTAGTGAATTAAAGTAGTGACATCCATAGGTATTACATATTGAAGTTTGTTCACATTATGGCCCCCTGGGGTAGGATGGGACCACAATAGGGAATCCAAATATATATATATCCTGGGGTAAGATGGGTCTAAAATCGGAGATTAAAACTTGCATAATGTATGTATGGGAAAAAAATCTTTAATCATA
Organism: Saccostrea echinata; assembly: GCF_033153115.1. Classification (NCBI taxonomy): domain Eukaryota; kingdom Metazoa; phylum Mollusca; class Bivalvia; order Ostreida; family Ostreidae; genus Saccostrea; species Saccostrea echinata. The sequence goes on along the minus strand of NW_026889760.1, from coordinate 2,918,629 downwards.
TCAAAGGACAAGATAGGGTAAGACCCCTTTTTGACCCCAGGTTTTGGGGGGTCTTTTATAATGATGCAACATTTTATCAATAAAAACCTGTTGTCACCACTGTCACAAAATGAGTATTGGTTTAAAGTTATGGGTTACAAAGAGGTCACAGGAGGGTCAGAAAATATGTCAATTTCTGAGTTTTCTCATTTTTATGCAAATTTTAATCAATTTTACAGCACATTTTCTTACTGAAAACATAGAGCACATGCTTGCCTATCTACCAAATTTATATTATATTTCATACACTAGTATCAGATGCATCTAGTGTATAAAAATCTCAGATGAGCAAGCTTGTGCTCTATGGTTTCTGAAGTGAAAAGTATCTCAAATTTGACGAAATTCCACCAGAATTGAGGAAATTTGGGAAAACTTCCTACTTCTCCACCCTCTTGTGGCCTCCGTGTAAGCTATGAATCAAAATTAGTGCTGGTTTTAAAACAAGCATCAATTTAAGTTCTTACTACAAACTGTCACAGTTTTAACTGTGTTCTGATTTTAACATCAAATAAGGGGCCAGATTCAGCGGTTACCATACCTTGTCCTTTGATGTTAAATATAAAAGTATTTATATATGGACTTATAATAAGGGTTTCCTTGAATATTACATGTAACTACAATAATTTAAAGCATAAAATGAATGTACTTGCATTGTAACCATCAAGATACTTGATATATACATACAATATACTAATTTCAGATAATAGCTGTTGAAACTACTTACTGTAATAATTGGTTTTATTTATCTGAGTGTATAAAATCAAAATAAAGGGAAAATATTAACCAAATTAACAGCTTAATTAACATTTTTGCCTAAGGCGAATTTTTGGAATGAATTATTTTCTGGTAGAAATGAACAAAATATTTCGATTCAAATTGACAGCAAAGCATCATTCCTTTGTAATGCCCTCGCAACGTACTCTGAAGCTCGCAGTGTTTGTACTTCTCATTTTCAATAAAAGTCAGTTTTTAAATTTAGACAATATCGGCTGTCAAAACCAAACTTTCAGATTGGTGCATAGGTGGATGATTAGATGCATGCTCTAATTGTACCCTTGCTTAATTATTAGGAAAAAACGGTGTGTCTATTACTTGGATTAATGACATTGATAGCAGAAGCACCCGAGGCGCCTTAATAAATCGCGCCCTGGGCACGCATGGTCTTGTAAACCTGTATTTCCGGGTCTAAAATTTGCTCGTTTTCACATGTGTCAAAATCATTTTAAATATTTTTAAAGAGGATACAGGCGCTTCATAAATCTGCACAATGTACACTGTAAGTATTAAAAACGATTTCTCTTAATTTTTTGTGTATATGCCTTTCTAACATATTTTCTATTTATCTATATATAATAATAAAAAAAATAAATGAAAAAAACTTCATTATAACCAATAAACAAACTAAAATTGAATAAATTCTAAATTTGATTAGGGACATGTATAATATGGTACATGTATCTAAACCTGTATGATTTCTCAAGCTATGTTATTAAGTTGTGATATATGTATATTAGCACAGAGGTTTTTACTTTACGTTATGCACATACATGTAAAATGGCGGAAAATCGCAGGTGTGCGTACAATCAGTCATTTTGCTGCATGTAATGAATGAAGAAAAACATTGATTATCATTAAACGTGTTCTCCCTTGAATTCGAAAAATTAAAAATACCGAAATGAAATTTGTGCTGCAAAAAAGCGCAGAGAGTAACATATTCTTCTTGTTGCTCATTCTCACAACTTCAGGGGGTCCAAAGTCAACACGTTGCTGTTCGCCAGCAATGTGTTGACTCAGGACCCCTGACTTTGAGAAGATGCTCTTGCTTAGCTGGACAATGTTACTTATTCGCTACGCTTCAGTGATATTTTTTATAATAATAAGATTGATTTTGTTTTCATATAGTTACATGTGGTCTTTAATCTGGGAAAAAATGTAACCCTGTCTTGGTGTAAATGAGCGTTGTTAAAGTACAGTGTATCCCTTAGGCTTACATGTAATCTGTTATTATTGAGTAGCAAATGTTAATGTGGTCAGTCTAGGATGGAATTTTAGTCAGGGCAGTGTGTGCAGGAATTGTGTGTATATATATACATGTACATGTGTCAAAATCGTTTAGCTGTTGTACATGGTAAGTGGACGCAGATAATTATCAGTATTTGTGAAAGAAAATGAATACTTTTAAAAGTCGTTAAAATTCGTTGTTATATGTGTTGATCAAAATCAAAGCCTCAGTCTACCTGTAGATATTTAATAGCGGCACGTTCAAAATAGCTGTGAATAAAAAAAGATGCAAATTGGACAAAAATACAGACTGTGCTTCAATTGCTAATTATATGTATAGAATAAGTGCCTGTAGAGAATGCCGCATTTCGTTCTCTACTTTTAATTAAAAAAAAGATGACCTTATGTTGAACCATTTGCGTCTACACGTATACATTAAAATCTGGTACAAAGGTAGTGAGAGAACGTCTTAATATATAGAACTCTCCAATGTCAGCTACAAATTCCAGTTAAGGTGGCTTCCAATCTGACATTTTCTTGGTTAATGTAATTGTTTTCTCTCTTGGAATCGTTAGAATAACATCTTAGATAATTAAAAATTCTGAAAAAATATATGTCTTGACTGTTTACTTTTCTTACCAGAATCTTCGGAAGTCGCACTGCTATAAGCAAACCGTTATAATCAAAATCAATAGGTTACTGTTTATAGCAAAATAACTCATAGATCTATTTATTTATCAGATAATTACCTGTTATAAATTCATCACCGAATTTTTATGCCCCTCGCTTGAAAAGCAGGGGGGGGGGGGGGCTTCCATCCTAACACTCGGGGTACCCATCTCTTATCCACAACTCCTCCTATTCCAATGAATAAAATTTAATGAGACTTTCTCACATGTAGAATCTTTATTACATAATGCCATTGTTTCTGTTTTTCATTTTAATCAGAAAGATATTTGGAGTTTCCCATAGTAAAACTTGGACACTGCCTAATATTCTATCATAATGATCGTTATATACACGTTTTTTTCAATCAAGTATTACAATTTATGACATCATTTGGGTACGGTTTTGGTTTTTGGTACATGTAAGTTTCTCGTTTGTCTTGAAAGAAGTTTGTACGTACATGTAGTCATGTAAGCCGACCCTAGTATAGGCTGAAAATTATTTATTATATACATGTACTTGTATATAATTATGATTATGGTATTAGTTAAGGTAGGTAAATACTATCAGAATTTTCTGTCAAACAATTTATTTTTTCATTTAAATATCTTAAACAACTCTTGAGCCAACAAAAAAACCCATATTACACATACCTTTGCACGCTTATTTTCATACTATGTGCTATAGAGCACATATACCCCCAACTTCAACAGCCAAATTCTAACACAAGGATGTATAATTTCATATTTTATTCAAATATGCACCAAAGCACACTGTATTGTGCTATAATTCATTAAATCTAATAGATAATTAACTACAAAGAGAATTTTTCGAGATATTCAATTGAAAACATGCACATTTAACATTTATACTGCTCAAATCCATCAGAAAAAAAATCACAAAATATCATTATTTTCAAAAGTCCCAAAATTTATATTGTTAACATGCCATTTTTTCTTTAAAAATATCTAAAATTATATCTAAGGTTAACAAAAAAACATATTTTATCACAGTAGACCAGAGATATTTTATTAAATCATATCTCGAATACCCCTACCCCCACTTTGGTAATAGCATGTTTTACAGTTATATTTTACACACTGTGAAAAATATCAAAATGTAACAAACAAATACAGTCTTAGAATGAAATACAAATGGAATATTAAAAAATACTGAAATTTTGGTCCTTCTAGACACTTAGAACATAAGGGGTAGGGTGGTGGGGGGGGGCAACCCCTTCCTTTTTTCACAATTTTTTTTTTACATATGTCACCGGGTTCACAGGTGTGTGAAAGTCAGTCAATATATCGGGTCTCAATAGCTCAGTGGTTAGAGCGCTGGCACGGTACGCCAGAGGCCCTGGGTTCGAGTCCCGGTTGAGACTTGATTTTTCACCACCTGTGACACATACAAGTACACATTCTTAACAATTTATAATCTAATACATATAAAGAGAATAAATGTAGTGTAACAAACATACATGTAGATTCTAGCAAGTATAGCTCATAAACAAATAATTTTGTTGAATGAAAATACTTATGATGAACTAACAAGAGTTCAAATACTCCACAACTTTGCCAGTGATCTTCTGAGACTTCGTAATTCTTGGTGTCTTTGAACCAGACACAACCTCACTAAAGACAGTCTGAATCCCACAATGGGGGTCACGCTTATGTATGAGTTTTAGCTTGTTTAAGCTTAGATTGTTAGCTGTAAGCCTTTTAGAGATCAGTGTAGAAATTACTTTGCTTTGTATCAATGGAACTAGTGAGGACTTGACATTATAATAATTCATATTAAATATATCTAAAGATTCACATTTGAATGCTAAATTTGACTCGTACAATTCTCGTAAACTACAAACATCAGCTAGAGCATTGTGTGCATCGTAACTTTTCCCTAAACACAATCTGACCAATGTTTCTTGTTTAAAATTTCCCATTGTTTTCTTGTCAAACACTTTCTGTGCAAGTTTGTATGTATCCAAAAAACCTAAAACATTTTCATCAAATCGTTTAAGTAGCCCATGTCGCTGCAAGTGATATTGAAGAATTGGAAGATCAAAGTTTTGAATATTATGGCCCACAATGACTGGTTTTGAAGCACAATCTGTTGTAAAGTCTACAAACTGGGTCAAACCACTGACTTGATCTGTTGAAGGCACAGGCTCTCCATAAAGAGTGAGCTGTCCCATGTCATATCTGAGACCCGTTGCAGCCGATGCTTCTTTACAGATTGGTACACTGGGGTTGAGATAAACATTGATTGACCTATCTTCACAAACTGCAGCAATCTGTATGATGTCAGATGTTCTACCTGAAAGCAAAATAATTTATTATATTTTATACCAAACTCGAAAATAAAAGAATATTTATATTTGTTAGTAGGGAAAAGGTAAACTAAAAAAAAATCTTACTAAGTCCAGTAGTTTCTAAATCAAAATACATCAAGCAGCTGCTCTCTGGAGAAATCCTAAGAGGCTCTGGATCAATGTCATCAAGATCAACATCCTCCTCAAGACCAATATCTGACTTATATGATTGACCTGTTACAAACAAAATTCAAGTAAATAATACTGAAATTCCACTAGCAATGGCTTCTCTAAAGGTGTGAAAAATACACAATAAATCAAAGTAAAACATTACATTCAATTCTGTTTTAACTGAAGCACTACCTTCTAGTACATTCCTCGCTGCTTCTTTAGACAACCTGGCAGCTTTAATTCCAATCGACGTTTCTTTGTGGTGGGTAAACTCTGCATCAGACGCTTCCGTTTGAGCTTGTTGGCAAGTCTAATGGTATGTTTCATTGTGAAATTGCCTGGTGACAATGCCATTTTCTTGTTCAACTGTAAAATATAATTCATGTTTCAGTAAATTTTTAATTTTGTGAGTGTTCCATATTCAAATCAAATGGTTAATAAGAACAGGGATTATAGTTTTGAATGTGAATTTCTTAGTAAATCCATATCTTTATGTACTTTATGTACATGTTTATTTAGATAAACATGATTGTAAACATCTTTTTTAAAAGCTACATGTATTTATAGTTTATAATATTTATTGTGGAAAACCATTAAAATCAAAATAAACTTCTAGGACACTAAACACATGTGAACATAACTTTCTTAGGTTTGCGATAAAAAAGAAAGAAAACAAAACATAACAAACAATAAATGTAGAGAAAAACAAATTTAAAAATGATCAACTTGAAACTTTTAACACATTTTTCTACCTCTGATATGTAACCATAACCCATATTCTTTTGACATACAGTGGCTGAGAGTCTAGCATGTAGACTTTCTGAACCTCCATAAAACCTAACAACACATTTTTTGCAATTTGAATCTCATATTTCAGACTCAATTTAAAAGATTATACCTAGAATTTTTGTTTTAAACAAAGAGAAATAAACCAAAGTACTTACAATCTTTTGGGGGCTTTAGTGGAGACCATATGGTTGAAATTCTCATTGACTTGGGTGGACCCCATCATGGCTAGCTCTTCTGCCTTACAGCAATACTTTTTGAATAGACCTTCTAAAGCTTCTCGAAGTAAGGTGCAGGAGAGAGGCTTTCCATACGGCAAATTTCGTGGTTTATAGTCAGTCTTTTTACTCTGGCACCAAGTTCCACAGTATTCGTGTTCACCTTCAAAAAAAAAAGTAGTTAAAATATTTTCACTCTTCATTCCTAATTTTGTAATGACTTTTTTATTGATACACTTACCATATAAATGTGGAACAATTTTGCCAAGTTCAATTTCAAGCTCTTTAGCCTTGCCCCTGTTTTGCTGTACACAATATGTAAAACATCTAAAACAAAGAAGGAAAAGATACTTATTTTATAATTAGCTATCGCACTTACAATTAACAAGGTTTTTGTTGGACCACAGTTGATCAAGGGATATTTTACTGAAATATTACACTTCAAAAACACAAACCTTTCAATGTGACCTCTAAGTTTTTGATTTTTCAAAACTTTGTGAGTATTGGCAAGCTCAATCAAAGCTCCTGTGAAACCTTTTTTTGTGTGGTTTTTGTCAGCTCTTTTGTTAATGGTTGGGTCCACAGTGGCTTTTACATGGGCAATAGTTGTTGAGTCATTGTCCATGACTAAAGTTCCTATCTGTAAAATACATTGGAAACATGTACTTTAATTAAAACAGCAAAGTTTTAATATATAATGTAGTCAACTTTACAGACATATTTGGCATTGCTCTAATAAGAATCAAACATTCAATGAAAAGTTACCTTGCACCCTTCATCTTGGATTGCACTCAGCATTTCACAGGCCATGGCTGGCTCCATTGCCTTTGCCGATCCATGCCAATTCCTTCGGCAGTTGTGTTTTCTGGGTGGAACTCCTTTACCTGATGCAGCTGAGCAGATTCTGCATTTTTTACTCTTCGAAGAGAAACTTACTATCTTTTTAGTTTTTTCTCCTACTAGAGATGCATGACCTGTAACAAGATAAATACTGCTAGTACATAACTACATGTATGTGTATTAAAATATGTTACTCTATAAGAAATCTCAATCCTTCTTGAGGAGGGAGAATCAAAACATGTAACATTATCACCAGGGCATACCAGTAAGACTATTGTATCCTCTACCAGTACCTCTCTTCTGCCAGGCACCATCAAAAGACACAGTGATGTCTCCATCACTCCTACAAAGTAATTAACACAAATGTGCAAATATTAACAAATGACATGTAAATACAAAGCAAAATTTAAATATCAATATTTGGTATATAAAATTACAGTTTCATTTCTTCTTGAAGAACTTTATTACAACTCTGCCCTGCCATTTCCTCTAGGTGTTCCCCAACCTCTCTTTCTCTGCTTTTTAGACTCCTGTTTGTGATCCCTGGGATATTCAGTGCAGCCAGTAATGCATTTACATGAGTTATTCCATAACCACCATTTAGCATACCTAAGATATCACAGAAATAAAATGAAAACAAAATAGTTCTTTCAGATGTAAACTTTTGTATAACTGGAAATAATTTATTTCTTATCTGCTTATTTACAAAATAAAATTTTTGATTTATACCTGCAGCAAGTTTTGTGTTGACATCCCAAGCATATTGCTTCATATCTGCTTTAACCCTATGCTTACTGCCCGTGGGTATGTCATTAACATGGGCACAGGTGGAATGTGTGCATTTTATCTGAAGAACCTGCATTTGGTCAAAAATTAATGTAAAGGGTATATACAACATCTTTAAAAACAAATCTTTGAAATACAAAGTCATTGACAATATTATAAAAAATAATAAATACCTGCCCTAGTCCAAATTTCCTTTCACCTATAGTGTTAACAAGCTGAAGTGCATTCCCACACATGGCGCAACCTCTTTTCAGATTATCTACAAGAGTGCCAAGTTCAACAATTCGTCTTCCAACACGCCATGAACTTTCTGCACTTTGACACTCAACACTTCGTAGAACAGGGGAAGAATCATTCTCCAAGCATAGGCCATCATTTTCAACATCTAATATTTACACAATAAATGATTGAATCTTTTGCTACATATTCCAACAGTCCATAGCAGAACGCTTACACAATAATTATTAATACAGACACTTACCCTGTTTACCTTTTAACGCACGGGCTTCTCTTGCTCTCCTTAGACCCTCAAGTCTCCGGAGGAACGAAGCTTTCACGAACGTTCCTTTTTTAGACCGGGGCATTCTTGTATTTTTATATAATCACACGAAATTTATGATAAATGGCCAGACTGAATGTTTTGCGCCAAAGCCGAGTCATAACCGGAAGTCTAGAGTCGGTGTATAAAATTTAAAACCGGAAGCGAAAAACTATGGCCTTTCCTTAAGTATTAAGTGCTGCATACATGTAGGAACCGGAAGTTGTCAGATTGTCCCTACATGTGAAGGAGGTTTTAATAAAATCCCTATTCATATTACTTCCATATCTGTTCAGATTTCATACATGATTTAATTCATTTTTTTTTTAATTTTCAGAAAATGAACATATCTCCACGAGTTCTCAAATTAACATTGGCCTGTGTCGTAGGCATGGTTACCATCGTCATGGTCAACAATTGGTACCGCTCAAAAAACATTATAATTCAGAACAATGCATTAACAGGCCAACAAATATCGCCGAATAAGAAACAATCTGGAAACGTTCAACCTCCGCTTGCATTCTTGGATAGTAACAATGTTCCACAACAGAAGAAGAATATCTACAATCCACCCCCGCCTAAAATCGAAATAAAAAGGAAACCAACAAAATGTGGCGAAACTGACGATGACTTTCGATATTCTGGATTGGAGACCGTCAAACCTTTGACTGAAAGAGTGTCAGAAAAATTTCGAAGCAAGGAAGCATCTTGTACACAAAAGAATTTTCCGAAACCAAACGATAAGCTGACTCCCGAAGAAACGAGACGAAAAACTGAATGCGTAAAAAACTGGGTTAGGGATCACAGACAGGGAAGTGGTTCGTTCTGGACGGGGACTGTTCAGTATGTTCGTCACTCACACCACACCTACCTAAATGAGGATAGCACCGTTTTTGACATCGGCGGAAATAAAGGCGAAGATGCAGAGGCCATGATAAAAAGATATCATCCCGGAACTTACGTCATACTTGAGCCGATCAAAACCCTGTTCTCTAATCTGGTTAAGATGTTTAAAAGCAACGATAAAGTCACATTATATAACTTTGGTCTAGCAAAGAAAGATGACAAGTTCTACGTTAATGTCTTGGGCCATGGAGGAGATGCAACATCCATTTTTGCCGGAAATGACAATGGCGGGAGTTGTTTGTTACGTGTCGTAAATACAACTCAGTTTCTCTTACAGGTCGGGGTTCCTTGTTACGAAGTGGACCTGATAACGGTCAATTGTGAAGGGTGTGAATTTGAAATAATGGAGGAACTTATAGCAAGTGGAATGGTTGGTCAGTTTAGACATGTACAATTTGCTACACACCCTACTTTGAAACATCTGAAAAATGCCCCAGAAAGATACTGTGAAATTCAAGAAAAACTTAAAAGGACTCATAAAGTCTCGTATCAGTATAAATGGTGCTGGGAAAGTTGGACACGGAAGGACGTTGTGTACATGTAGTTATTGGAAGAGAAAGTGTCATAGACGGATTTAGAAAATTAGTTATAATGTTTATCAATGAGTTACATGTATAAATTAAAATGACTTTTAAGGTCTATTTTTTTATTCATCTTACTGTCAACCTGAAGCATTTGTTATCCGTCCGTTTGCGGTTGGTTTTCTACAATGCAGTGATGAAGCAAACTAATGCATCATTTCAGTCATGCATTTTTGGATAAATGTTACGCAAATGTGCAGTATGCAAATGATTTCATGATTTACAAATTGTACGTCACATAAATGTACACAGTGTAAATGGTCCTGCCCGGTCTCAAATAGAACTCATTTTACTTTGTTAGTCCCAAATATCTTCAGATTACGTGAATGTTGGAAGAATGCAACAATTTTATGTTACATATGTATGCATGTATACGTATGAGTGCATTGGTGCCGCAATGAAACTTTTTTTTTTTTTGGCACTCATCTGTAAGCGGCCGTGTAAAGTGTAAAGTAATGCTCGGTTAAACCTTGGAGGCAACTTTCAAAGCTACCATACTCATTCCATTTTTTTTTTTAAATGCTAATGCATGTTTGTGTATGTACATATGTACACGTACGTACTTGAAGTTAAAGCAAATTTACTTTGAAATAAATGTACTTTTGTTATGATTATATAAATAAAGCATGTAAATTTCTTGTATACAATGTTTATTTGTAAGTTTATACATAGGATATTATTTAATTTAAAAGGTGAGAAAATATAAGCTCTTTAGCGGTACCTTGGATTCTTATTTTAATTCTTCTTGTAATATATCTATATGTGCTATGAGAGATATTTTAAAATAACGGAGTATGTTTCCTTTGTATTTTTTTTTTAAATTTTCAACAAAGGAATTCGCCCTGAACCCATCTGCTAAATTTGCCCGAATTTAATCTCCATCCCCCTAAGGAAGAACCCATAATTACCACAATAACAAAAATCCATTTAACCGAGTTAAGATTCCTTCTCCGTTGAATTTCACAGCAAACTTTTTTTTTATTTTTAAATAAAGAGGTGCGATGAAGCCTATCACTTTACTCTGTCGACAAGAACCTCATAATTGGAAGTCACTTAAACGAGGACCAAGTCTTTTGTCAGGACGATACATTGCCATCAGGCTGCAGGCTGACATATTCATTAAATACAAAATTCTTAGTTTTAACTAGGTAGATTGATAAAGGAAAGTGAGTATCTACATAAGATCCAAGGCCACCTTTAAAAAAAATGTTTGATCGCCCTTTTACGATCAACTGACTAAAAACATTTCGACTCAAAACATTTTTGACCTCCAGGAAACAATTTTTATTTATTCATTTCAGTTTTTTCATCCCATTAATAACTATTTTAACCTCATATTTTGCAGGGTTTTTTTTAATTTGCCCCTACCTACCTACCCATTTTTTTTATCTTGAATCGGGAGAGGACAATCAAACATTTTTTTTAAAAGATGGCCCAAGATATGATTAAGTCATTTTTTTCTCAAATCAATCTTTACCATAAAGCGCACACATGACCTTAATTTGGTTGTCTTACCCTTGGCCTTACTTTTGCGCTGCTTTTCGACAAAAAAGATGGCTTCTTCCCCCTCAGTTATGGCCCCTGTATCGTGTTGAGTATTTTGAATTTACTAGGTGGAGGTCAATGCAAAATTTACAACATGAAAACTATTATGTTGTAAATTTTACATTTACCTCCTCCTGGTGAATTCAGAATTCAAAACATGATATCTGTCCATCTTTGAATGACCTTACAACAGCTGATATGTATGACTGTGTTTCAACTTTAAAGATAGACCGTGACTCAGCGACAGTCCTGACACGCCTTGATGTTTACGACAGGACACGCCATGATGTTTACAATAGGACACACCATGATGTTTATGGCAAGACAAACCATATGATGTTTACGACGGGACAGACCGTAATACATGTATTTACAACAGGATACACCATGATGTTTACGACAGGACACCCATGATGTTTACGACAGAACACACCAGTTTGTTTGGACAGGACAAACCGTGATGTTAACGACAGGACTCATCATGATGTTTGCGACATGACAAACCGCAATTTTAACGACAGGAAACATCATGCTGTATGCGATAGGACACACGTCATGATGTATGCGACAGGACACCATGTGATGTTCACGACAGGACCGTAATGTTTAAGACAGGACACACCACGAAGTTTACTCTCATGTGAAGCCATTCTGATCATGGATTGATTGAACAGCCGATTTAATCATATAATTGACCTTGGCCTCAAAGATGTGACTTTGACCGAAGATTATGGCCTCTCTTAATAAGATAATGGGCAACAACATACTATGATGCAATCCAGGATTCGACAATTTTTCACCATACTGAATATATTCTCATTGCCCAGTGACCTTGACGTTTGATACATGACCTAAGGTCAAGGTGGTGATACATGTACGCCTTGAGGACATAAAGTGCATGTTGACAACTATCTTTTTTTAAAGTAGTATTTTTGGTTGCTTTAAAAAAAAGGGAGGGGGTCGTCCAAAAAACAAACCACTGTTTAAAAGTCTTATTACATGTATTAACATTTTAATTATGGGAGTGGATCCAATTTTTTTTCACTTTCAACAAAATTTGCTGTATTTTGTAAGCAAATGATCATTATCATTACCAAAAGAAATTGTAGAAGAGAATACTTAACTCATCCATGAGACAATCGCCTTAAAACTTATTTATTCGGTACTATACCGCTTATCTGTATACTTTGTGATCTACAATGTATCATTCCTTTGGTACTTTTGGAGTTTGTCAATTGAACCGTCGTACATGTGAGCATTCAACTATTTTAGTTCGATGAACCTTGACCTAAGATACCCCAAGTATAGCCATTTTAAAATAAAATGTTAGTTAAAAATACTCTCTTGAATGCTAAATTACCAATCATGAATAAGATAACGCAGACGAGCAAACAGAGGAAACATCACTGTACTAAAAAAAAAAAAAAAGAAGTAGGACCCCCCTCCCCCGGGCATGCAAGAAAATAAAAAAGGTATAGTCCTCTTTGTCCTCTAAAATTTCTTTTTCAAATTCTATAGAATACTCATCGCACATGCAGTCGTATTTTTTTTTTTTTTTTTGGCTGACGAAAAGATTCTGTTTAAAGTTTTAAGAGTTATCCCGCTTGAAAAGTTTTTACTGGATGTTGGATCGTAAAGCCATCTACCTGGCCGTATCACCAGTCATATTATGAATTATTTATTTGTAGTTTCTCAAAATAATAGGGTTCATATTTATATATAAAATTTGTGAACACTTAAAATATCTACTACTTCGATTTGCATACTATTATAGGCCACTCAATATTTCATTTATTAATTTAAAAAAAAGCCTTTGTGTATATGTAAATTACATTGTAGTTCTGTCACAAAATTGGAAAGTAAAGAAAGTATAACATTTTTTTATTAAAGCAGTGCTGTGTCCTTTCTGACATATTTCATTTTACCAAATAAAATCTGCAACATGACTATGTCACAAAGGACAGCAGAAAACGAAGCTATTTAGGTTGTTACACAATTTCTGAGGAATGAGACTTATTGGTTGAAGCTAACGAAACATTAGCAGCGAATCGAACTTTGACTGCCAGTACTTAAGAGGTGTACCTTTTCTCATGAAATGGACAGTGTCAAATTCAAATTTTACCATGAATATTTAAATTTCACTAAAAAAAAAATTCAAATGGAATAGTATAGTACATGTAGGTGTCACTGGATTTTATATGAAAAACAAATTAAAACAACAAAAGAAAGATTTTAAGTAATTTATAACAAATTCTAACAATTTAAAATATATTTCATTTTTTCAAATATCAAACTATATTTTTTTTATTTTTGTAATAATATGGCGAATCTATTTCCAAAAAAAAAAAAAATGTTTCATTTCAGTCTGAAGAACTTTAAAATATGGTTTCCAAGGTGTCTTCTTTTTGTAGGTATTGACTTCTGAAACAAAAAACATAAATAAATAAAATGTACGTCCCTAATGAATTATAAAATATTCCAAATATGGTGCTAAAACATAAACATCAATACATCAAGTTTTCACATCGTTCAACTAAATCAATAAAAATAATACCTTTTCTGTCGCAGTTTCTGTCACATAGTTGTCCTCCAATGAACATGAACACGCATTCAAAACGGGCACGGTTTCTTTAGGCATGGAATTCTAAAAAGAGACAGTATGAAGTCATTTTGATTTTCGAAGTAGTAAGGACGAAAAACATGAATCATTTTATTGTATCACAATCTAAAATCATTTTAAGATTTAAATGTGGTTCCAAATTGAGAGTATTCTTTCATAAACATACAAAAGTGAGATGAGGTTTAGATATAAAAGCAACAGAAGCAACCAAAAAAGACCCAAAAACAGGCGTTATGTGCAGTCATCCTTTGCAGCCCTTCACCGGCAAGTGGTGGCGTCTCAATATGAGTGAAAAATTCTTGAAGGAATGTTAAACAAACAAACAGAGAGAAAATTGAAAATTTTCAAAGTATACATGTAGAAGGAGGGAGTGGCGAAAGTAAAGGACATCTGCAAATTCTCACAGATACAGGTTGTATATACTGGGGTATGAATTTCCACCGTCCATTTCTGATGAAACGGTGGTAAATAATTACATGTAATGACTAAACCTCGATGCATGTGGGATCTAGGGACAGTTGAAGGGTACTCCAGCATGCTAGAAGTTCTTTTTCTTTTTAGAGATACTTTTGATTTGCCGCCGTGTCAGCTCTAGCATCCATTGTAAAAATTCTCGCCCGAAAACCCCTAAGTAGAAATAAAATGTTTAATCAAAAATTCAGGCTTTGAACATTAACAAATGACACGAAACAATAAAATATTCATTATTTGCGATAAAACTTACACTTAAAACAATGTTAATTCCTTCGTATAAGCGAAAAATTCAACATTTTCAAAATCGAAGCAGGAAACTAAACCATCCGGAACACCTCGGGCCTTTCACAGAAAAACACCTCGGAAACGAACGTACCCATGTGATCGAAAGTACAATGTAGCAGGTAAAGTAGCTCTTTAAAAAGCTGGAAAATGTACCCTAGAAGTACAACAAAAAGAAACCTATGGACTTGTTCTGTGAAATGCATAGCACTTATATTTTCTGATTTCTGCGCTGTTTATGATCAAGGGAGCTAAAAATACATAGGTGTTCAACAATTAGATTCACAAACTTCCATATTTCCCTCATGTTTCATGTGTCAAATACACCTTATTAGTAAGTGATAAATGCAAAATATTCATATATTTCTAAAATTCACCATTTTATCTTTCTATTGATATATAGATTGATATTGATATATAGATTTCTATGTATTAAGTTTTTATATTATTTCTTTATGGGGATTACTTTAGAATGTCCCTCATTTAGTAACGTCATACATAAAACTGTGTTTTGCACCCTAAATAATTGAAATAAATTACATGACTGTGATAATTAATTACCGCGAGCCGATCCCGATCTTTTTCCGGACATCGGATTCTGTATCACTCTGCTTTTTCCGTAAAGTCGAGAAACGAAAAAAAGGGGGGGAATTTTTACTTCTCAACTTCACGGAAAAGGCCAAATAATGTTCCGGCTGCTAACAGAACGTATAATACTACAATACCACTACATGTGTATAATAATTATGGATTCGATTTCTTGCTCATTTAATACCTGTGAATCAGAACAGAACTGTACCGTGCTTTGAATATTATAAACTAATTGAGCTAAAACATAGTCGGACTGTTATAAAGGCTGACTATAACAAGGTCGAACCATATAATATATTACAATTAAATTCAAACATTAATATATACATTTGTGGTATCTCTCTATTACATAAACATACAGAGAGCAAATATCTTCATACCTGTACATTTTGTATGAAGTTTTTCGAAGGTCATAGGCGGTCCTACTAAACAGAGAACTCTAGAGAACCCTAGAGAACTCAAGGTTTATTTGGTCAATTCAAATAAATTTTATGCATAATTGAGTTAATGTTTACATTATAAATCATATTCTATCTATAAAATCAATAATAGCGAGCGCAGCGAGCGGCGCAAAGCGCCGCTCGTCACTGCGAGCTCTAACGACAACGCCTGGGCGAAGAGAAAATTCGGACTTCTGCACATTCATTCAACAGAATTTTTTTCCGCAGTAATTCTGACCCACAATGCATCGCTTCTTGTTCTCGCTGCTAACTTCGTTCACGCGGTGACAACAACTAAAATTTCACAAAAAATAAACTCACCTTATTTAATGGCTATTGCATGCAGATAGTAGATTAAACGTTCTTTGTTAAAATATTTGCACTTTTTAAACTTTGTTTATGGAAATGCAGCTAACATACGACGTCATGTGACGTCACAGTTTAGACGTTCCAAATGTCTCGTGCGGTTTGAAGAGGCGGATCTTAAAATGAAGTGAACAATGCGCTCGCCCCAACGGTCGCACCGTCAACATATTGGTAGAGTCTATAACATAACCCAGTCACGGTTTTTGGGAAAATTATTTCCGGTATGGTTTTTTGTAATATAACGCATATTCGATCCCGATGCAATATAGTTTTGTAAACACTATGGTGTGTGGCAAATAATACGATCAATAGCCATAATCGGAGTCTTAATATTAGGACATTCAGGCGAATGAACGACTTTCACGAAGGTTAGGGTATTTAATAGTTATAACATGATAAATTAATAGATTGCGTTTTCATGGCCTGTTAGCCACTGGTAGAACTAGTGACCTAGTTAGCATGTGTGTATGCACAGCACTTGAATTTCTCAATAATTATTTCTTACGCTAATCTTCCGAGGGTAAAAGGAATCCCGCCCATAAAGACAATCACGTACAGTGAAAAAAAAAATCCCTAACTTGTTGACTTGCAGTTTTACAAGAAATATGACCCTGGTTTATAGCCATTATGTCACAGAAAAAAATTTCCCAGTTACAAACCAATATAATCTAGTCTTTGAACAACATAACCTAGTCACAATGAAACTTTACTCAGTCACTGGAAAACCTAACCTAGTCACTGTTCAACATATTATACCCAATCAATCATAACCATTTCATTGTTCAACTGTGAGATAATGAACACACATAATTTAGTAGATATTCATGGTTTTCTAAATTTATTTAAATCCTATTTTACAGCTTTGAAATAGACTGTAAAAGATGATAAAAAAACTTACTGACTATAAAACTTTCTGGCAAAAATGGGTTGTTATATTTAAATTTTTTTTGGCAATCACTTCAATATGTTACAAGTGAATCCCTCAAAACTGCACTGTTCTAGCTTTTCTTTCTCTTTTTCTTTCTCAATTGCGAGCTTATTAATAAATGAAACAACATAACCCAGTCACTGTTTAACAAAACCCAGTCACTGTTTAACAAAACCCAGTCACTGAACATCATAGCTTAGTCACTGTACAACAAAACCCAGTCACTGGGAAACCTAACCCAGTCACAGTTCAAAATAACCCAGTCTCTCAACAGCATAACCCAGTCACTGAAAAATATAACCCAGTTACTGAGAACCAAATCCCAGTCCCTGAATAACATAACCCAGTCACTGAAAATCATTACCCAGTCACCGAGCAACATAACCCAGTCTCTCAACAACATAACCCAGAGAGAAACATAACCCAGTCACTGTACACTGAGGAACATAACCCAGTCACTGTTCAACATAACCCAGTCACTGAACAACATAACCCAGTCACAACATAACACAGTCACTGAGCAACATAACTCAGTTACTGAACAACATAACCCAGTCACTATTCAACATAACCCAGTCACTGTTTAACATAACCCAGTCACTGAACAACATAACCCAGTCACTGTTTAACATAACCCAGTCACTGTTTAACATAACCCAGTTACTGCTTAACATAACCCAGTCACTGTTCAACATAACCCAGTCACTGAACAACATAACCCAGTCACTGAACAACATAACCCAGTCACTGAGGAACATAACCCAGTCACTAAACAACATAACCCAGTCTCTGTGTAACATAACCCAGTCACTGAACAACAAAACCCAGTCACTGTTTAACATAACCCAGTCACTAAGGAACATAACCCATTCACTATTTAACATACCCAGTCACTGTACATCATAACCCACTCACTGAATAACATAACCCAGTCACTGTTTAACATAACCCAGTCACTGTTCAACATAACCCAGTCACTAAGGAACATAACCCAGTCACTGAACAACATAACCCAGTCAATGAGGAACATAACCCAGTCACTGTTCAACACAACCCAGTCACTGAACAACATAACCCAGTCACTGTTTAACATAACCCAGTCACTGTTCAACATAACCCAGTCACTGAACAACATAACCCAGTCACTGTTTAACATAACCCAGTCACTGTTCAACATAACCCAGTCACTGAACAACATAACGCAGTCACTGTTCAACATAACCCAGTCACTGAGGAACATAACCCAGTCACTATACAGCATAACCCAGTCACTGTTTAACATAACCCAGTCACTGTTTAACATAACCCAGTCACTAAGGAACATAACCCATTCACTGTTTAACATACCCAGTCACTGTACATTATAACCCACTCACTGAATAATATAACCCAGTCACTGAACAACATAACCCAGTCACTGTTTAACATAACACAGTCACTGTTCAACATAACCCAGTCACTGTTCAACATAACCCAGTCACTGAGGAACATAACCCAGTCACTGAACAACATAACCCAGTCACTGTTCAACATAACCCAGTCACTGAACAACATAACCCAGTCACTGTATAACATAACCCAGTCACTGTTCAACATAACCCAGTCACTGAACAACATAACCCAGTCACTGTTTTAACTGGGTTATGTTAAACAGTGACTGGGTTATGTTAAACAGTGACTGGGTTAGGTTAAATAGTAACTGGGTTATGTTGTTTAGTGACTGGGTTATGTTGAACAGTGACTGGGTTATGTTGAACAGTGACTGGGTTATGTTGTTCAGTGACTGGGTTATGTTGAACAGTGACTGGGTAATGTTGAACAGTGACTGGGTTATGTTAAACAGTGACTGGCTTATGTTAAACAGTGACTGGGTTATGTTGTTCAGTGACTGGGTTATGTTAAACAGTGACTGGGTTATGTTCCTCAGTGACTTGGTTATGTTAAACAGTGACTGGGTTATATTAAACAGTGACTGGGTTATGTTGTTCAGTGACTGGGTTATGTTAAACAGTGACTGGGTTATGTTGTTCAGTGACTGGGTTATGTTAAACAGTGACTGGGTTATGTTGAACAGTGACTGGATTATGTTAAACAGTGACTGGGTTATGTTGTTCAGTGACTGCGTTGTGTTAAACAGTGACTGGGTTATGTTGTTCAGTGACTGGGTTATGTTGTTCAGTGAGTGGGTTATGTTAAACAGTGACTGGGTTATGTTCCTCAGTGACTGGGTTATGTTAAACAGTGACTGGGTTATGTTGTTCCCCAGAGAATGGATATACCGTAGCCCAACTGGTGTAGTTCTCATAAAATGTAATGTGAAACCCTAGACATCTCCGTCCTCATCTTTGCCTCATTATTAGTTTATTGGAAGTAGAATAAATAATGCATACTTACATCTTCTCTTGCTTTGCTTTGTTTCTTTTGGTTGTTTCGTTTGTCTCTGTCATATCCCTGGTGACATTCCAAGATTTTTTTGCCCATAATAATGAAAGGGATAGCATCATATTCTATATGGGGTTCAGCATTTTCCTTTGTGTCCACAAATCTGATATGGGATTTATCAATCTCTCCTACATCTACAGTAATTGCAAAAGAATTTTCAGTGTAAATTGGTATTAACAAATGTGAATCTGATAAAGGGGGGGGGGGGGGTTACTTTGAACAAATACATAAAAAAGTTTCTAAGTTCAACTTCTCAACTTTTCTGGAGAATAAGTTGAGAAGTTTTTAAAATGTTTACAACACCCAAAACACCAACAACACAGACAATGGACAAATTTCAATCACAAAAGCTCATGTGAGCCTAGAATGGGGATGGTTATCTTCCTATTACTTGTTTGACCCGCGTGGTTTCGACATAAATCCATGTTCGACACAAGTGGTTTTGTTCTGAAGCAATTAATTAACACTTGCAACAGTTTCACATTTTCTTTTTGTCTACATAGGATTTTTTTTTATCGACAATGCATATTTTAATTATTAATTTAAAAGCTATTATGTTATCAATATACAGCTACCAATGTACTTACCTGTGAGCAGGTCAAAACCACTTAATAGGTCGTAACCATGCAGGTCAAACACGGAATCAAAATGTAACCATCCGACACCATGAGTCTATGGTTCAGGTGAGCTTAAAATGGTTACAATAATGAGAAGATTCAAGAAATTGTTTTGCTAAAGTTGCATTTAAAAATAAAATATCGTAGCGAGAGATTACCAACATCCTTTCCAAATTGTTTGGAACTTTTTAAACATCGGAACCTAGAGGAAGGTGCATAATCATACTCCTGTAACAACTTGTCCAATTGTGTGGAAGATGTCACATACCCAGATAGTGATGTTGATTTTACATCGAACAGATCTTTCCAAGTGTCACTATAGATAAGAAAAAAAAAATATAATAAAAAAACAACTGTTAACACTCGACTAAATTTGGCACCCTCTCTCATTGAATCCGGGTATTATCAGTGATTATATCTTTACAAAACTTTATCCAGGTGTTGAGAATTTCTTGAATACCGCATATTCACTATATCATAAATATCTTCATACAACATTCTTACCTTGTTTCTTCATCCATTTCATACAGTTGCTGAGATGAAAGGATAACGGCATTCGAACCTTTCCTTACTTGGATTTCCCGCCTCAATGTCACGAAAAATTACAATCGGGTTCGGTGTTAAAGCAAATTGTACGTTTGAAAACCATACCGGAAATAATTTTCCCGGAAATCGTGACTGGGTTATGTTATAGACTTCCCTCGAAAAAAGTTGAAAACGTAACAACAAAGAGTAGTGTAATATTTTATGTCATCCCGATCCCGACTGAATTTCAAATACGTTGTTAATTGAAATAATAATTTTACCACATAATTTTACAATTCTTTTTCACATTATTTTTCATTTAATTTTATTTTTTAAGTTATATAGAATTCATAGTTATTAACTCTGGCGTAAAATTATTTGAAAAAATAATTAAAATAACACAAAGTATGATGAAGTCTTCATACATTAGTATTCCATTGAAAATAAGCATAACACCTGGCATAATATTGTTACGTTCCGATAAGTTTACCTGTGAAATTCGGATTAACCGTTGTTGACAAGTTCCGAATAAACGGACCCTGAACCCGATGTGTATAAACTACTAAAATATTTGTCTATGAACAATGAACGAAAGAATTGAACAATAATTGATTTATTTGAACTTTATCAATTTGATTTATGTATTGTAATGACAAAGCGTGATATTGTATATGTTCTATATAGGTACAACGTTATTTAGTAATTTTAGTGGTCAAAACCCGCTAACTTACAAATTAGATATTGATTGTGACGTTATTGGTATCTGACGTTTATACGTCATCATAACAACTTTTGTCTATAAAAGACAGCTGTTTTGTGTTTAGAAGTCAGTCTGCATTGGGTTGCGACTCCGTATACTTCGGGTGTAAGACAGTGGTATGTACAAACAGTACCAAGTCTATGTATACGAAATCATTAGTGAAGAGTCATTCAGAGTAGAAACGTCCTGGATTGACCATTGGTTCGTCATCTTTGTATTAACCAAATAACGTTGTACCAACCAGGTTTATCATTGTGCTTATAATTGAACCATTTGATCGTCTTAATAAATATCATAAACTTTACAACGTGTTATTCGTCACGGTTCTAGTGCAGATATTATAGTGAACTAAAAATTGGTCATTTCGCCAATTATTCAGTGGACCAAAAATTGGTCATTATTCCGATTGTATATAAACTTTGTGGATAACCATTTCAACCTTGACCAGTTAACAGTAACCAACAGCGGCCCACGATTAACTGATTAAGTAATAACCTTATACCCTCGGTTTCGTTACATTGGTGGCAGCGGTGGGATACGCTGTTTAAGAAAATTGTGACATTTAAAAAAAATATATAAAGATGTCAAGGAACGACGAAGTTATGGAGGAAAATGACCATATTTCAGGACCACAAGAGCATCAATTTATCGAAGGTACTCCAAGCAGAGAAGTGCTTTTGCGGGTTAATAACAACGACCAAATAGGAGATGGCGGCGGAGTAAGTTCATGTACACAAGACAGTTTACAGATAATTCTAAATGAATTAAAAATTTTGAAGTCGCAAATGAGTTCGTTACAAAATCAA
Organism: Saccostrea echinata; assembly: GCF_033153115.1. NCBI lineage: Eukaryota > Metazoa > Mollusca > Bivalvia > Ostreida > Ostreidae > Saccostrea > Saccostrea echinata. The sequence goes on along the minus strand of NW_026889760.1, from coordinate 2,896,390 downwards.
GTGAGACCAACATGTGCTGACAGCCAACATGTAGACCAAAACAGTGTGCGATTCTGTACCAATACCACGTCTGAAGAGGACCAAATACGTAACGAACATCGACCATATAGAAATACATCTCGACAAAATTCGTATGACGTATCTCGTGATTATGAAGATTCAAGAACAAGTTGGTCAAACCCGATGGTATCACGCAGCTTCACTAACAACGCTAGAACCAACGAATTTCAGCCGACCATGCGCAGCTTTGAGTACGATGTACCAAATTATGGTCACACAAGACAAGTCCATGACCACAGATTCAGGCGAACACCAGAACCAAAAGGGAGAAAACCAGCAACATTTGATGGTGCCATGAACTGGAACGACTACATAGTTCATTTTGACATGATCGCCCAATTAAACTACTGGGATGAGGAAACGAAGGCATTAGAGTTGGCTACCAGTCTACGCGGCCCGGCATTAAGCGTGTTGAGTGATCTACGACCAGAATATCGATATAATTTTCGCCACCTTGTTTCCGCACTTTCAGCGAGATTTGACCCAGAAAATCAAACAGAGATCCACAAAGCACAACTTAAGAGTCGAACACGGAAGAGAAACGAAACTATCACAGAATTAATGCAAGACATAAAACGACTTGTAAGGATGTCATATCCAAACGCACCTTTAGGTTTCCGTGACCAAATAGCTAAAGATTCGTTCATCGAAAGTTTAAATGACCAAGAAATGGAATGGGCAGTGTTTCAAGGAAGACCTAAAAACCTAGAAGATGCAGTGCGACTGGCATTGGAATTTGAGGCCTTTCAACAAGCACGGGGGAGGCGAAATAAAGTTGCAGTACGTATGCAGAGAGAGGAACCAATGAACATAGATGGAAACGAGGATTATACACATCAAGTAGCTATGATCAGCCAAAACAAAGATAAGAAATTTTACAAGAAAGGTCCCTGTTTCTACTGCAAGAAAGATGGTCACATCAAAAGTGAATGTAGATTGCTACAACGACACCTCAAAGACGAAAAACACAGAAACCAAAGAAAACCAGATTACGCGGAAAACGTGACGACCAAGGAACCCGAGAACCAGGGAAACGCACTGTAGTTGACGTCGGCGGCCTAACGTCAACTACACAACAGAAAGGGCCACATGTTTTTGAAATAAAGGGTTCCAATAATAACTCATTAACAATGGATGTGTTTGTTAACAATGTTAAAATTAACTGTATTATTGACACTGGCTCAGCTATCACAGTTATTCATCCAAAGAAATATTACGAGATAGATAGATGTGTAAGACCTAAATTATCACCAAACCATAATAACTTACGAATGGCAAACGGTGAACTAGTGGTACCAGAAGGTCAGACAATACTTCAGATTCGTGTCAATGGGGAAATTATACAACATAGAGTGGTCGTCGCTGACGTTGAAGCACAGATGATCTTGGGTTTTGATTTTCTTAAAGAGCATAACTGTCAGTTACATTTGGGTGAAGGAACTCTTATCTTGGGAAACAAGAAATTATCATGTGACCTTAACATTGAACAAAGTCATGTATTCCAAATTTCCGTACAAGGAGCTTTACTACATGATAATAGTGATGGACTAAGCCGTCGACCATGTGCACCTTGTAACTACTGTGATAAGAAGGAGACAAACGACCAGACCAAAGAGGAATATGATAATCTAGTATTAAAGTTAAAAGAAGACCAAACCGACACTCGAAATTGGTACATGACAAAGACAAAAGAAGACCCTCAAAAGAAGCAGAATGCAGATCCAATATTAGCCAAAATAATAAAGTGGAAGACAGAGGACAGCAGACCAAATTGGCAGATAATAGCAAACGAACCAAAAGAGCTAAAGACATATTGGTCACAATGGAACCGGCTGATATTAAGGAATGGAATACTCTTCAGGACATGGGAAGAAAATGAACAAACGTTTTACCAGATGGTGGTACCAAAAGCACGTGTAAAAGAAATACTTAAGTCGTTACATCACAATCCTACGGGTGGACATTTGGTAATCTCCAAAACTACCGAGAAAATAAGAGAAAGGTTCTACTGGGCATCTTACAAAAACGATGTTGAGAAGCATATCAGAGGATGTACCGTTTGTGAAGCAAGGAAGAATACAGCAAGTGCAGCCAGAGGAAAACTGGGTCAGTATTTAGTTAGGAAACCACTGGAACGAGTGGCCATTGACATCCTTGGTCCTTTACCACGGACCAAGAAGGGTAACAAGTATGTTGTTATCATTTCGGATTATTTCACCAGATGGATAAAAACTTATCCGGTCAAAAACCAAGAGGCAATAACCATTGCAAAGGTTTTTGTAGGTGAATTTATTTCAAGGTATGGAGTCGCACTCCAGGTTCATACTGGCCAAAGCAAACAGTTTGAGTCGAAGTTGTTTCAAGACTTGTGTAAGATGTTACAAATAAAGAAAAGAAGAAAAACCCCATTCAATCTGAAGAGTGATGACCTAGTAGAGAGATTCAATCGAACGCTAGAAGATACGATAAGCAAGTATGTACAACCTAACCAAAAGAATTGGGACGAAGTTTTGCCATTTCTGATACTTGCCTACCGATCATCAGTTCATGAGACTACAGGATACAGTCCGGCAAAATTAAATTTTGGTAGAGAGTTAAAGCTACCTGTTGACCTTGTGTATGGGCACAATCCAAGGGAAACTTGTCATGAAAGCTACCACGAGTTCGTTGACGAGATGAAAACCAACTTAGAAGACATCCACGAGAAAGCCAGGAGAAAAATGATACTCGCGAACGAGAACCAGAAACGAAAATATGACACCAAGGCAAACCAGATTCAATACACCCCAGGACAACATGTGTGGATTGCATCAAAATCAAGGACCAAAGGAAGATGTCCCAAACTTCAGGTTCATTGGAATGGACCCTATGTAGTGTTACGTGCTGTGTCCGATTTGATATACAAAGTGAAAAAGTCTAAAGCCGAGAAACCAAAATATGTGCATCATGACCAGATGAAGCTGTTCCGTTGTGAAGCAGATGAGAATCTATCTCTGTAACGTGCATCTCTAAAAAGATATAAAAAAAAAATTCTTGATTGACTAAGCACCCGAAACGAGGACGTTTCGACTTAAGAGGGGGGTATTGTTACGTTCCGATAAGTTTACCTGTGAAATTCGGATTAACCGTTGTTGACAAGTTCCGAATAAACGGACCCTGAACCCGATGTGTATAAACTACTAAAATATTTGTCTATGAACAATGAACGAAAGAATTGAACAATAATTGATTTATTTGAACTTTATCAATTTGATTTATGTATTGTAATGACAAAGCGTGATATTGTATATGTTCTATATAGGTACAACGTTATTTAGTAATTTTAGTGGTCAAAACCCGCTAACTTACAAATTAGATATTGATTGTGACGTTATTGGTATCTGACGTTTATACGTCATCATAACAACTTTTGTCTATAAAAGACAGCTGTTTTGTGTTTAGAAGTCAGTCTGCATTGGGTTGCGACTCCGTATACTTCGGGTGTAAGACAGTGGTATGTACAAACAGTACCAAGTCTATGTATACGAAATCATTAGTGAAGAGTCATTCAGAGTAGAAACGTCCTGGATTGACCATTGGTTCGTCATCTTTGTATTAACCAAATAACGTTGTACCAACCAGGTTTATCATTGTGCTTATAATTGAACCATTTGATCGTCTTAATAAATATCATAAACTTTACAACGTGTTATTCGTCACGGTTCTAGTGCAGATATTATAGTGAACTAAAAATTGGTCATTTCGCCAATTATTCAGTGGACCAAAAATTGGTCATTATTCCGATTGTATATAAACTTTGTGGATAACCATTTCAACCTTGACCAGTTAACAGTAACCAACAGCGGCCCACGATTAACTGATTAAGTAATAACCTTATACCCTCGGTTTCGTTACAATATTCTTTTTTTAAATTTTATTTTGTTTTTGTATGATATATTGGTTATTTAAAACATAAATATTTCATTTACAAACAATAAATAATTAAAAATCATTAGGGTTCTCTAGGGTTCTTTAGAGTTCTCTAGGGTTCTCTGTTTAGTAGTACCCGGTCATAGGTCATTACGTAACCTAATCACACAGCGCAGTAATATTTACATAGAAAGACTTACTCTACTTAGCAATATAGCATATTTTTCATGCATAAAAATGTACATAATACCCAAGTAAAATAATAATCATTTTATTTACAATGTAAACGAGTAATTAATACAGTTCTTGATCGATTTTACATGGAGAATAGAAAACTACGTGTTATAAATTTCATGTCTGAGCTGCATAGTCTCAACGTTTACCTTTATTTTTCTTGTAGACCCCTGAATGCTATATTTTTTTTATTAAACTTTACTCACAATAAATTTGAAAATCTGTTGGAAAATATCAATGTAATGCAATCACGCCACAAACAGATGACAAACACTGCACTTCGGAAGTTCGGTAGGCACACCTCCATCATCGAGATCGTTGTCTTAACAATGTTAGCTGTCGCCTGTGTCTCCGTGTCAACATCATAATAAATATGCCTTATTGAAATCGTAGATTTTATGTTTCTGATCAAATTTTAAACTTGATTCCAAGTTAACTGGTCCGGACAAGTGTCTCCATCCATCCCTTTCCGACCGAAACTTTTTATTATCGAACATCGGACGTGTTTCTTGTGTTTTTTTAAACATCGAATATGGGTTCTCACGAATACAAAAATTCCCAGACACCAATATTCTCACTATAATTGATCACAAGTAGCTTTCACAGAATATTCCCTTCAAAATAGAATCCTTTGCCAGATGAATTTGAAGCGTAACCGCTTTTCAAGCCGATTTACACCTTGCGTAATTTGTCAAAATCTACGACGGACAGTTATTGCAATATTTATATTCGGTTATATTCGATTGTCCGTCTCAAATGTATATATAAGTAATAAATAACAAGTTTAAAAACTTCACTGGGAAATGAAGTGGGTCGGTACGCGATCAAATCTTCTGAGAAGGCCTTTGATCACGTGACCGACCCACTTCATTTCCCAGAGAAGTTTTTAAACTTGTTATTTATTTCTTAAATAAATCATAATAAGAAACACCGACAAGAAAGAAATAGATTTTTTTTAAATATTAAGTTATCGGTGTATTGAAAAACACAACGTACAAAGATATATATGACACCCTTAACGTGCAAACCGGGGTTAGGGGTGGGTTTAACAAATTTACTGAATATTTAATTATCCATCTATGGTTTTGATCTACCAACGAATTTAGATTTTCTTGAAAGAAACGAAATCATTTTTAATAAAGATAGTTTTGAGCGAACAATGAGCGAAAAGTTAGGTTTTCTTAAATAGAAAAAAAGAAATCATTTTAATATAATAGATTCCAGCAACCTGTGTAATACGTGCTCCAGCATCATCGGATACTCAAGGAGGATCTCGTCTTTTACTCATCAATTCAAATTCAACATGAAACATGCCCATGTCAAGTTTGTGCCATCCAGTAGACAACAGATATTTTCTGACAAGTATTCATAATTATCTGACAAGTTGACTTAACGTTCACCATTAAGTCGACATAATTATCTGACAAGTCGACATAACATCTGACAAGTCGACATAACTTTCTGACAAGTCAAAAATAACATCTAATAAGTCGACATCATTATCCAGCAAGTCGACAATATCTGATAAGTAGACTTTATATACATGTTTTTATGTCGAATTGTCAAATAGTTATGTCAACTTGTCAGGTAACTATGTTGACTTGTCAGAAGATTAAGTCGATTTGTCCGAAAATTGTCTACTTGTCAGAAAATTATGTCGATTTTTCAGATGTTTACTTGTTGGACAGGTACATGTATGTCGACTTGTCAGATATTATAGTGACAAGTAAATGTCAGTAGCATTAACAAGACACTGAGTTCCTAGTCATGATGATTATTATCTGACAAGTCCATTTGTTTGAACAATGATTTTCAGAATACTAATCCTCTTACTTTTTTGACCTTCTGCGCTTTGAATGTACTTTTGTATCAGTGGATCGACTGAATGATAATTTCATGAACAATTTATCTTATTAGAGAATATGGAAGCCTATGTAGGGCTAATTAAAAAATATTTTTGATTTCGATATGGCGAATTCTCGAATTTGTTAAAAAAGAATTCAATTCGTTATAGCAATATTTTACATTCGTTAGAAATAATTTAATATATGTAATAACAGATTTGTTGAATTAAGCTATACTAGTATGAGGAATTCTTGAATGTTGAATGTGCTATAACTTAATTATTAAATTGTTTAATCGAGTAATTGAATTTGTTATTACGAATTAAATTCGTTTAAATAAAGTCTAAAATTTGTTTAACGAATTAAATTCGTTTAAACAATTTTTTCGTTATATTGAATTAAAAATATTTGCAATTGCTGTAAAATGGGCTTCGGTAAAAATTCGATACAGCGAATAGTCAAATTCGATACAAAGAGTTGTCGAATTCGATACGAGTTTTCGAATTCGATACAATAGAATGTCAGATTCGTTTCAATGAATTTCGTTATACAAATTCAGGAATTCATTTCAACGAATTTCATTCGTCATAGCAAATTCTGAGTCCATTATATCAAATTCAAAAAATGAAATGAAATTAAAACTTAAAAACAAATTCGACAATTCGTTATATCGAATTCAAAAAATAATATTTCATAGGTCCTAAATGAGATTCCGTAGAAGAGGGAAATTTTTTATCATTTCAAGACACAGCTCCTTCATCCAATTTTTTCCTGGCTGCTTTGAAAAAAAACTGTGTATTGATTGGGACTAGATAAAGTTTATATATTGTATCTATATATCAAAAGCTATTACATGTATGATGGAAACTTGTGCACATTTACCAGATTAAACAAAACTCAAAAATAGATATTCGAATAATTTTTAACTAATTTAAAGTAAATTATACATCATTTGTAAAACGTCAAATTCAACATTTTTTCTACAATAATTTAGCATATACATGTATATATCCATAAGAAATTGAATTATTTCAGTCTGAAGAACTTTAAAATACGTCTTCCAAGGCTTCTTCTTTTTGTAGGCAATAACTTCTGAAACGAAAAAATAAAATGTCCCTAAAGAATAAAACATCTTAAACATTGCTCTAAAAAAACTTTATACAAATTTTCACATAATTCAACTAAGTCAATATGAACAATACATAGTACCTTTTCTATCACAGGTTCTGTCACATAGTTATCCTCAGATGCACGTGGAGGAACGTCCAAAACAGACACGGTTTCTTTTGGCATGGAACTCTAAAAGAAAAACAGAATGCAGTCGTTTTGATTTTCAAAGTTCATAAGCCATATAAAGTTTGTGATTTGCGTACATGACTCCTTCATTTCTACAGATGTACAAAACTGGACTGAAATTTACCTTTGAGCCGTCCTTGAAAAAATCCATATTAAATAAGAACAACTTTCGAGGAACAAAAGGGTCGTTGAAATCGTCGTCATCAACTTCAATTTTTCTTCCCAAATTCTATTTATGAAAAATTGTAAAGAAAAAAAAAGTATATTAGAAAAGTTATTGCATGATCTCTGAAAATGATTTCATTTTAAACAATAAATTACAACTCACTTGAGACTGGACCTGTATTCCATGTTGGACGTGTTCTACTTTCAATTCGACAGGATCCTCCTACATTCAAATGAAGGATTTTCTCAATTGAAAAGAAAGAAAAGCAAGTAAATAAGATTCGTTAAATTTTACCATAGCTAATGTCAAACTTACTCCTGAAGTTATTTCTTTAAGATTCCTTTTCTTCACCATCCCGATCACTTTTTTGATAAAGCCCTGAAGGAAAAAAAATCAAACGCTAGAAATTAGAAAAATACACACGTACGGCCAGACTTTATAATTTTCTTAATATATTCCTTGAGAAAATAATATCTTATGTAATTTTTTTTTATGTTTTCTTCTCTTTATTTCTTTAATGTTATACTAATATTAATATTGTTTTTTTTTAAATATATGATATGTCTAGATCTGCCAGCCAGACTTAGCCAATATTCATTAAGTGGGCATTGTGACTTATATTCGCCTACCTTAAAGACGCCGTCTTTTCGTTTCCTTGCCATCGTCTAAAAATGAATTTAAAGTAGAATGAAATAAATGTCTATAGGAATAAACTGGTCAAACAACAACGTTAATGTGTACTCCGACATTACCTACCATAAGCTCTTTGTGGATCGCTCCCATCATCTCCCGCTTTCTTGTTTTGTCAGATTTGATTCTGAGCATTGCACTGGGCTTTTTAGCTACTGCGCCCTTAAAAAAAGTGTTATATGCATTTCTTTCATTTGAAATTTGTGTATATATATTCATTATAATCGTAAATAATTTAGTCAATTTCGGTTAATCTCGGAAAAAGTTCAGGCAATCACTTCATTGTCTTTATCTGGGTTCAGTCGGAAAAGATTGGGGGGGGGGGGGGGAGGGGGTGAATGAAGAAAATGTTTTCAGTTCTTGCAATAAACAACCCACTATATGATTTCAATTTAGACTGAGAAGATTCTTGATTACGGAAAAAAATCGGAGAATGAAGAGAAACGAATAACTAATATTTTAGATCAACCACTGCATTAGAAAACTTGCAATCTGATTAAAATCAGATTCTCGATCCGCTCCTCCTTTTTTTAAAAAAAAAATTCTCGCTACACGAGATGTTTGTGGCGTAGTACGTACATGTAGTAAACGGAGTCAAGCAAACAGCTGATTTTAATCAGAATGGAAAAATTGAATATCTTAAACTATTCCCTTTTACTTACAATCATTGCCTTGTGATCTCTGCTCATGTTGCCTCGCACAGCTCCCATTCTCTTTGTTTCCTCTAAGTTAACAGTCTTGAAAAAAGCAAGATAAAAATACCTCATGATTTATTTATCTTGTATTTATTTTAATATTTTTCATCTCTAACAAATGAAAAACAAGATTTCTTATTTTGTATAAATTCCAAGATTTTTAGTTTCAATTCCAGAGAAGAGTTTACGAGTACAATTATCAAAGTTTAAAAAAAAAGTAAAGTGATTAACATTATATTTCAAAATACAAGTAACCAAGGTGATTAAAAACTGATTAAAAATATTGTGGTTAACCTGATAAGAACATTTTTATATTTCATATCACAGTAAATGATTAGTATTTATTATCTACCTTCTGTCTCTCCAGCTGCTCAGCCTCATTTGACCAGCTATAGCTGAATTTCAATATCTCCAGTTTTGTTTCCTAAAATTCAAAGTCAAACAATACCATATCATATATAACATACATTTACAAAAAGCAATTATAGTGATGTGGACAAGAACAGGTTTCCTTAACAAGTCTAAAATGTACTTGAAAAACAATTTATACACTTACCCCCTTGTCATTAAAATCTAATACTTTATTGTAATCCATCACTGGTAATTCTACAAAGTAAACAGTAAAATGTCAGTACTATAAATGTCTAACATTCATAAAGAAAACTGTAAATTAAAAATTCAATACCTTAACCGTTTTTAATTCACAGACTGACCTGCTTTCTGCAACCTTACATGTGGGATAGTTCCTTTTGTTTATAGTGATGATTGTGACGTTCTAGAGATATGATTGTGATGTCATCGTAACTGTCACGTCACGCCAAGAGAGTTTGTTTCTGATTTGAAAGTCATCTATCAAAATGTTTTAATACTGTTTCATCAAGTTTATATAACATTTCTAAAAATAACAAATGTTTCAAGAAATGCATGTCATGTTGCAGTTTGAATTCATTTTTGCCTTCGTACATACATGTACTTCGTATATATAAAGCTGGACCTCTTCATAACACAAGGTCATCGATCCTTAGTGCAAGAGGCTTTGAGCCTTTGATGCTCAGATTATAATTATGACTGAAAAATTACCTCACCCATATATCCGCCGGGCGAACATGATGCCATCTACTTTATGTAAAAAAAAATAGTAAAAACTCATTCCAGTTTTTCAAAATGTCCCTTTGTTGTCATGCAGACATTGATATATTTTTGTGTAAATTTTTGACCCCTTCTATGGTCACATTATAGCCCCGAGGGCCAGGATTTGAACAAATTCGTTTAAATTTACTGACAAACAACGACAAAACTATCATTTTAATTTTAAGTTTTAAATTTTTTAGGTGGAGGTTAATTGAAAAACTTACATGATGTGGTGTATTTACCTACGTATAAGTTTGTAAAGATCGTAAATTTCATCGCCACTTTTTTTTTCCGAACATGTTTTACTGTTAGTTTAGTTTCAAAAGTTTTGTTTAAAGACCGCCTCCCTCTTTTAGTAGTATAGTCAAATCCGTCCTTGCAAATGTAAATGTATTCCAAAAAGTCTTCTTACATGTAATAAGAGATAGGAATCTTAAGCTTGGAGACACCCCCCCCCCCCTTGTTTTTTTGTATTTCGATAGACTCGATTTTAGCAAGAGTTATTTCCCGTTGGTCGCCATATTGGGGGTCAACAAGCCAAAATTCCTTCATTATTTAATCAATTTAAACTTGTCATACTGGGCAATTCGGTAGAATAACCGTTTTCTTCTTTACGAATATATGTTAACACAAGGTTCCTTTAATTCATAATACTAGTACTTCGAAGATTTTTGCCCTCATATTTCTGCCATACAAGTTTCAAATTCGTTGCTCAAAAGAGGAAAATTCGCTAGTTTGACCTCCTAGATGGCGGCCAAGGGAAATATAACTCGAAGGGAAAATACGTCATACGAAAACTACCTATTTCAGGTAAGATGTCAACTACATGTATTCTTTCAGGTTGAGTACATGTTGTATATAAAAGTAAAGTTTTTCGGCGTTTTTTAGATAAAGACAGAGGTCACAAAGCGTGGACCATCGTAACGTTTTCTACAATTATTTTTTTCTGGAGACAACATTAGCATTTACAAACAACTTTATATCTGTTACTTATTGCGATATAATCTTTCAAGAATTAGAATAAATTACATGTGTGTTTCGCTTCTCTTTGTCAGTACATGAAGCTGATCGCCCATCATACCACCAACCAATGATTATACATGTACATATTATACGATAGAACTTCATTTCCGGCATTCAATGTGTCATCTGTTAATTGGTTGATTAACGTCCCTTTGAAAGATTATTTCATTCACAATAGATGTAAACGGATGCCGCTGAAGGGCTTTAAATTTTATGCTTTACTTAGCAATTAGGAACATTGTTCACCAAATTAACGTTTGCTGTGACATGTGGCCTATGATTTTAAAGAGGCCTGGACACGTACAGTTGCACTGTTTACAATCATATATTTTTATTCAAAAAAGCCTCAGTTTAATGATTTGAACTAACATGAATATTCTAAGAATTCAATGACAACAACATTTTTCATAACATCACGTCAAATACTTCTGTTTGTAAACAGGACACAAGCTCTGTTATTTTTACCGGGTGTGTTATTTGTTTAGTCTGCACACATCACTGAGCACGGACTGACAATACTGGTAAGTTAAATTGGTTTTGCTCTCTCGCACTTCCACTCTGAACTTTCTGGATTATAGTTTTCATAATTTTCTTAAGTATTAAGGATAAGGCCATCTTAAAAAAAAAATGTTTGTTTGCCCTCTCCTGACTCAGTCTAAAAAGAATTGGGTCGGTAGGTAGATGGGAAATTCTTTTTTCCCGAAAATTTAAAAAAAAATACTTGTTGACAGGATGATAAAATTCAGAGGAAAAGGGAAAAAAAAACATGTCCTGGAGTTTTAAAATTTTTAAAGGGAGCATACATCTTCGCTAGCCAAGGGTTTCTGATACGCTACTCTCCTCATAGGAGAGTAGCGTATCAGAAACCCTTGGCTAGCGAAGATGAGGGAGCATAATGAAAACGTAAAATATTCTAAATGGAACAATATAAATTATACTGTAACTGTAAAATCCTTGCTAAATTTTAGAAAAAAGAATAAGCCTTCTGGTATTTTAAATGTACAAGATACTTAAAGATAAAAAGTTTCCGATTTTTATCGCAAAAAATGAAGATATTATCATAGAAACAATTTTTACAATTATCAAGTAGTTTGTTATCCTCTGGTACAAATCCACCATAAAAGGTCTTCTAAAAATGGGTCTGCTAATGGCTCCGTTTCTTGGTAAAAATACGTAATACTATTTCCCTTTTTTTTTTAAATACAATTTGCAAATAAATAAACCAAAATCACGACATATGTAATGAGCAAAAACAGAAACGAGAAAAAGTTATTTTTTTCCTCAAATAAATGTATTTATTTATTAAGAAAATTCAAATAAATTCGCATTGTATTGAATAGAGCGGCGGACATGTACATACATGTACTTATAGAAAACGATCGACCAGAATTATTGTTTTACCGCAATGCCTGACGGAGCCAAAGTATCGGTTTTCGGATTTCACTCCGTTTTAGGGGTTCGTCTAGACTAATCACGGAGCGATCACTCTACTTATTATGACTGAACTGCAATCATGGGGGATGAGGGTTATCTTTCTTTTCATGCCAGTTTTCCACACCGTACTTCATATTCACACCTCTGCGTGATATGTTGCTAATGGAGGATGTTGTTAATTGTTTGATTGTGATCGGCTGTGACTAATGTCAACTCCAGCAAATCAATCTTACATTCACCTCTGTTGTTGGGTCGCGCTTGTTTCAATTCATTATAACTGAATGACTGTGCTAATGTTTGTCCTTAAAGGTATATATTTACTAATTAATATAGATCGAGATCTATTTTGTTAAATTTCACATAACCCTTGGATTATTATCATGTTTTTACTTACGTAAAAAATCTTGACGGGAGCCCATTGCAGGACGTCTGAGAGGGGAGCATAAGCATAGCATCATACGGGAGAGAATTCGTATATTTGTAATTAACTATGTACATGTATTTTGAATTGAAAATCTCATAATTAAGGAAAAAATGGCGATTCTTCATCTTAACTGGGACTCCCCTAAAGAAAAGTTTAAATGTGAAAATTACAAGTAATATATTATGTAACTGTGGATTTATTGATGAAGAATACCTTAATGAATTAGATATGTAAATCATTATCAAATGAATAAAATAAATATACATTGAAATTCTGTGACTTACTGCATGACATCTATTAATAGTTGTGTGTAAAAAAAAAAAAAAAAAAAAAAAAAAAAAAAAACTTTGGAATGAAGTACATTTTGCCTACACACAACTTGGCTTTTCCCATGGCTATTTCAATTTATTTTTTTTTATTTATTTATTTATTTTATTTATTTATTTATTGTTTGTTTGTTTGGTTTGTTTATTTATTATTTTAGTAAATGAAAGAACTTAATAAAAAGAAAATGGGGTAAACTCCCCTATCAGAGAGACAGTCCCTCTTAATCAATATGTCTGTGACGTCATTTAATAACACCTGAGAAGGTGAACAAATCTATAGACAAATAGTTAATCCTTTAACAAAGAAACTTTCACCATTTGTTTAAGTCAAATGGACAACAACACGTAAAATGAAAACAATTACCTACAAAAACAGCAGAAAAAAATCTCCATTGATCTTAGCAAACTACATGTATATTAACAAAATGACACCTTTGAGCAATTATACAAAAACTAAAATCATTTAAATTTTCGAAAGAAAGTTAAATTTGTTATTTTTGACAAATACGTTGTATTAGAGTTACATGTATTCATGTGTAGTAATAAATTTATCAACTAACTTGAGAATTAAAAATATGTTACAATACATATATCTTATTTATTTTCAACAATATTTTTCTAAGTATTTTTAAATTAATTCAATTAATTTGTTTATTTATTTGAGAAGTATATTGAATAAGTTAGTTAATTTTTGTGTCATATTTATATATTGCGCTCGTACATGTAATCATGAAAAATAAATTAGACTAATGAGTTATCTTTCATACGTTCAGAACGATCCAAATCAAGTATAGATTTCTGATTAGCAAATATTGCACTATCTTTCCAAGATTTATTTACCTTTTTCTTAAAAGGGAGGGGGTTTAAACATAAATGTGAATGTTTACTAGGTACTGAATTTGTTTACATCAACAATATTGATCATATATCATAACATCACATCACCATGAATAGACAATTTAAAGTATGGTAACTCAGGGCTGCTCTTCTTTCACCTACAAGTCAACTCAAGGTTTTGTTGAAACTGACCCCACTTCATTGTTTAGTCAGGCGATACCTATTTTATTTAAACTTTACAAGCTTTGCTCTCCAGCTTTTTAAAAAATTCACGGTCTTCGATCGAGAATAATAGCATATGCATCTGCTGTGTTTCTACTGGTAAATCGGGTGTTCTTATTTCAACTGTGTCTGGGCTCCAACGTGGCTTCGAATGACGCGTCCTTTCTTGCAGCAAGTCTTACGTCTCTTTCTTTTTCAAGCAATTGTTGTGTACAGTGCCACTCAAGTGGTTAAAAATATCCAAGAAGAACTCGGGAAAAAAATAAAACACCGAATTCAAATAAAAGATGAAAATTATAATGAATCAATTTCAATCAAATCATATATTTGTTGTAAACAGATAAATTCATCCAAAACTTATATAATGAATAAGGTGAGGCAAGCAGTCATCGATTTCAAATACAAATGATCTGTGAACAGGGCATAAAACATGGGCCCTTGGAAAATTCCAGGGGTGGGATCACGTGCCTACGAGGAGTAAGCATCCCTTGTCGACCGGTCACACCCGCCGTGAGCCCTACATGTACCTATTGATTAGGTAGACGGAATATCCCGTAGTCAAATTTAGTATAAAAGCAAAGGCCTATATATATGACATTTTGAAATGTTTCAATCAAAATACGGTCCAGTGATAGGTTATATTTGTTAACAAGGTCATTATAACGATCAAGGATATAAATAAGTAAAACAAAAACATTTATGAATAAAAATAAATTTGTTTTGAGACGTGATTGTTTAAAGGGATATCCTTTCCATGACACTACCCTTAGCCCCAACCCCTCTCTCCCTATACACAAACATTCAAACATCTATCTACATTTTGATTTTCTTCTTTTTCGCACTCAGTAATTTGTAGTTTGGAAGCCTGAGTTCAGGGATAAAAAAAATAACAAAAATTATACTCTATGGATATTATTAACCTATCAAATTGATTGTTTGTTTATTTTTTTTAATAAAAAAGGCGGAAATTCTACTCAAACTTAACTTTTTGTAAGTATTCGTATCTCTTACTTTTAATAGCATTAAGCAGCTGTTAAGCGTATTCCATATGACATGTATAGTAAATAATATTGATTATCGGTTATCGGTTTTTAAACGAGTACATTATTTATATTAACCCATTCTGTTTATTGATTGATCTGTGTAATATTTCATTAAATTTACAAGTACACGAACATGTGTATAAACATATTATTCCATGAATATTTTCAAACTGTCCATAGCTTGTATCAGTGTCTATAGCTTTTGGACAAAATGATGTCAATTTCAATCAAATTTATTAATTGAACAGAGAAAAAAATCAATGTTGTGCGTCGTTGAATCTGTGCTTCAAAGATGATCAATGAGCAGACTGCTCACGTCTTCTCCAGGTAACATATTCACCCAAGCCATCGATTTTAGATTAATGATGTCCGTGTGCATTCATCCTACGCACAAGCACTGACCATGGAGGCCAGATTCTTCGGTGAATTGCACGATCGATACACAGAATGTCAATAACCACTGACCAGCATGTAGCATAGATATACCAGGTATTCTATCTGAATACATGCATGCTCTTTCAATAATCTAAATTTAACCTGCACAGATAACTACGTCATTACTTAAATTGAATGACTTTCAAGTTCATCAGACGTTTAAAGGAGGTTAAAACTCTCTTCTAAGAAATATAACTCAAATATTGATTTTTCCCTATATGAAATTCATGAAATTTTCCTCATCAATGATTGAGATTTGGGTTGTGGTACCCTTTTATGTAATTTAATCTTTAGGGGATATTTAAAGGGTAAAATTAGGACTGATGCCTGTCTGTCTGGGTCCCAGACTATTATTCGTCGTTAAGCAAGATTAGCTTGAATTACACAAGATATTCAGGGTGCTTTTACATTTTTGTACAATCTGACCGTGTTTGTCAACACTGACCGGACATTTTGAAATTTCTGTTGCCACATAAAGATGCTATTGCACACCTCTTCTAAAACAAGTCTGCATAAACAAACATCTAGAATATACGAGGGGTGATCAAAAAGTTCGCGAACTATCTCTATATTTTCAAAACCACAATTCAGATCAAAATGAAATTTGGCACTCATATAGTCATACCTGTGTTCTATATATAGCAGTTTTATGTAATGTTTTGCTCCATGTTTGTGACTCACAATGTGAAAATGACGTCATTAGGTAGGTTACTTGTGACAAAAAATGATTGACTCAGTCTTACTCGAGCAACGAACGACTGTAAAGTTTAATGTGTATCTTGGAAATTCCTTTGCAGTAGCATATAATACTTTGTACAAAGTTTATGAAGACAAACGACTTGCCAGGAGTTCAATCTTTCATTGGATTGATTGTTTTAGTGAAAAAAAGGAGATGGTTAAAAATGATGTTTGTTCTCTTGCCCAGTGAAAGCAAGCTGGGGAAGAGATGTGTCCTCAGTTGAGCAATTTGATATGAATGACCGCCAAGTTACAGTTAGAAAAATAGTTGAATATCTTACCAATAATACAGTTATTAAATCCCTAAAATATCGTTTACTTTAGACTTGAATCATATCAGATATGATAAAAAGAAGGCGCCATGCCCTGTATCCACATTAGAGAAACGGCGCTCCCAAGACAGAAGACTAGGGTTGTGATGGTCACCTTGCTCATTCTGGGAAAGGATATCCCTATATCCACCCATCCTATTGACGAGATTTGGCCATTAATGACAAGTTGACCGTTCTTGTTATAAAAAATAACTTGCATGGTAAGAAACATAAGACTCGGAAAAATCTTTTATATCTTGTGAACGGAACGCTTCATATCACGTGAGCGCCTGTATCACGTGATTCGCGCATGGGCAGAACGGTGGCAGATGTGCATTTAAATCGGAGAGGACTACTTAAAAAAATGATGAACACTAAAACCTAATTTCATTTCTTTATGGAAGTTATTCAATTAGTTCGCGAACTTTTTGATCACCCCTCGTATGTTTAGTAATTTTTGTATATATATTTTTTAATTATACAAAAATTTTCATCAATTGATATCTTTTCGAAACCCCTGGTAATGCATGCTGATTTTTCGTCTACGAACATCTAATGGCATTATAATCTTAAATTAAGAATATCTTGAAAAATTATCTGTAGGTAAGGTACGTAGCGTATGTCCTTAAATCAGCAAGAAAAAAAAATTACCTGTCAGCGTTGCATAAAAATGAGGACACCTTAAGGACACCCACCCACCTATTTTAAATCCTGGGCATACCTGATACTGATTTATTTAGTAAACCATTAAATGAGAACTAGATCTAAAAAAAAATTCCTCATATCCATAACCACATCGATAAATAGTCCCGAGGGCCTCCATCCAATGGAATATTGAAATCAGTCCGCCACATTAAATGGCCGTTTGTTATCGAAACTAATATTACAAATCGTCATAATTGTTGTATATATGGTATAACTTCAGAAGCAGGTAAGATGTATATATAGGGATTTAACACCTATAACAGCTGCCATCGACAAGCACCAATCTATGCCATGAGATTGAATCAGTAAAGACAGACCAATCCTTTTTCATTAATTTTTAATCTGTAGGACAGACGGGGTATCTTTGCGTGCGCATGCGTCCGAAGCAGGATATTTCTTAAAAGATTACACTTTGTGCGAACAAGCTCCGTTTTGACATATACAAGGCAGGTTAAAAACTTTCTCTGAAGTTATGTCCAAAGTATATACTTCAAAAATGTATAATATACTAAAATAATTTACTTCATGTTAGCTAAATTTTCTACTTCATTAAATTAATTTAATATTTCATTGTCCTTTCCAGGAAAACTTGTTCATGTAATCAGTGCAAGGTCCTAATACTTTGGTTCACACGAGGTTGAAAGAGATTGGCTGAATGTATAATAAATAGAAAGATGGTGTTTTGTGCCCCCCCTTTTTTTTCAACTACACTGCACTCATCTTTATTTTTCGGTCTTTGTGCTTGTATTGAAAAAAAAAACCCATAAATCAAGACCTGAATAATAAAACATTAAATTGCCGTTGTGCTGATGTAATATCACAGTGAATATGCTGAATAGGGTAATATGCTGATTAGTGGCAAAGAACTCGAATAGAAGATCAAAATGGAAATACAAACATCATAAACACCGTCTATAAACGCAAAAGACAAATTTTACCGTCTTTAATTTTCTAACAGACATATAAAGTAATAAAATCTACAGAAAGACAAATCCGAACAAGAGATTTTACTGTCCGCAATTTTGGGGAGTTTTAAAGAATAAAAAAAAGAAAGAAAATTTTCTAAGCAAACAACAGATTGCAAAAAAATCACACTTGATACATGTAACATGAACTCGAAATTATTGTGTCATTACTTGTATAACATAGCCAAAAAGCATGTGCATACATTGTACAAATCCTTTTGCAATTCAAAGTTAAGAATCAAATTAAGCATATAAGTAAAGCTTATTGCAGCCTATCATAGATCTGATACTTAAATTTGATAGGATAGGCCAAAAAAAAAAATTGCCATTTATAATTCACCAATTTCAAGGTTAAAAGTAAGTCCTTAGTCAACTGTGATAGTGGTATTAAAACGTTTTGTCTTATTGTACCCAAGTCTATGTACTGTAGTTAATAACGAGAAGAGGTCAGCCATTATCACATTAAACATTATATATATATATGTATATATATATATATATATATATATATATATATATATATATATATATATATATATATATATATATATATATATATATATATATATATTCTTCATTTATAAGTGACAAGGCATAGATCTAAACAAAGTCATTTTCGTTGGTTGTAATTTAAAAATGCCCGCCTAAATTGCAGTAGAATGAAGTTCAAATGAGGTTAGAGGACAAATACTTAAAAAGACAATGATTTCAAGGTCAAAGTTCAAAGCTATTTGACCCCTAGTCATCTCCGATTGCAATAATTTAATCTCGTCCTGTAAGGTTTGAGGATGATAATTAAGTAGTCAAGGATTACTTTTTGATAAAGAATGAGGGCGCATTTCAAATGGATTCGGCAGGAATCTGCCAGGGCGCGCTTGAAAAATGAAAACTTCATTGAGTTTTTACATGAACATGTATAATTCTAATGACACACTGCGTTCCTGTGATTTAAGAAAAAGAAATATTTTCTCATACTTGTTTTGAATTGATAAATTATGCCATTAAATATGGCTAGATGCGTTATTTGGTACAAAATATTACATTTTCCAACAAGTTTTTCTGTTAATTTGCTATCTCTGGGTCAGCTTTCCACGAAATTAAAACCTGATTTGTATACACTTTAAGTCATCAAAACGCGCGAATACATGTATTTATTAAAATTGGAGAGAAGATACAGAGACCATAAAATATGAGCCCCCTATCAAATTGTAAATTTGTGAAAATGCAATGCTTTATTGGTGGTTTTTCACACACTGGTAGGTCGCCTGCGTAGCGCAGTGGTAGAACGTCTGCTCTAGAGTCGCGAAGTAAGGAGTTGATCCTTACGTCGCGGGTTCGAATCCCACTGTGGGACGTAGAGACCGGTCCTTCTTCGGTTGAGACCGTATAAACTGGGGTCCCGTGTCGCAGTAGGTGCTGGCACGAAAAAGATCCCTCACTGCTCAATGGCCCTCAGTGCCGAGAAAAGGTAAGAAAAATTTGCAGCTCTCCATCGGCAAGTGGTGGCATCTCCATGTGAGTGAAAAATTCTCGAGAGAGAGACGTTAAACAACAATCAAACAAACAAAATCATCCACTAGTACGTTATTTCTTGAAAAGCAACCTACATGTAACTGTAATGGTCCTCCCCCGATCAGTGTCTGAGGGTGGAGTAAACAAACATCTACACAACATAAAGTGATTGTTTGCTGATTTAACAAATGTCGGGCTGAATGAAGAGATTTTAAAAGCTGATTTCGATATGATTCTTTGGATGATTTTGCACTAACTGACACTATATCATATGAGCCCTCCTAGAACGTTTAAAGAACTAGGTCTATATAATTATGCATATAGTGACACAAAACAAAATATGCATAAAGTAAGACAAAACTAACATATTTGATGGTTCTAGCATAATAATTTGATAATTAAAATCATGCCATAACGTCATTTCTTCATAAGAAATTCATGTTATTTTGTCCAGCCATAAAATTTTTGAAGACAATTGTGCAAAGCTGCTTCTTACTGACAAGAGAGTCAAAAATTAAAAAACAACATCCACTAATTCTGATCAAGAATTGTGGTACTGGTTTCTATGGTGTTTATTAAAAAGAATAGATACGTCTAGTTTTCTATACACTGTCCCTTTTCCACGATAGGGAAAGAGTAATATAATTATATATTGAAATATATATGTAAAGCTGCGTGAAGGTTTTCTTTGACTGGTTGGAGACCTATTATGATTTAGAGATCGACAGATATCAAATAAGAGTATGTTTCTCACGTGTTTCTGAAAACAATCACCTCACTGGCCCAATGTAGAAAGTACATATTAATTGCCATCATATAATCATGCAAAACCGAGAAAAAAAATGCCATGGCTTAAGGTATCCGACCCATATTAGGACTTAATATTCTAACCTTAAATATCTATCATGTATTAAATACTCTGATATTAATTCAAAGCTCTTTAGAGTAGAAATGGATTTACCAAGAGAAATTTTCAAAAAATTTATTACCTAAGCAGAAATTAATTAATGAAAATTGCACTGAGGTCTATGGGGACAAGCACATTTTAGAAAATAAAAATTGAAATACTAAGAATATCAATAAATGCTATGGTGGAAAGATGTATTTCATCGTTAAGAATAGAAAAACAATTGAAAACTAATTTTTTACCAAACAGATTCATTAGATTTGATTTTTTATTTATTAAAAGCAAAGGGGGATAACTCTTCAAGGACAGGACATGGTCATGAATTAGGACACATTCTGCTCTTACATACTGATACTAAAACATGAAAATTATGATTATATAATGAGTATTCAGCTCATACATATCTGTAATGCATTCAGATTCATTAAATCTGAGGCTATTATGGGTCGGATACCTTAACCCTAACTAAGGAGCCTAAATAAGAATAATTTCAAATTGGCATTCCATTATTAAATCCCTTCGTCAAGGGTGCTTTATATACTATGTTGTTGGTTTTGTGTGAGGCGTAGGTAATTTGTGGAAACCCTACGGGCTTAAAGGTTACCGTGTGTTAATGAATGGCAGAACGAAAAAGTGTTTTTATTAAGTACTCAGTAAGCCTTTTCTAAAAAAAAAAATATATACACCCAACGGCACACTGTTAAGAAGATAGGAAAAAACACAGAACGCATGGAAAGCAAACTCATTGATCCACAAACATACAAATCCAAAATGTTTTGGGAACACAATGTATGTGAAGTACACTGTAACTGTGTGCCTTGCCTCAATTGAAATTCTATGTACATGTAAAATTGGATGTACCAAATTGTGTGTTTTGAGCGCAAAAAATTACTAGTATACACTTACTTTTTTAGGAGTTAAGTACTGAACTTTATAATATACATGTATTTACACCTTGGGGGGAGGGGGTATGTTGATCGAAAAACAGGATTTAAAGAACTACACCAGATTAATATTGAACCAGTTCTTCTGATACATGTATATTTCATTTTGCCAAATAAAATTATGGAATTTTATCAGTGGAGCAAATTTCATATTTATTTTCTACTTTAAACTTTTTCATAGACTTGTTTCAAATATTCATTGCAGAAATATTTTCAATATTGAATTTTGGTTTCGATGGGTTAATATTTTAATATTTGTGGGAAAAATTAAACTATCCGTTTGTTTATTTATTCCTTAAGCTATATGCCTTATCAGATCACATCAAAAGTCATTGTGGCATATTTTGATTTTAGCTTGAAAATGCAAATTTCTGTGTTTTATTTACGTATTCAACCACTTTACTATCTTGTAGTTTTGTTTTCCAATAAAATAAATGAATAAATAAAAGTTATAAAATATGTCATAACAATATAAACAAAGTCAATTTGATAAGATAAAAGAGGTTAATATTGGATAAACATAACCCAGGGCGGAGAAACTACGTCATATAGGGTTATCGCTTAAGTTTTCAATGGCGGACTTTTCGAGCGCCTCGAGGTAAGTTTTTCTTTCAATTTATCTAATTTTAAGTGAAGAGGTTAAAATAATTTCAGGCAAAGTACTTCAACTACTTTATGAGATGTGTTAACATATATAAATGACTGAAAAAGCCAGTATTTATCGTAACAACCCCCGGCAAACTTGAAAAGATGTGAGGTTATCGCCAACAATAACGTGCCGTTTTTGACAAATGCAGGTGATAACATAGTTATTCAGAATTATGTTCAAAATATTTATCGAGATTTTAGTTATAAATACAATTACCTTGAACGTATGATTATTTTCTTCTAAAATTAACATGCAACTGTTGGCAAACAATTAAAATTTTAAAAAGGTTGTCGCTCACATAGGTTTGATTTGAGGTTATCGCGCACATAATTATTCGCATCATTTATAGCATTGCTGTGTCTTGGAAAATTTATTTCTTTGATTGATACTTCAGAATAAATTAATATTTTGAGTAACATTTTTTTATTTCTCACTAGATCCAGTTTCCTTTGTAAGTGCTGCGGGAAAATTTTAGCCACACCATCGTCTCTGAAACAATATGAAGACAGACATTCTAAAACAGAAAAACATTCTTACCGTGTATATCCCAACATACGGAGTGAATACTATGTTGTGCACGGTGTGTGTGCTTTCGAAGCGATAGAAAGCGGGTTAAGGTATGTTTTTGTCCAATTTCTCTATTTATGGATAATTTCGCCGGAAAGCAAAATCATCATCTAGGGAGTATATGGATACCTATGAATCCACTGTACACTTTCTAGTTTTATCAAACACTTCAACACAATTCCGAGGAACAGCGCAAGGTTGACGTTACATTGTGTTTATGATCAAATATCAGAACAAAGTTTGCTTTATCATCACTTTCATATTACTGTTAAATACAAGTTATCTATATAAATATACATGTATGTAGGGCTTTAATTGGCGACTAATTTAGTCGCCATGGCGCCTAAAATTTTGATTGGCGCCAAAAAATTTTCCATAAGTCGCCAAATTGGCGACCATTTTAAACAGACTTGGCGATCGTCGAATTTCGGAAATTTTCACATTTTTAACAATTTTTCTGAAAAAGCGAAAAGAAATTTAAAAGAAGAGGAAATTATTTTTAGCAATAGACATGTCATGTTTTTTCAGGCACGTCATGGGTCCCTATGTTCCATTAACTTTTAAGCTGGCGCCTTAAAAAAATTGCCTGGCGACTAAAAATTTGCAATGGCGACTAAATTTTTTTGATGAGGCGCCAGCTGGCGCCTAAATTTTAGAGGCCACTTAGAGGCCTGCATGTATGTACAAATGGTCTGTAAATAAAACAGTTCGTATTTAAAGATATTGATGAAAAATCAAATGTGCCCTGGATGTATGCAACATGTTGGACCCGGGGTGTATACCCCCTCTTTTTCTTAATTATATCCTTGTCCGAAATATCATTGAAAATGTTAATAAACATGTGATTTTTGTGAAAGTTCGATTTACTGTTTTATATTATTCGCCGGTTTTATAGTAGCACAACTATAGATTCATGAAAATCGGACGGATTTGATACATGTTCGTCGCCCTTTTCAATCTTTCTATTTTGCTTTGCAAATGGATGTACAAGGTACTTTATTTAACTGTTTAATTTGATGACCAACAAATCACCCCTTTCTTTTCGATTTAATAAGGAGGAATGCCACACCAGAATGTTATTTAATAGATCTTTAAGACATCCCTGTTAAGTGATTGTTTCAGAATTGATAGGCCGATATTAGCTCCTAATTATTTTATAAGATTTTTTTTCTAATTTTTTATAGAAAATGAAAAAAAGTATTATTTGCAAATACTTTAGAGTTAAAAATTTGCTGTTAATAATTGCATAATATGAATATCTAATGAAATATGTAAAGAAAAGCCAGATAGTCATTTTAATTTTTTTTACTAACAAATTATTTATGAAAATAAAACACATTATTTGTGAATATTTTCAAAACCCATGGTTAATATATTTTTAAAAAAAAAAATCACAGCTACAAAGGATATATGTTAGACAATCTTACTTCAAAAGGAAATTGAAATGAAATTGCAAAATTTTAGAGAAATAATTTTTTTTAATTTTGGCCAAACCATCTTAAAGATCCATTAAACAAAATTCTGGTGTTCCTTAAAGGCAACTCATCCAGATGTACTTCTAATGATTGTTTAATACATGAATCGTTTTAAACATTTCAAAAAACATTTTCATAATTTCTTTTTAAAAATATTTTTTTTAAATGAATGACTTTGAAAAAATAGCGTTTTTTTTTTGTCTTAAACACCGCAAATGTAAACAGACCCCACTTCTGTTAAAAGTGATGAGTTACTTAATTTAATTATTAATTCAAATATAATTTAAATTATTATTAAAATGCTATTATGTAATGAAACTGTAAACTATAGATAATTCATTGCAAAGCTGAAGAGTAAAAAATATGGATTTAATGTATAATGATATAATTTTAATATTGGACATGCCAAGATCAAGACTCAGAAATCTTTAAACAAGTAAAATTAAATTTTAAAGTAGAAAAAATGAAAATTTGTTTCGAATCTACGAAACACTTCTACATGTATCTTGTGGTGTTGGGGTGAACTGGGGGGGGGGGGGTATAACAAATTGCTTTCTTTCAAGTCTTATTTATATGCTGTGTACTTGCCCCAGCATATTTTTTCATTACGTGTTGCATTGTATCATGTATTGTATTGTTTTAAAGAAAACAATTTTTACCATTTTGTAGTAAATGGGGGGGGGGGGGGGGTAGTAGGAAGGGTAGTCCAATCTCGACTTTTGGTTACTAGTACTTTTCTATAGATTAATAACTCTGAAAATTATAGGAGTGGTAAAAATTTATTGATTTCAATTTCATTTGTATTTAAAATTGTACTCAAAACAGTGAGAGTAGCGAGCCTTTTCTAAAATTACATTGTATAACATCCTAAGAAAATGGTCGAACCTTAGAAATGTTCATTTTTATAGTCCGCTTTGTATGTTTATTGTGATTTGGTAAAATATGAAATCTTCTTAGATAAGGGAAAAAAGGGAGTCCGCATATTGCTGAAATTGAAAGAAAAAATTATATGAATGAAAAAAACGAAAATATTTTGATTATATACATGTTACTGAATTGGCATGATTTGTCTCTAATATTCTGTAAACATCAATGAAATGATTAGGCCTATGTGAGCGACAACCCCAAATCAAACCTATGTGAGCGACAACCTTTTTTAAATTTTAATTGTTTGCCAACAGTTGCATATTAATTTTAGAGAAAAATAATCATACGTTCAAGGTAATTGTATTTATAACTAAAATCTCGATAAATATTTTGAACATAATTCTGAATAACTGTGCTATCACCTGCATTTGTCAAAAACGGCACGTTATTGTTGGCGATAACCTCACATCTTTTCAAGTTTGCCAGGGGTTGTTACGATAAATACTGGCTTTTCAGTCATTTAAAAATGTTAACACATCTCATAAAGTAGTTGAAGTACTTTGCCTGAAATTATTTTGACCTCTTCACTTAAAATTAGATAAATTGAAAGAAAAACTTACCTCGAGGCGCTCGAAAAGTCCGCCATTGAAAACTTAAGCGATAACCCTATATGACGTAGTTTCTCCGCCCTGTAACCCATCAAATTAAATGAAGTCACCCCCATTGAACATTTAGAGTATAATATACATGTATACTCTACATTTCATTAGCTGGTTAATCTTTTCGCAACCTTTGACATTGTTCACATTTGGGAAAAAGCATTAATGTTTGAGCCGTTGATCATGATTATACCTATATCATATAAGCAAGCTCCAGAAGAACTGAAATATATCCATTTTAAACTTAAAAAGAACAACAAATGCAACAAATAGGCCTATTAGCAATAAATAAAATCCAGAAGTCTCTGACAAGACTGGAACCTTTTCTGGTCAGACCAAAACTGTAGGGGTAGCTTTTAAAAAGAATTTAAAGAATATTCTATTTGTAGTTACCATGGCAAGACCGTTTGTAAAAATCAAAAATCAATATACAGTTTTATACATATACATGTACGTATCTTAGTAAAGGCTACTTGTGTACCACGTCTTATTGAAATTGGACCAAAACTGTAGGATCAGCGTTTTGAAAATTTTATTTTTAACTGTAGTTTTAGTAATCATGGTTTCCCCATTTGTCGATATCAAAAACCGATATAAAGAAATATCTCGTTTAAGAAATCTTATGGAAATTAGATCAAAACGATAGGAGAAGTAACATTTTGAAAAAAAAAATCAAAAGAAACCCAAAATGGCCGTTCTGCATTTTTTTTTTCATATAGAGTAATGTTTTCTATGTTCAATTATTGCAGTCTGAGTCACAGTGAACAAGTGCGAATAAAAAGTAAATTATCTGGTCCATACTTCCTCTAGTCATGTCTTATGTAATATTGAAATACATTACCTACATTCCATCTCCAAGTGTAGAGCAATTAATTTAATGAATTCAATCCAATAAATCGACCAAAGCCAAATTAAAAGGCTGACTGGACACAGATTTTTGTCTGTGGTTGACTGGCCGCAAGCGGAAAGCAAAAGAAAACAAAACAATCGATTCACAGTTCAGCAGAAACAACAAAGACAAATTTAAAAGCATAGTAAATTTCAGAGAGGTACTATAGATTTTCTGTTTCAGACATTTGGCGATTTAGCTCCTATTGACAAATAAGTAGGAAATCAGGAAAGATTAAAATCCAGATCAATAAGTACATATACACATATGTAAATAATTTACCTAAACATTAGTTGTTGTTTTTTTTATCTTATTCCAATATTTCAAGATTATTTATTTAGAGGATAAATTATTCATATGAATAGTCTGTTGTGTCACGTGATTACATAATGGACGTAAAATCATGCATGAATGAATATTTCCTCGTATTAATAGTTCAAGGCAAAAGTAAATAATGAACAACAAAGAAAGTGTACTTAATTGAGAACGGTATTATTGGATGGTGTCAAGGTACACCCACAATGTGGAAATGCTTTAAATTCAGAACCGAACGAGAGAGATGTTTGTTTTAGACAAACTTGGAAAATGTTTTCAAAAATCGCAATTAATACATGAAAAACGCCATAAGCATAAAAAATAAGCTCGGCATTGAGGACACGTTCTTTCTCCGCATTTTTCCACATGGCGTGACCTTAATCCGTATATAGTTAGATCTCCCGCATAGTATTATACATGTACGTACCGATCATTTCTGTCGAATTTTCGATGTAAAATTTAAATTTCTCGATGTTCTAAAAAGAATAATTACTAAAAGTTTGATGGTAGGAAACGATTTTACTAATATCAGAAAATAAAATTTGTGATATCAAATTTATCATTATCTGATATCAGGGAAAAATCTATCATAAAAATAATTGCATTTAAAATAATTTTTGAATACCAAACATATACACCATAAAAACAAATGCTTAAGCAGTGAACCATTAATTTATATCCGTTCTATATCAAAAGGTAACTGGAGTATTTAAGTACGTACAATAACCATGCTGCATTTATAGTAACTATGCACCCCATCAAGAAAGAATAAGTAAACAGAATAAAATTTCAAGTCAAATTAACACATCAACCCCCTGAAAAGGTGGTCAGTACATTGAAATCGATAGGACAACGACATCAAAGAATGTAAAATGAATTTGAACATTTCAGGAATCAGTTTTCACCTTTCACCTGTATATGTTCTGTTACTGTCGAACGTTTGGGACAAAGCTATTAAAGTTTAAATATCTAGAGTAAAGCACTTTACACCTCCATTTAAAAAATTACGCATTATTTTGGATATAAATTCTCCAGTTGACTGCCTTTTTCAGAGGTTTTCCACACGCATGTGTAATAGGATATATTGAATACAACGTCACAGTCCTGTGCACTCCATTTGCCCAGTTATATTCCTTCCACGTTGGCCGGGTAGCCATATTGATAATGGCTGCAGAATATAAATAACAGAACCTGTTTTGAAACAAAGAATTACATATTCTTATTTGGCAGTATCTAAATTGATGGAAATATGAGCGCCACGTTATCGAGGTATTTAGAACTAGCTTATATATATATGTTTTGTACTTTTCCATGCTGAATAAGATTGTATTTTGCTATGAAAATTCGATATTATATATAATGAATTACTCTGGAGTTTATAAAGGTTCAGAGCAACACGTGATTGGATGTATATTCATTATAATTTGTCCAAGTGTCAATAGTGTAATTTTTCATTTCCTAGAATTCACTTACTGTATCTGATATACATTAATGATTGTTAAAGTAATTTTATTGTCAAGAACACATCAAAGAAAGAATACCATTGCCAAATATTTAATGGTGATGTTCGATTTCCTTTTAAGTGAGAGACTGACAGGAACATATTAGCTATGCTACACAGAAAAATTTAGTTTTCTTTTATCATATTATACAGTTAACTCCTTTCATCGATATCGACCACAAGTTAATACCTGTCAGTTCTTAATTTTTTTACCCTCAGTAATTCTTTATCCATTTTATCTTTGTACAGAATTCTTTAAAATCTTTATCATAGCTTCAGAAAAAAAAAAATTTTTTTAATTAATAAAAAGGAGATTTTCGCCAGAATGTTTATGATTATTTTGATTATACGTGTGTGTGTGTGTGTGTGTGTGTGTGTATATATATATATATATATATATATATATATATATATATATATATATATATATATATATATATATATATATATATAAGATTTAGCATTTTCTAAGAGAGCATAAGATAGTCTTCAGTTATTAATTTCTTTAACCTTTCCTTAGACCACCTTTTTAACATTACGTTAAGATTCTTTAAACCATCTATAAGAAACCTTTTCTCAACATGTCAACACCCACCCTTTCTCCTAATCTTCTTAATGTACAATCCCGGATTAATGCACTTGTGAACATCTCAAATCAGGACATTAGTGTAACCTGCCACAAGGATGCTCATAAGAGGACACTTATTGCAAACATGTACCTCTTTAAATTTAAAAGAAAGTTGGTAATTTCTAAATCACCAATTCAAGAAATGTTCTTAAACAAAGCTATAAACAAGAATATTAACTAGCACTTCATATTTTTTAAATTTTTTAAGTTGGATTTTATCTTCCATATTGTGAAGTCCTTGACCTGTCCCTGAAAGCATAAGAGTGCATGTAAGTTAGGGTCCTTCCATCCCGATAGATTTTTAAATGATTTATTAAAATGTTGTATACATGTACATGGATCATTGATCGTCTTGCCTATATCAATACTTCTTTATTTTACCGTTCTATTGATGCCCAGTGTTCCTTTATATAAATATTATTGTTTATTCTTCAATTCCTTATGTAATTTCACTTACATTTCTCCTTCTATCTTAAAAAAGATAATAAAACTGGGGTTTGACAAAATTTTATTTTCTTATTGTAAAACACTTTAAACAACTTCATATATAGGCAGTGAAGCATTGCACTGAAGACCTGAAATAAAGAAATGTCATTTTTGAATCAAATAATAACCCACCATGCAGGCGAGGCTTTTGTTACAGGATTTATAAATAACAGGAAACAGATTGAGAAATGTTTCCTGTAGACTGACTATCTCCACACAATCCCTCCTCTCCATGTCAAAGATTTGGACATGGATAAGTTCCCTCCATGTTGATATGTGCTGTTGCTTTCGGGGTGACTTCTTCCTACGGTCGAAATCCGAGTGTTGCTTTTTCCCTTTCTACAGTTCTTCTCTGCGTTTCCTTCGACCTTGTTTCCTTTATGTTGGGGTGTCCATGTAAAGGTTTTCTTGGCATGTTATTTGCTCTCATTATTGCATGGCTCATGTAGATTACTGACCAGCTACTATCAAGAACTTTTCAACCCTGACCTTAGTGTCAAGGATGACTGGAGATCTTTTTAACACCCCCTTCCCTTAAAACAGTTTCAAGATAAAAAGAACGGACGAATTTATTATTGGCATGAATAGGAATGGGACATAATGCTTAGTAAATACCAATAATGCATTGTTATTTTCTCTAGTTAGTCCAACACTTAATCCTCTTAACTCATCAAAACTATAGCCTTTTATATCTTGTCTGTAACCCTCAAGAAAGTGGGCTTATATATTTTTAGGAAAATACAAACTTTTGTTATAGTTTTGATATAGGATATTGAGAAAAAATAAAAAAAAGTTAAGATGTTATAAATAAATTTAAGGACACATGGTACATACAGTTGGATGCATGGATTGATATAATTTTGGGGCTTATTTTGCTTGTATTATGATGTCACTATCAAATTTCAAAAATATAAAGAAGTTGCAATCATTCTATAATGTTCAAAATTTTGGCATCCGTTCCTCAACTGATATATCAAAGAACTTTTTGTCTTGGTTAAATTTTCAGTTTTTTTCCTGTGAGCATTTTCAGGCATATAAATTATCATTCATATAACAATTTGTCATCAGGTTTTTTTTAATTTCGAAAATTATGTTCCAAATTAAAGAAAATATTTTATTTTCCCTGAATATGAAGCATCAAGAGAGACAGAGTGTAAATAGAGAATAGGCGACTTCCCTGATCTAATTACCATTGAACTAAAAGTGTACTGAATTTGAAGAGTACTCGATTTTCATCTTAAATAACAAACAACCACGTTTCCTCCATGTTAAAGTAGCTAAATACATATATAAAAACCTACAAAAGTTTAAATATTCCACTGTAAACAAGAAACACAAAACTCGATAGGTGAATGTACCTGCCACCCGAACTAAGTGTGGTCAATTATCCCCAGTCTATCTTTTAATAACATTATGTTAAGTTGTATATTGTATATATAAAACATTTTATGAATAGAAATATTAAATACACATTTTGAAATTGTCAATCCTTTCATTTGGAATCCAAATGCTACGAAGCATACTTTCTTAAAGCCACAGTATAATTATTATACTAACCGCTTTTCAAGCTGGGGTGCATAGTGATGGGGGAATCTGTCTGTCCGTCTGTAGGTCCGTCTGTTACCTTTGGGGTACCCATCTCTTATCCGAACTCCTTTAATACCATAAAATAAAATTTAATGAGACTTTCACTGAATGTTTATTACATAGTAGCATTGTGCACCTCCTATTCTTTTGATTGGATACATATTTGGGCTTTCCAATAGCAAAAAAAAAAAAAAAAAAAAAAAAAAGGACTTTGCCATTATACATTGTACTCATAAGAGCGGGGGTATCATTTTGTGAACTAAGGATCCACATTACGTCTTGTTTAAGCATCTTACAAACTAGTTTTAAATGAATATAATTTAAACTAATATAAATATTGCAAATGTCATGAAATGTTAAAGTTTAAAAAGGTGTCAAAAATATATCACTTTTTGAAATTGGAAAGTAATTATCAGAACAAGTGCAATTTATTTTTTATAATTAATATTCTTTAAAGATTCTGTATTGCAAGTTTCCACAATAGGACTTTATGATATACATGTACATAGCATCTGCCGGGATATTCATTTAATGAGAATTTGTCATAAATTTATAAACCCGGATAGCCGTTTAAGTGTTTGCAGAATCGCTATTGATGGCTTCTTTAGATAACCGTAAATCTAGATTGTTCGTGGTCGTTTACTTCCCCCATAACCAGTTCCGTTTCCGTATCTCCAGTTGTCGATTTATATAGTTATATTCAAGAAAGATAACCCAGTAGCTATAGAGTGCCGTTTCCTAGAGTTAAGAGGATTCTAAATTCACAAGTACATAATTATTACCAGAGTTGAAGAGGACATAAAAATATAGTAAGTACATATTATGTATAACTTTAAAGTGGATAAGGGCAATTGGGAAAAAATCTGTAATTATACAATTTATCCATAAGATTGATTCAGAAGAATTGTATCCAAAAATAGTCTGTAAAAAAAAAAATTGCCATTTATGCAATCTTTCGCCTTTATCTCTCCAATGGCCGCTGTGAAAAATTAACGAATGAACATTTTTTCTTTATGGATTTCTTCCTGAGAAGCGTCAACTTTTCTTGGTAGTCGAACCCATTTTCCGCCTGATTCTCAAAAAAGTATGGTTAACTGAACATCCAAGGATAATTCTGGGCCCCGATACCCGCATCGATCTGTCCATAAAAATCTTCTACAAAGGAAATTGAAAAACTTTTATAATGATACAGTATCTATACATCTATCATTCATATCAGGACACAAAAACAATGGTCGTTTCTTCTCAAACATAAACAATGATAGTTTCTTCTCAAGCTCAGACAAGAGAAATCCGATGTAAAACCCAAAATGAGCCATTCAAAAACTTTAATCCATTTCTATTTTTAGAGCAGATCTATGATTTTGAATTAACCATAAATGATACATTTATAATGCTATAAAAGTATTAATTAAATATCGAAAAAAAGTCTCAAATTAAATGTACACAAAACAACTTCTTCCGATTCCACTAGCAGATATGGAATGAACAAGTTGTTGTGATGCGTACGCAGGGGTAATAAGGAAGCATACAAAATATTCTACCTGGACTTAATCAGTGCTACATTATGACGTCATAGTAGGCGAGATGACGTCAATTTTAGAAAACAAGTTTTCGTAATATTCGTATTTAGAGATGTAATTTAACTCTAGAAAATGAATAGAAACGTGTAAACATTAACAAAAATAAAATGTTTTTATTTTGTTATGCTGTATCTGTCATTTTGATTAAAATCTACCACCGATGACGTCATATGTGTACTTCAAGTAACTTGGGAATTGATCATGTCGTGTAAAGAGAATTTGGCTAAGACGGCATGTACAAAGATACGTAAAATGGAGTTTAAAAGCAAATATCCTGAATATTATGTGAAATTCATATGGACTTCAGTTACTGAAACAGGTATGCTAATTTATTTTCATCGATTGTATTTTCTTCGAAGACAGTCAGCTATATACGTATCCCGGTCGGCCTTTCCTCTGTCATTTGTGACAAAAATAATGCAGCAGAACAACAATAAGCTGTATATTTCAAAACATAAGATTTGTACAGATGGAAAGTTTGCCTCCTAAAATACTTGGAAAGTGCTGCTAGAATCCCGAGTTATGCATGGTTTTACGAAAAATCTCGGTTTATATGTATAAAATTCAAAACATCGGGTAAGGTTTCGTGCGAATGTGTGGAATTATTATTTTACTGACGGGACAGTGGAATTCTAGCAGCACTTTTTAGGCAAAGTAGATGTTTTCCAACTATATTATTTACTCAAAGAAATTATTACACTTCGGGGTATTGTTGTTCTGTTAGCTTTTTTACTAAGGAAAATTTCGCTATTAATAGAAGTCACGTGATGCCGTGGTGGTGGTGCACGTCTTTGCGTTAGACACTCTTTTATCTTTATGCGATAGATAATAATAGTTTACATTTATCAGCGGTTTTGGTAAATTATCAAACTTAATTTTCTTTAAAAAGTCTAAATTTCCAGAGAATTGACTTATATGCTTCCTTAACATACCCGCGTAACATCTTATTCATTATTATTTAATATGTACCTCGTGGAGGCTTTAAAACAATAGGAGTGGTTTACCTGACAGATTCTGTTTAACATCAATAGTAGTCTTTTTTAGTTTTTGGACAAAATATCGTTCTTTTTGGGGTTATAAAGAAATGTGTTCTTGTTCCAGTGTTGAATTCATTAAGTTCATTTGTCAATACTTTGGATTAAATAAAGTGAGAAGAAAGATTTTTCTTCTATGATGACAGGCCTAAGTTCTGTGACGTGCCGACTTTTTGGTGATTTTTGCATGGCTTAGTTTTATTTGACAGTAATGAGATGACGATATTTTTTGTAGATACACATGGGGGGAGGGGGGGGGGTATTTAACCATATACATACTTAAACAAAGTATCTGTCATTATGAATCGAGAATTATACAAAAGACAGTTTAGACAGTTTATTTAGTCTACTTCTGTATTTCCTGTGAAGTGTACATGTAATACATAATTAAAACCTATGTACACAAACAATTTGTCAGAAATCAAATTTTATAATCATAAGAAGTGAACGGCTTACACTTGCTCTAAGTGCATTACATATCTAAGTAATATTTCTATGACTCGAGAATATATATATATAGAGAGAGAGAGAGACAGACAGACAGAGAGAGAGAAAGAAAATACACCTTGTCTAAATTACGAATAAGCTATAAAAATGTTTTTGAAGTACTGTAACTACTTTAACAGCAATCAAGGTAGCTGCAGTATGACAAGTTTTATTTTGTAAATGGTGTAGCATATACTAGTATTTTTCTTTATTTTGCGACAGAAAAAATGATCGATTTTTTTTTCCAGATAACCACTGCTACAAATATTCTAGATAAAAGTTTTACTAAATTAAGCAAAACAACCCCTTTACTTTCTTCATCTTGCCCTTAACATCTCTTAACACATACCGCGCACGAAGAAGATATTGAGCAGTAGTAGAATCCCCTGTCCTCTGCTTCGATCGAAATAAGACCTTAATTATAGTCCTGGTGTTATCCATGCTAATATGCTCGACACTAATTTGATTAA
The DNA here is from genome assembly GCF_033153115.1 of Saccostrea echinata. Classification (NCBI taxonomy): domain Eukaryota; kingdom Metazoa; phylum Mollusca; class Bivalvia; order Ostreida; family Ostreidae; genus Saccostrea; species Saccostrea echinata. The sequence goes on along the minus strand of NW_026889760.1, from coordinate 2,861,343 downwards.
GTCTTTTTCTGCTAAGTAAAATATCCTGCAAATGATATAAATAAACTATCAGAATTACAATATACAGTTGAACCTCGATATTTTGAACATGGATATCTCGATTACCATGGGTATATCGAAGTCATTTGGAACTCCCAAGCACTTTTTGTCTATTTTTACCCTCATTATTTCGAACCCATGAATATCTCGAATTTTTTCCCCAGTCCCATCGAGTTCGACACTTGATCTGTATTTTTCTTTGTTCTGAATAGTGCGTATAATAACTGTTTTGAATTTCCACTTAACACTCAATATCATCAGGATTTGGTTATGATTTTTAGAAGTTTATATTTATATAGAAATCACCGTAAAGCAAGTATTTACATAAAGAATTTCATTTTGTTTTCTTAAAGAGCAAAGGCGTACAATCTAATATTCCCAGTTTGCCAAAGAAGAAAAGGTGTTGTTAATACGCAACCATTATGAAGTTTTCTCTGATATAATTATGCTATTTTACTTGTTTTGAAAACATTTCTTTAAAGGTGCTTAGACACAGATTTGAACTTAATATTTTCTCAAATTTTCTGTATAATATCTTGACTTATATATTGCAATAGCATTTTACACGAAAATATAATTAAAAAAACTTATTTAATCTGGAAATTATTGGAACTACGAATTCCGGGACGCGTTTGATTAACACATCTTTGCACTTACACAAATTTTAACTTTATCCTTAATATTTAAGAAAAGAAGCGATCTTGTTATGTATTGATGAAAAATATTACATCTATAATCCAGAAAATTCAGAGTAGAAATGTTCGAAATCAAAACCAACTCACTAGTATTGTCAGTCCGTGCTCTGTGATGTGTACAGAGTTTAACTAATTGAACACGACCGCGAAACGCAAACTGTTTTTGTAAACAGGGCAGGAGCTCTGTTATTGTTAATGTTTACGATTCACCGGGTGTGTTCAATTGTTAAACTCTGCACACACCACTGAGCACGGACTTACAATACTGTGAGTGGGTTTTGCTTTCGAACATTTCTACTCTGAATTTTCTGGGTTAAAGTTTTAATATTTTTCATCAATACACATCAAAATTCCCACTTTTCTTAAGTATTAAGAATAAAATTGAAATATGTGAAAGCGCAAGGATGTGACAATCCAACGCGTCCAGAAATTCGAAATTTTAATAACTTCGAAATGAAATAAGATTTTTATTATTAATATTTTAGTATGAAATGCTATAGCAACATAAAAGTCATGAAATTATTCAGAAAATTTGAGAAAATATTAACTTCAAATCTGTGTCCAAGCACCTTTAAAAGACAACATGTATACAAGAAAGAAGGCAATACTTACAATTTCCAGATACATGTTTTTATTTATTTATTTATTTATTTTTTTTTTTTAATAAATAAATGTGTCTTAAATGCTCCATTTGATAATGTATCTTCTAAATATGAACAAATATAAAGATTTTGAAGTGTATATAACAGGAATAAGGAGCAATTACTAACAATGCATTCAAAGTGAAATTTTTATATTGCAAAATATTGTTTGGCACAACTTATATGAAGCCATAATTGAAGAAAAAAAATTACATTGAATTAACATTCACAAACTGAGTTTATATTTTGTAAAACTGAAGTCAAAGAAGTTGTATGCATTCAGTACACTTTCTGCCTTCATATCATTTATTTAAAGGCACGTTTTCTGTTTCTGAATATTATGTTATCAAACTTTTTTACTACAATCGTATATTAAAAGAACAAACAGTCTAAGGCCTCAACGCTAATCTAAAGGGCAGCTTAGCCCAGCAGTTCTTTTGACTGATTAGTTAAATGTATGTTGTTTTAGGTCCCATTCGAAAATTTTTAACTCGTATAGAGACGTCACCATATACCGGTAAAGGGCTTCATTAAGACTTAACATGTCACTCAGAACCAGTGAGGGATCTTTATCATGCCAACGCCCGTGACACGGGGCCTTGGGATTAAAGGTTTCATCCGAAAGACCTGTGACTTTCACTTCAGTTACTAACTGTTTTTTATCGTCTTAGGTCTGCCGCGGCCTGGGCTTGGACCCACTATGTTCCGATCACGGAGCGAAAGCACTACCGAGCTCCGTGACGGCCTTTTGAATATTGCCTCTAAAAAATAGTTTTCCTCCTTTTTCCTACGCAAAATTTTGTCCCACTCCAGCCCAAAGAAGTTAAAATTGAACAAAACTACATGTGGATTTTGTATGTCATGTAACTAATATGGTCCTGCGGTACTGGAGAAAAAATTTACTAGATTTTTCGGTAAAAACATGTACTTAGTAAAAGTTGATCTCGGAATTTAGCCCCAAACTAATCCTTATGTCCATGATTAACAAAAGACTCTGATAAGAAACTATTATTGTATATTTCATTTTCTCTGGCCCAGTGGTTCTTCAGAAGTTTTTAAAATAACCGTACCTTTTTGTGCTTTTTCGCCATTATTTCCCCTAAGGAGGGGGCTCGGTCCTTCATCTTTTTCACCAAAGAACTATCTGTGCCAAATGTGATTGAAATGGGGCTTTGAGAAGAAAGGGCTAACAGATTTCTATCTGAAAAGCTCTGGTGAGCCTTCAGTTCGGATGACTTCAAAATGTTTTTAAAATAAAATGTAAAAATGTATTTTTTGTTTGTTTTCAGAATTATGACCAACATACATGCATCACGACACAAATACAGCTTAGTTGCAGTTCTACTCCTCGTAGCCGGTTTCATGTTTTTTGTGCCACGAAAACATTTGACACAATATGTAAGAATCTTATCCGTTTCCGACCCTAATCCTTCCACAACACCTCTCAGGAATAAGATTGAAACAGTTATCCTTCCCAAAAGTGCTGATGGTATCCCGTATGCAGAAATAGAAATAATACGAAGAGACTGTGGACAGCTCTGCAATACATCGCGACCCGGTACACCAGGTCCTTATTTTAACCACGTAACAGCACCAATAAATTGTGTAGCAATTTTTAAAAATGAATACATTGACAAAGGGCATGGGTTGAAAGTAGCACCAAGAAAGATTCCAGATAGACTTCTTAAAGACTACACAATGAATTTTCAACTGCCAGTATCTGAGTGGTATTTCAATATGCCATATCTGAATACAAAAAGTAGAACACCTATATGGACAAGAGAAAATGTAGACCAACAGGTCTCTCTAGCAAGGAGAGGAATTTTAGGTGGGGCTTATGGCAGTTCAGAAACTAACGCGTTAAGAGATGGTTTACAGCATGCTCCTGGCGTCAAAGGTGGGCGTGTCTTGGTCATAGGTTCTGAGAGTCCATGGGTTGAGGCATGCGTATTGGAGGCCGGCGCCAAGGAAGTTGTTACTCTTGAATATGGAGAAATTAAATCCCTGCATCCGCAAATTAAAGCTTACATTCCTAGAGAATTTAGGAAAGCTTTTCTTAACAAGACACTTGGTGAATTTGACGCTGTGGTAACATTTAGCTCTGTTGAGCACTCTGGTCTAGGTAGGTATGGCGACGGGCTAAACCCATGGGGAGATATCATTGCGATCGCGAGGGCATGGTGTGTGACAAAGAAAGGTGGATCAATGACAATTGGAGTTATGTATGATGATGAAAAAGATTACATAAGATACAATGCCGGACGATGGTATGGGAAAATTAGATACCCGTATCTCGCCACCAACTGGAAACAACACTACAGAGGAAATGGAATTCAAAGAGTTCATGTATTCATAAAACCATAAATGTGTGTTCATGTAATGTATGTATGAGTTAAGAATATATGAATGTCAGAAGTAGATATTTAAGAAATTCGTAACTAATTGACACTCATGGAGGATGAATTTTTGGGGGGAAAAAAATGGAAATTGATCCAAATTTTCCTCTAATTGTAAATCCAATATGAACCTCATGCTAGATTAACATTGAATGTAGTTTTATATATTTGTTGCAATTAAATTTTTAATATATTGTATCGTATTATTTTGTCGTTGACACTTTCTTGATTATTTGTGGATATAACAGGGCAACACACATGAGGCACTTTAACTGATCAAAATTGGCATTTCCTATATAAGGCTTGGGGTACATAAATTGTCCAAAGTCATTGATTTAATTGGTTCATAAAGACGGGGTTACTAATATTAAAAACCAATCAAAAAAATTGTGCCTTTCTTGAAATTATCAAAATATATCTGTATATTCAGATACATATAGTCACTGTGTTAAATACCACAAGTAGAGTGATACAGACAAGGCATTCTTTACGAGGGTTATCAATCCTTTCACTAAAATGGCGCATGAATTTCACATGGTTTCCCACAAAATATTAATGGAAATTTTAACAACCTTACAACAACCCCATTTCTTAAACATACATATGATAATGATTTTTCTTCAATAATATATCATGCCATCTAGAACTCAAAAAATGTCCATTGGACATGAATGCCACGCCCAGAATTCATTAATAATGACACAGGAAAATATGTATTTAAGGAATAACTGTGTAATTTTTTGGATTCATGATGTGATCAATCGAGTGGCTTGCGTGATAATTTGCATAAACGCCGAAGGCGTTTCTGCATAAAATTATCACGCAAGCCAATCGATTGATCATCGTCATGAATCCAAAAAATCTGACAGTTATTCCTTATATTTACATGCTCCTGATTCTGCAAATTCCCGTGCTAATAGCCCCGCTTCTGTCTCTATTTGTCCCGCCCCGCACGCGATTTTATTAACCGCGCCTATCGATGAACCAGTAGATTTATGTAGAAATAAAGTATTTTTACAATTTGTAATTTTATCTCGGACAAAGACATTGGAAATGTAAATATTAGCGTATGAAGTTTGATGAAAATATCTTGAAGAGTTTCTTTAAGGCTGAGTTTTATACACAATAAATAGTAAAGTCAAAGGTCATTGGTAAGATCGAGGTTAAAAAAAAATGATAAAAATAAATTCTCGCTAAAAATGTATTAGTGCATAAGCTTGCATAAAAAATATCTATAATAGTGTCTTTGAAACTGAGCTAAATACAAATTTGGGTAAAAATGTTAGGTCGAGGTCAAAGAAAAGGTCAAGGACAAAAAGTTGATAAAGATGAATTGCTGTCCTCAATATGTATCAGCATATGAAGTTTGATAAAAATATCTTGATTTGTGAAACAAAGCTAATCATAAATTCGAGAAAGTAAAAGGAAAGTTCAAAAACGTTGATGCAACTGAATAGCTCTCATCAATATATATAAGCATATGAAGTTTGATGAAAATATCTTGAATACTTTCTTTGAAATTTAGCTAAACATATATTAGAAGTCTAGGTCAAAGGAAAAGTCAAGAACAAACATGTTGATGCCATTGCATAACTTTTATCAAAATACATATTAAGCATATACAATCTGATAAATAATAACTGGAATAGTTTATTTGAAAAAGTTCGAAGTCAAGGTCAAACAAAAAGTTGAGGTAAAAAATGTTGATGCAGTTGAATAGCTCTTATTAATATGTATCAGCATATGAATATTGATTAAAATATCTTGAATAGTTTCTTTGAAATTGAGCTTAACACTAATTTAAGAAAATGAGATCAAGGTCTAAGGAAAGGTCAAGGTAAAAAATTGATGCAGTTGAACAGCTCTCATTAATATGAAATTTGATATAAATATCTTGTTTCTTTGAAATTGAGATTATTACTAATTTAAGAAAAGTGACGTTAAGGTCAAAGAAAAGGTAAAGGTAAAAAATGTTGATGCAATTAATTGAATACTTCTCATCAATATGTATAAGCATTCGAAGTTTGATAAGAATATCTTGAATAGTTTCTTTGAAATTTAGGCTTACTTACTTACACAAATATAAGAATTGTGAAGTCAAGTTCAGAGGAAAGGTCAAGGTAGAAAAATGTTGATGCAGTTGAAAAGGTCTTATCATTATGTTTAAACATAAGAAGATTGTTAAAATATCTTGAATAGTATCTTTGAAACTTGTCAAATGAAAGTTCAAGGTCAAAAATGCTGATGAAGTTGATTACCTTTCACCAGTAAGTATCAACATATATGGTTTGATAAAAATATCCTGAATTGTTCCTTTGAAATTGACCTAATCAATAATTTAAGACAAGTGAGGTAAACATGAAAGGTCAAGGTCAAAAAATCTTTTTTTTTAAACGAGGCAAGCTAATAACCAAAAAGTTGATGAAGCAAAGATAATAACAGTTTTGTTTGAAGTCATCATTTCGCAAGTAATCATACCTCGCTTACTGGAGACCCTATTGAGGAATAGTCAAAAAGTACTACTCCCTTTCTGACAAACTAATAACCAAAAAGTTGATGAAGCAAAGATAACAACAGTTTTGTTTGAAGTCATCATTTCGCAAGTAATCATACCTCGCTTACTGGAGACCCTATTGAGGAATAGTCAAAAAGTACTACTCCCTTTCTGACAAACTAATTGACTTAATCATCCCTCAAAAATGCGACACGGAATTCAAAAAAAAAAGCTTACCACTAGCGATTAGAAAATGTCCAATATTCAAGATTCTCGGTTCCCATACAAAAGAGGGATTGACTCACAGATAAGTTCTTTCACGATGCAGTGGACGTTCACTGCTTCATTTCTAATGGTTAAATAGAGTGACGTGAAAGTGTGAATACAAGCGCTGTAAACAGTAGCTAGCAATGGCGCAGAAGTCTTGGTTGTGTTTACCACACAGTTTAATTACCACCAATTAAAACTGATCTCCGTCTGCTTTCTTAATTTCCCTTCTGACAAAAACCTACCTCTAAAAACTTAAACTTACAGGAATGAATATAATTTCAAGGATTAATACATCACTTAATGATAAAAGTACATAAATCCGCCTTGGTCAATCAGTTAATGGAGATAAATAATTATAAACAAAGCCAATACTTTTCAATCCACAAACCAATCAGTCCATTGTTAGTGTCTCGTATTTTAGTAGGAATTTGTATACTACATATTCAGCTTATGGATTCTTTAGTGTTAAGGCTTAGCTAGGAAACTTCATACATGAGACATAAATATGAACTCTTGAAAGATTTCTATATATAAGTTATACCATATCTACCTTCTTGATGGCTGAGGATGTAGTGTTCATTCACATGCCACACCTTCAATACACTATTAATAAAGGAGGACTAACATTTTTTCTGCATCGCTACCACTTTCACTATCATTATTAAAAATTTTATTGATTTACGTCTTTTTTTTCCGAAGCATTGTCTGAGCAAGCTGTAAGAATCTCTATTTAAAGAACGAGGGCGCTTTTAATTGGCATTCGGCAGGAATATGGGCGCACTTGAAAAGTGAAAATTTCATTGATCTGTCACATTAAATTTTAGCATTCTTTTCATGCATCGGGTTCCTGTGAAACAGGAAAGGGAAATATTTTCCCGATATTGTATTTTGATTTGCTAAAAAAGAGCTTGAAAATTGGCTAGATGGGTCATTCGGTACAAAATGTTACATTTTTAACACGTTTTTCTAAAAATTTGTTATCTCTGGGTCATCTCTCCATGATTTTGAAACGTTATTTGTATGCATTTTAATTCAAAGTAACTAACAAACATTTGTAAAAAAAAAAAAATGGAGAGAAGACCCAGAGACGATAAAAAATGAACTTTTCCAAAAAAAAAAATCCCAATGTGTAAATGCAGTGCTTCATTGTCGCTTTAAAAACCGTAAGTTGTGTGTAGCGGTGATAGCTCAGTAGTATGCGTTAACCGTCAATAAAAGATAAAAAAAAAAAAATATGCGTTAACCGTCCAGTGCAATGAAAAAGAGATATTTTTGGTTCGATCCTCGCATGCAGCGTTAATATTTTTTTTTATTACAAACAATCAGTTCTTTTGTCAGTTTAATTTTATGTACTGATTTATTTAATATATACATGTACTTGTAATTGCATTTAACTATATACCCTATACATGTATGTGTTTATTATTTATGTGAAGCGTTGCTAAGTTTTACATGTAGTAATTACTAAGATAAGCGTCTTGATATATTAAATTTGACAAAGTATTTCAAACTAAATGTAACATTTTTCCATGTGCGTAACTTTGTAAAGTATGTCCAGCTGTGGTCAACCGACCAAATCGTAGACATTTAAACTATAAATGTTTCGTACGCCTTATTCCGCAGATCACACGCCAAACACGCCCATCTTCTTTAACCAAATTAATATCATTTAACTCATCGTCAGAAAGACATTCATCATTTCCATTTTAATCTTTCATTTTGTTCTTCTGCCTAGAGAATTTTTAAGTCATTATTGCTTCATTCATTATTGTGAGATTTTTATTTTTTTCTCTCTTTTTTAATACACTTTTGAAGTGCATTGATCTGTAGCTTAATTTCCCGTCGTCCACTTCAACATAATTTCTGCCAGACCCGTAAGCTACAAATCAACAGCCTATGCCACAAGAGCATCGAATGACAATACTCAATATACAGCACACTTACTACTTACGAGCTTAAAAAGGTCATTATCTGATCCTTATACTCAAACATATTAAATGAAGCGTGTTAGCAGGTCATATTCTCATGAAACAGGACCTAAATTAGTTGTATACTTTTTTTTTATTCATTTCATTTTCATTCAAACACACAAAACTGACAAAATTTCCTCATTAGGCTTACTGTATGTTGCTAGTACATGCACCTCTCTGTTTTAGTTCAGGGGGACATGATCACAGAATTTCTTTAAAATTAATATTTCAAAACGAGAAAATAGCATCTTTTGTAATATATGTAAAATGTGTTTTCTTTAAAATGAAATTTTATTCAAGTATACCATTTTCATTACTTCATATCTATATTTAGTTTGGCGTCAACTATCAAAATACAATACATGTAGTACGATTAGAACACGTCTTGATTTAAAAGTCGCTTCAACTTGTAAGAGTTGAACTTGAAATGCCTTCTTTTTTGGATTTAATTTCTCCGGACGACTGATTCTATCCGAACTTCTTTACCCAAGCACATATTTAAATGTACAGAGAGCTCATTGTCTATGAACCTCGTTTAGGTATTCATATTCTTCCGGTTGGATAGCCATATTGATTACACAGAATACGTATGACAAACTTGTATTGCAAAATATCGATTGCATTTTTGACTATAGAGTGGAGTTGAGGGAGAAATGACTGCTCCAGTATCAAGGTAATTTGTTTTTTGCAAGGTATTTGTCAGCACATTATAGGAATACATTTGGTTATAAATATTTCAGTAATAAATCTGTGGAAATTACATGGTCTTGGGACAACATGTGATACATATTTATATCGTTTCTGTACGGCTGGGTGAGGATAAATAGGTTAATTTTATCTTTCAAAGACATTCACTTACACCTTAATGCATATGTATAAACAAAATTAGTACCCTCTCAGTATCTTGTCCATATTATCAATATACATTAAGTTCTTGATTTTTTTCCCTCCTAGTTCACTTAGATTTTAGTTCACTGTTCAACTTAGCATATTGAGCTCCAAATGAAATCTTTTATAGCCTTTTAAAACTTGCATAATTTGAAAGTAATAGAGGTTTGTTTTATACGTGTAGTAAGCAAACGCACTGATTAATAGTAATAATCAGGTTTATGTCACTACACTTCTTGTTTACACTAAAGTGGAAAATGATTGTAGTTTTATGTTTTACATTCTCAAAAAATTATACCGGAAGAAACATAGCATTCATTATCAAATTAAATGTGTAAAGTAATTACAGAAAATTTCTGCATGCTAACATAAGGAAGCTGAGCAATTAAACATGGCTGGTTTTATTTTAATTTTCTTATTGAGTGGACAATGCCTTAGTTAGCTTTTACGATAATTCCATATAACATTTTAGTTTGTCATATTTGGATTTATGTAAAAGTTTAACCTAAATATAGTTGGAAAGTCAAGACAAATTCTGTGATTGCATCAGATAATCACCCCGTAACAACCCTAATCAAAACGTTTAAGCACACCTTAATGTCATTATTTTTAAAGTAGGTGTATATTTTACAAATGAAATATGAAAATCAACCACCAGATTAAAACAATATTTTTCAATATAAACGAAAATATACAATGGCACAACAATAATAGTAATTATAACGGATGTTTGTTATTATTTTCTCAAACGTGTACATATGTTGATTTATCAAAAAGACTTACAGTCCAAGGGAATGTACTCCTCGAAACATTTCTGAACATCTCACTGCGTAGTTGAACTTTGACCTTTCAAACAGTTATTACCCCTATTGCAATAAAATCTTGTTATAATAGCTACTCCTCTGAAACCGTAAACTGAAAAGATACCAAACCTTCACTAAAAACTTCATGTAAATTAGTACACTCTTCAATCCGCTCAGTGCGAAAGGATTCATCAACCCCTTATTGCCCCTGAAAGTTTTCAATGTTTGCGTTAAATAAAAGGTTTTTAAAACGATTAATTATAGAGACGTGGGACTAACTGCATTGGAGTTATCGACCTTTGACCTTGAAATTTGGGTCAAAGTCATTCAAAATATATTAGATAACATCTCATAGTTAATATGATCTTTTCAAAACAATTTTATATGTTTAATACCCCTTTCACAATAAACCTTGTCTTCGCTACTCCTTTAAAACCGTAAACAGCACAGACATCAGACCTTTACCAATGTCTTTTGAAACTTCAATTATTCAGTGTGAAAGGGTCTGACTCCACGTTATGTGTTTTTTCAATTTTACTGCCATTTGAATTCTTTTTATTAAATATTTAATTTTTCAAGACAAATATATAAGAATATATATTAAAACCTTAAAAGAGATGGAAAGACCTCTGTTCTTCTGTGAACAATTAGTCTACAAGTTGCTATAGCAATATGAACACGACTGGTGAGTTCTGTAAATTGAAATATGTAGACCATCCCTCTGTCAAATGGAATATGTATGTCGATAATCAGTTCCTTTCAGTATGTTTAATATAACAGGATATAACAATCACGGCCTTTCCAGATCCGTTTCAGCATGTTTATAAACCAAACTTAACATGAAGTGTTTGCAATTGAACTATAATCAGTAGGTTCTTACAAATTACATCCAAGAACAAAATTAAACAAGAGGACCATTGGTCACAACGTTTTGTTTGTTTGTTGTTTAACGTCCCACTCGAGAATTTTTCACTCATATGGAGACGCCCTGGTCACAACGTTCACCTGAATCTCCTTGGACATCCTCTTCTCCATCACAACATTTAGAAAAAAATCAGTTTTTATTGACATGAAAAATTCTTATTCCATGTTGTTGCTCCACCTAAGCATCAACGGGTCAAGAGCTTACCTAATTGAATCATTTTCACAATCATTGATTTTAGAGTTCAACGTGCCCGTCTCTTTACTTATTATTTCTCTATGTTTTAAATACCATTTTTGGTCAAAGAAACTTGCTTCCTCATGTGTTACATTAGATTGAAGATATGAATAATATATGTCTGACTTTCTAAACTGTGACACTGTGCTTTTTTATCTAAAAAAAAAAAAACCTTGGTACGGCTGGTCGGCAGAGAAATGCAGTACATCGACCACAGTCAGCACTTTTTATATGTCTCTATCAAAAACACGGACATGTTATTCCCATTTTTTGTTCTCAGTTTTATGGGGATAACCATTTATTAATCAAGCATGGCCTTTGAGAGTAAAATGGTCATTTTGAAGTATTTAAAGTATGGCACTATTGGCATAAAATTTGTGCATGCCAAGCCGCAATGCTTTCTAAACAGACAGTTTTGCAATGTGCAATACAACTAACTCAACATATTTAAATGTAATGATTCAAAATAAAGTCTCGTAGGCTACTGACCTACTTACACCATGTGATTGCACTATAATATAGAGACAAAATATCGGTTTTGAAGTCGATTCTGACGAGTAAATACAGATCTTATAACTTACAGAATAGAAAGTCTCGTTATCATGAAGTGTAGATTCTACAAACTCATAATTTTACAAACATTAATGTACAAAGCATGGTTAAAAGCTTTGCTTCTACCAGTAGTACTGCAAGAAGTCAGAACAAGTGAATTTCTTTCAATGAAAGCTCATGACTACCTCGATCTACCTTGTCATTGTGTAAAAGATTAGTTAGATATTATAATGCATTAAATTCAGGACATTAAATTGACAAGACATTCATCTAGGCTAGTGTATTTCACAATTACCATTCAGTAATTGTCTAATCGAAAATTTGAATTTAAATAATAATTCTCTAAATCTTCATTGTAGAGAAATGGGGAGGAAATTATTTACACTAAAAGGATCAAAGTTGGCAATTTTCATTCATTATCGGGTTGAATTAACGATGGATTCTTTTCCTTTAATATTCTGGCAAATAAAATTTAATATACACCTGAAGTTTATCTTACATAAAATATGAAGAATTCAACAAAACTATTCAATGAAAGATAATTATATTTGTTCCAAAGAAAAAAGTAAATATTCATGAATACCACTTTTGTCTCTGTGTGCATATAGCACCTTTACCATAGGGAAATTGAGGCAATGGGTAAGTTCCTACATCACATACAATCCATTTCGTGGGGACTTTAGTATACTGTGGAATCATTAGATTTCGTAGTGGCTCTATGTATTCGTGGAATTTGTGGGTATCCTGCATCAACATGCTCAACGAATTTATACTTGGGGTTTGAAGAGTCATGTTTCCTTTTTTACAAATAAGTCAGTGCACAAAATTACGTCCCTTCGATCCTGTGAAAATTAAGCAATCCATGAAAATTGGCACCCACCAATCTTAATGATTCTTCAATATATGAAGATGATACTATATCAAATTCTTTTTAGTATTTTAAGTAACCATGGTAACACCATTCATCGAAATCAAAAACTGAGAAAAAATTATGTACAGTGTATCTGTGTGTAGTCTACTTGTGTTTCAAGTTATACTTAACTCAGACCAAAACTGTAGGAGGAGTAACATTCTGAAAGTATTTCACAGAAATATCTATTTAGTAACCTTGGTAACAGTGTTCACTGAAATCAAAAACTGATACACAGAATTATGTATCTTGGAGAAGTCCACTTGTGTGCCAAGTAATATTGAAACTGTAGGAGGAATAGCCTTTTTGAAAGTATTTCACAGGAATTTCTATTTTTCTATCATATATAATTTATGCATACATGAAAAAAGTAGTTCAATTCTTTTTCTGCCGTAACGAGCAGCGAATGACTCGTACGGCATGATTTAAGAATACTCTATTTCTAGTACCAATTGCCTGTTAACCGTGCATGATGCATCGTTCAACATTTTTATTGAAACATTATTCTATACAATTTATTCATAAAAATAGCCACAATTTAGAACGCTGTCTATGGAAAAAAGGTCCATAGGAATGTAGAAAACTCGATCTTTTGTTGCACTGGAATGAATTATTTTGCAAAGGTGATGGAAGTTAATTTTTGCTTAAAATACATTGTACGTACTTGACGAAGATAATTGACATTGAAACACATTTTGTCCTGTTTTAAAACTATGGCCCAGATTGAGCTATGCTTTTGCAGCTGAAAAAAATTCAGTGCCATATTTAACAAGAACCAAGGCAACTGCTAAAGAACAAATCTTAAATTTTAATTTTTGACAATTTTATGGCATACAAGATTGTGAAAGTGTTGGAAATCACTTCGATGAGAGTTCAACAAGTGTACAACATGCAGGCCCCGTTCTTGCATCGCCCTATCCATAACAGCCATAAACTAAACATAAAAAGGAAACTTGGCAATTGGACGAATTCCAGTTATCCCCAACTCTATCAGTCAAAATGATACGTTACACACTTATTATTATCTTTAAATTGAAAGCTTATTTCTTCCTTCCTGTGTAACATCTGTGAATCTATGTATGATATAGATATGTATCAAATGCCCTTGTCTTACCTTTACCGGCAACACAGGGGCCAATATGTCAAGCACAGCTGCAGGGTTCTCTGTAATGTATTTAAAGTTTTTCCTGTGTATCGAAAAGACATGAATGAATTTAAGAACGAATTTTTCTAAACTATTTGCTCTACTATTTGACACTTATATAAGATATGAATTTTCATGTCCCAAAAATATAATATTAACGCCTTCTGGAAATGTACTTTAATCTGCTATAAAGCTGTCAAAAACTTTTCATTGGTATCTTAGTTTGAAACTACACCTACCCAATTCTGAATCTCTAACATACTTTTGATAAAAAAAAAAAAAAAAAAAAAAAGAGGGAGGGGAAGAAAATTCGACTAAATGGTTAGAATTTCTTAAAATTGAAAATCATTATCCTTTCGAAAATATCCAATTCCACTTAAGAAGGTTTGTATTGCACTAAGTCTTTAATGTCTTGTTTAAGACCATTTATTGTTAAAGTAATAAACGGCGTATTTTTTATAAGTTCAGACTACTAAAATTAAAAAGATCTTTCTATTTGTTTTATTACTTTGTACATGTGTTCCTGTATATTACACAATTTAAATCCATCACGTTTCAAAGATATTAGAAATTAAAACAATACTAATTATAATGTCGTGAAAAAAGAAATGTTAAAATCATTTTCCCTTTTATTTCAGAATTGCAACCAGCATACATGGCTCACGATATAAATACACCTTGGTGGCAGTTCTTCTTCTGGTAGTCGGTTTCATGTTTTTTGTGCCACGAAGACACTGGGAGCAGTACGTAAAAATCCCTTCCGTCTCCGATCCTCTTCCTCAAACAGAAACTTACAGGAATGACATTCAAACAGTTAATCTTCCTAAAGGTGCTGATGGTATCCCATATGCAGAAATAGAAGTAATACGAAGAGACTGTGGGCAGCTCTGCAATACTTCGCGACCCGGTACACCAGGACCGTATTTCGACCATATTACAGCACCAATAAACTGTGTTGCAATCTTTAAAAATGAATACATTGATAAAGGGCATGGTTTGAAGGTAGCTCCAAAAAAGATTCCAGAAAGACTTCTTAAGGATTTTACAATGAATTTTCGACTGCCAGTATCAGATTATTACTTCGACAGTCCATATTTCAATGCAAAGAGTAGAACACCAATATGGACAAAAGAAAGTGTAAATCAACAGGTCTCTCTAGCAAGGAGAGGAGTTTTAGGTGGAAATTATGGCAGTTCTGAAACTAACGCGTTAAGAGATGGATTACAGCATGCTCCTGGCGTCAAAGGTGGGCGTGTCTTAGTCATAGGGTCTGAGAACCCATGGGTTGAGGCATGCGTATTGGAAGCCGGCGCGAAGGAAGTTGTTACTCTTGAATATGGAGAAATTAAATCCCTGCATCCGCAAATTAAAACTTACATTCCTAGAGAATTTAGGAGAGCTTTTCTAAACAAGACACTTGGTGAATTTGACGCTGTGGTAACATTTAGCTCTGTTGAACACTCTGGTCTAGGTAGGTATGGCGATGGCATTAATCCTTGGGGAGATATCATTGCAATCGCAAGGGCATGGTGTGTGACTAAAACAGGTGGATCGCTAACAATTGGAGTAATGTATGATAATGAAAAAGATTATATCAGATACAATGCCGGACGATGGTATGGGAAAATTAGATACCCGTATCTCGCCACCAACTGGAAACAACACTACAGAGGACGTGGAATTCAAAGAGTTCATGTGTTCATAAAACCATAAAACTAGACAATAGGAACATAATTTCTTCAGAATACTCCTTGTTTAGAATGTTGTTTGTGTATGTGCTATGTTTGTACAGTGTATTCAACTCAGAATCTTGGATATGGAAGAAAATTTTACGAAAAAGATTACAGGAATTCACCCATTGCAAACGGCAGATAGTTACTAAAACGATTGAGAGTTTTGTAAATGTAAGTAGCTATGGGTGCTTTGCTTCCAAATGCAAATTCAGCGTAAGCCTTAATATGCAATAAAACATCGAGTGTAGTGGACTTAATAGGTATTTATATATATATATATTTTCCTTTCGTCATTAAAACCACAATTTTTCATCCTGTGTTTTTGTCCTTGAGCATTTTTTAATCCCCCCCCTCCTTTTTTTTGTAACCTTGATTTTTATGGAAACTCAAGTGTAAAACCGTTTCTTTCTTGTTGCTACATTTCATCTATTTCCAATAACGGATTTTGAAAACAATTTAAGAGTAAATTTGTTTGAGAGGAATGAAACCTAGGCCAATGTTTATTATTAAAAGGCCTTATGAAGCATAAAACCCATTAATTACTGAAACAAAACGCTTTCTGATAATTATGCATAACAAACTTGAAGTGAGAGTGGAAATTCGTTATTTCTCAACATCAATTTATAGTCTTAACAGAGAATCGGAAAACGTTTCTATCAAATTTCGAAATGTTAACTAGCATTAGAAATCAGCTTAAGTTTGTTTTTTTTCCCCCCAATATATCACATTTACTTGATGTAGATAACAAAACGATGTTAAAAGTCAGATTCTTCTGAGTATCCGTTGCAGTACCAAAATTTCATTTTTCAATAGAAAACAAGATGTGTTTGTGAAACACTGATGCCCCTGTATGGCAGCTTATGGCAAAGGTTAAAGTTTCTTATATGCAAGTCAAACTCCAAGAGGTCAAGAGATCAAAAATGTTGGTACCCAAAGAAAGGTAATGTCTCGAGGAATATACCTGTGAAATTTGAAAGCCGTAACTCCAACTGTTCAAAGGTTATGGTGAAGGTCTTTTAAAAGTAAGTAAAACGTCAAGGTCAAGGTCAAATGGGCCCCAAGGGAAGGTCTTGTCACAAGTGATACACATGTTCGTGAAATGTGAAAGCCCTAGAACCAAACGTTCAAATGTAATGGCCAAGGTTAAAATTTTTTTTAAAGGATGTCAAACTCCAAGGTCAATGACAAAATTTTTGGTATCCGAAAGTCTTGTCCCAAGGAATGCAGATGTGAAGTATGAAAGCCGTAGTACCAAATGTTTAAAAGGTATGGCCAAAATTGAAGTTCTTCAAAAGTAGATCAAACTCCAAGGTCAAAGGGTCAAAGTTGTTGGTATCCAAAGGATGGTCTTGTCACAAGGATTACATATGTGAAGGATGAAAGCCCTACCACTAACCATTCAAAAGTTATTGCCAAGATTTAAAGTTTTTCAAGAGTAGATCAAACTCCTAGTTCAAGGTCAAAAGGTCAAAGTGGTTGGTATCCAAAGAAAGGTCTTGTCACAAGGATTACATATGTGAAGTGTGAAAGCCCTAGCACCAACCATTCAAAAGGTATGGCCAAGGTTAAAGTTTTTCGAAAGTAGGTCAAACTCCTAGGTCAAGGTCAAAAGGTCAAAGTGGTTGATATCCAAAGGAAGGCCTTGTCCAAAGGATTACCGATGTGAGGTATATATGAAAGCCCTAGTACCAACCGTTCAAAAGTTATGACCAAAGTTAAAGTTTGTCAAAAGTAGGTCAAACTCCTAGGTCAAGGTCAAAGGGTCAAAGTTGTTGGTATCCAAAAGAAGGTCTTGTAACAAGGATTACATATGTGAAGTATGAAAGCCCTAGCACCAACCATTCAAAAGTTATCGCGAAGGTTAAAGTTATTAAAAAGTAGATCAAACTCCAAGGTCAAAAGGTCAAAGTGGTTGGTAATCAAAGGAAGTACTTGTTACAAGAATTTCATATGTGAAGTATGAAAGCCCTAGTACCAACTATTCAAAAGTTATGGCCAAGATTAAAGTTTTTTCAAAGTATGTCAAACTCCAAGGTCAAGGTCAAAGTGGTTGGTATCCAAAGGAAGGTATTGTCACAAGGAATACACATGTAAAGATTCAAACCCCAAGCACCAACTGTTCAAAAGATACGGCCAAAGTCAAAGTCTCATAAAATTTTGGGTCAAACTCCAAGGTCAAGGTCAAAAGGTCAAATATGATGGTACCCAAAGAGAGGTCTTGTCACAAGGAACACACATGTGAAATATGAAAGTCATAGCTCCAACCGATCAAAAGTTATGGGCAAGGTTAAAGTTTTTGCGGACAAACAGACAGACAGACAGCTAGAAAGAGGGACGGACGGACAGGGCAAAAACTATATACTCCCGTATCTTCGATACGGAGGCATAAAAATACAGTTTCTGCTTCCATTAAAGATTATGCCGGACTTCATGAAACCTGAGGTGTATCAAAATGGTACGAACTCAGGTTTTAATAAAAAAAATCTTATATACGTAATTGAATGGGAACCCCTCTTAAAAACATAGGCCACATTGTGAATAGTGTCGTTAACTTAAAAAAAAATCTTGCTACACAATTATTTTTTTTATGTTTGAAAATCTGATTATATAATTCTGCAAAAAAACGTCCAAAATAAAATATTTAACAAATTGAATAATAATGACCTAAGCATTCCGAAAATAATCAATAGGAATGGTTGTTTAATTTTGACGTAATCATTCTCAAATGTTTCTAATTCTATGAAAGAGCAATTTGACTCTTAAAAACATGCAAACCTAATTAAAACACTTTGAAATCTTCATTGTCCGTAAGATCGAGACCAATATTCAAGGATTAAGTTGGTAACTCTTACCACGAAATACAACCTTGTCATCGTTTCAATTCATTTAATCGCAAGTACGTCCCCACGAAGGAGTAAAATTTGGTTACCCAAGAAATTTGACCCCCAAGAATTTAAATGATTCCAGTAATCAATTTTCATTTGATTTTTTTGATTTTTCATTCCCAGGGTACTTTAATTGAATTAAATGTTAATATATATAAATAATATACTGAGTAACAAAAGGATTGAATGAACGATTGATTGATTGCCATTTTGTAACGCCGAGTCAGCAATATTTCAGTCATATTTTGGCGGTGTAACAAAATGAAAGCAGAAACATAAACACAATAAAAATGTTGCGGTAATTTAGATTTTGTTTCTCTACAATCACTAGTATACTTTTAAAGACATAAAAACAAGACAGCTAAATTATGTTTAAAATGAATAAATTGTTTGGCCTGAATCAAACTGCATTGCAAGGTAAGATGGATAATATATATAACAAATATTCCTTTATATATACCAGGTAGATTGAATTACCATGAATATAACTTCTTAATTAATGAAAATTAATTTCAAACATTCTAACAGAAAATTACGATTACATTTATTTTAAAAAACATTCAGAGTCATTATTTTTTTTTTCAATATCTCAACAATATTCAGTAGGTACAGGAGATTAAACTTGAATTTAAAAAAAAAAATTGGTTATAGCATTTCGGTTTAACAAAAGTTTCAGGTTACTCATTTTTTAATTCACTAATACTGTGGAATCATTTTAATTCGTCTGGGTCAATGTCAGTGGGCGATCAAAATTAAATTGTTTCGTGGGGACATGGATTCAATGTACCGGTACGTTGACACATGTATTATTCGTCGGGATCTACATCCATGGGTAGGAATGCCCCCCCCCCCCCCCCCCCACGAAATTCGCGAACATAGATCCCCAACGAACAATTGTAATTCCACAGAATACACGCATTTCAATTTTTTTCACCGGTTTTATCTTTTATATTTAGGTACGTTTTAATTACTTAAAAAAACCAAAGAATGCTGCTTATTAAACGTTGCAAAATCACTTAGAAAGGAATTTGTTAGTTTGTAAATATGATAACCTTGCATGAACAATTTAATAATTATCTTAAAATTTATTTGTTAGTACATGTATATGCAATTGCAATGAATATCTATTAAAACAAATCAGAACTGTAATGGCTTACACTCAGTGAGCATTAAAAGGGATGTTTTAGATTGGATTTAGAATTATTTTTGGTTGCAAAATATACATATGTAATATACAGCAAATCAGACTTATCAGAAAATCAGAAAATGTCAAAAATTCGGGGGGAAATATAAATTGTCATGAAAATAATGCAAATAACTGTTTTGTGTGATGCATCAAGTAAAATAAAATTTGTCATAATTAATGAATGACAACTTCTAAAGCAAATTTCGAGGAAAAAAATCCCACTCGCATTTCAATCTTACCAAAATGTTCATTAACTGAACGACCTACACAGAGCACGCCAAGAGGAAAAGTCTAGAAAATTTTGGGAGGTAAAAATTTAAATGGGATTTTTAAATTCCACTGAAGCTTTTCACGATACGTCCCACCTTAAGTTGATAAAGATTATACAGTGTCAAATATCACGCTACACCTGAAAATATTACATGCTGTGATCTTCTTTTAACTAATACTGAAAAACGCTGACCATGTAATTCTGGCGTATGGACACATGTCAGTGTTCAGAAAAGGTACATATAACTTTACTTCATTTATTCTTTCAGATTCTTCGTAGGAGGAGAAAAGAATGATGATATACTCTTGTTACAGGTCTTATTCAAATAAATACGAAACTAACGTTGACAGAATTTTGGAGAAGTTTCCAGCTTATATATTAGTAGTATATTATTTTCTGAAGGGAAATCAGCTTTTATGTCTTACAACTTTTATTTCCTATAAGACGTGTAGTGCTTCTTTGATGGACAATCGATGTTTTTGTTTATGTTGTCTTTCTTATGAGTTGTTGCTCTTGATGGAAGACATGATATAATTGGGTTTCGTTTTACAAATCCGATAAAAAGATTAGGTTGAAAGATCCCTGTGATAATTATTCAGAAAAAAGAGGAGTGCACTAAAGGCGTCCTAGATAAAGGATTTTTAATCCTTGAAAATCATTGCAATGGACTGATCTTAAGTTTTTGCATCTTTTAAAGTAATTAAGTTAACGTAGTTTTCTGCATGAAAGAGATTAACTTTATTGTTTTAAAACAGGTGTCGTTATTTATAATTAACAGATTTTGTAGCGTTGAAAAGTTTTGCAGATGTAGGACTGGCTGACTGGTTTTTTTTTTTCTTTAATTATGTTAACTGAGGGAAACTAGTATATACCGAGAAGAAATCCCCAAAAATGATATGATCCCCCTAAATCTCCCTAAATCTCCCATTTAAAAGCCTAAAGGGCGGGACCAAATACTTCAAACTTAATGCAATCTTTAAAAAATATTGCTTTTTTTTCCTTGAGACAAAACTGTTCAGGGTTATTAATATGCCATGAACCCTCTCACAAAAGTGATATTTATGACTTCTGGAGGCATGGCTGAATCAACCAGTAAGGCTAAGACGATTAAGTATTTGTATGCACAATACAATTCAATACCTTTTTTCTCTCTAAACTTAGTAAGCAAACTAATTGCATGAATATACATGACTGTATGATAAATGAACAATCTGCCTAAATATCAAATATCTTAGGATTGAGTATACCAAACATACATCGAAAATAAAAATCTTACGTAAACCTAGGAAGTATATATGTAATTTTGCATGGTTATCATATCAAGTAGTAAACCCTTTTCCAGAACTGTAAAATTCGTAACACGTGGTGTAGCTTTCAGATCTCTGGACATGACGATCTAATGAACAATTACCCTTGATAAATGTCATGGATTTTCGGAGCTTTTATATAGCGTTAACGTTCATGTGATGTCAATGCTTGATAGAACGTTACTTTACTATAACTTATAACAAGAGTTGTAAATAAACCACTATATAATTAAGATGTGTTTTATTACTATGCGATACATTACATTTTGGTGCCGTGACCGACGGAATTCTACATACGATGGAAGAAAGGCTTAAAAGCTATACGTACTGGCAACAGAGCAACAGTGAATCGACGATTTTTGGACCTAAAAAATCCAGAGAAGAAATCGCCGAGAGAATCACCGAACTAAGAAATCCCTCTCGCTGTAAAAGCAGACCCTACAAATCGTCACGGTAGCTCAGTCGGTAGAACGATAGCTCTGTGATCGGCGATGGATTTCACGCAACAGCAACGTTTTTTACCGGTGCCTAAAGGAAACAACTCTACGTTAGTTATTCACATAATCTGAAAACAAGTAAATCAACTCATCATGCTGAAACAACAAAGATAAAAAGCCATTCATGGATTTATTGCTCCACATAGAATCATTTTCCATGTGATTGTAAGAAAGTGACAGAATAAGGATAAGATTCCACATCTTAAAACAGAAGAAACTGTGTTTCAACTGTTCGTGAAAACGCGTCAGATTGTAAATCCCGCAACAGGTTAAAACTTTTCCGAAGAAAAACCACATAAGTATATGCACCGTAAAATTAACGAGTTACATAAATAAGCCCATCAAATCAGCAAGTCTCAACATCGTACAAACCAGAAACCACAGTTCATCGCTGAACATCGACCTACAACTTGAAGAGTTTTACCGAAAACAGCTATCGCAACGAAAGTGACCCAGAATTTGAAACAAATCTAGGCCACCGGCTCGTCAGATAGTTGAACTACACAAACAGAACTCCAACCAAAAAACACTGGTCACCGAACAACTAAAGAAAGAAATGACAGAGGTCAAAGGTAAATTTCAGAACTTCAAGATGCATTGAAAATAAGAGAAAAGTTAGCAGACCAGAAGAAGTGGTGTTCTGATTTGATGGACGTGGATAAAACAATGGTCGAATCAATTCAACTGACAAGACTTTATTTAATCAAGAAATTTATGACTAAAGGCAAAGAGGTGCAGATTCCACAGTCTTCACAAAGCTGGATGAACATTATGAAACGGGAGAGTCAGACCGAGGTGATTTGTGCTGATAGGACAATCCAGACGTACAAGGTCAAACAAAGAACAGAGAGTTCTCAAACACAGGTCCTAGACAACACATTATCAGCTACACAGACCAGTCAGCCACATAGCCAGTCTCTCTAAGTAATTACAAATCAAACTTTGCCGGCTGTTGAGAGTCAGTCGACTCAAACATTTTGGCAGTCAACTAGTCAGTCCATGACATTACCTTCAGAGACAATTCTTCAAGTAAATGAGAACAAAGCAGACAATACCAAATTCTAAGGAAGGTAATTTATAATATCTCAGACAGCCATCTTGAACACCAACATGTTGCCAAAAGACAGTGATTTCAATTTACACTACATCAATTATCAGCAAAACAAAGAAAGAATCCGCGAATGGACTTCTTGGTTTACTGATGATTTGAATAGAACTGTTCACTTAGTCTGATTTTTTTTTAATTATATTTTTCATTCATGTGCCCAAAGTGTCATGAATTATCCGCGCTTTTAAATAATGTAAACGCTATTGTGACATCATAATGCTTGATAGAACGTTACGTTACTATAGCTAATAACAAAAGTTTTAAATAAATGACAACACAATAAAGAAATTTTTTACCCCCCGTGATAGAAGATTCAAGGGCATATAGCTTCTGCTCTGTCCGTCCGTCTGTCTGTTTGCCTGCAAATACTTAAACCTGTTCATAAGTTTTCATCGGTTGGAGCTAAGACTTTCATACTTTACATGACTATTCCTTGTGACAACACCTTTCTTTGAGTTCCAAAATATTATACCTCTTTACCTTGATCTACTGTACCAAAATTGTTCAATTCTTCATTATACATGGATGCGAGGCTTAAGCTCCATGTTAGGAATATGCTGATCATGAGCTAGAAATACATAACTTAAGAGAAATATTTTACATCTCGCAATAAAACTGTTTATATGATAGGTCTGAGCTATGAACAAAGGTTCGTGTGCTTTCCTAATTAAATTTTTTCTATCGTTCTTCCGTATGTGTATTGTCTGTCATTTTTTTCAAATGTTTGACTTCTCCTGAACCAATTGACCAATTTCAACATCACCTCAGACAAAAGAAATTTCAGTTTCCGAAATTCAGGTTTTTACTTGTAACATAAAGGTCCTTGTCCCTTTTAAACTGCAGATAAAAATAAAACACCGTAAACTTGGGTGTTGTCTTTGAAAAATCTTCTTTTCATGAACAATAAATCCGGAAAGGAAAAAAGCAGGCTCCTTATTCTGTAAATGCTTCCATAAACATGTAAATATCATATGACTAATAATCATATTCCTGCTGTTCTTCATCCGACGATTTTTCAAGAATGCCTATATATTATCAAGTACATGTATACTATGATCCCCTACTGTGGCACCACCCTTAACCTACGGTTAAAACAAACTTGAATCTACCCTACTTGAGGATGCATGATAGTGACTCATCATGACCCAGTTGATCTTTCAATCTACATTACTGGGATGCTTCGATATGAATATGACTAATCATATCCCTGTTCTTTAGAAGTATACTTTAAAAGACTTTTTCTACATATTTCCATGTAAAACTTTGATCCCCTATTGTTGCCCAACCTATCAATGTCACCTATTTTCACCATTCCTAATTATCTTCCCTTGAAATAGGACGTGGCTCTTCATTTTTATAAACTTGAATCCCTTTTGTAGCAAGTTGGTTGAAAATGCCCTGTGGTTCTTGAGGAAAAGTCAAACATGTTAAAACGTTAAGGAGACACAGTGACGCCAAAAAGAAAATAATAATAATAAAACTGAAAAAATGAAACTTTTGCATGACCACTGCTTATTTTATTTTATTTTTGAAAGTATCAGATGTCAAACATAAAAAATCAACTTTTAAGGAGAATAAAAAAGCTGAAAGCTCAAGTGAGCTTATAATAACAATGATTTTTAGCAACTTTTTTTTTGTTCTCTTGTTTTTGCAATTTGTCTGTTGAGGCATGTAACATGAATGTGTACTCTGTTTATAGCTATTTACTAGTTTTGTGACGTCAGTCTGACTTAAGATAAAAAAAAACATGGTTAAAATACGTGCTTATGAAACTAAACACATTGAATATGGTACATTTATCTTATTTTCACACATAAATTGAATTATTTTTATGATAAAAGCTACAAGTATACCTTTACGTTAGAGGCCACTCAACAAGTTGTAGGAACGCCTAGAAAACTTGTCATCACAAAACTGATGGCGTAATAAGCAAAAAATTTAGGGAATTCTCCCACTGGACATACCCGTACACGTATGAAATCTTACCTTCTCTATTTGGAGGTCTGTCCCTGTGTCTGTAAATCTGCTTGTCCGCAAAATTTTTAACCTTGCACATAACTTTAAATGGTTGGAGCTTAGGCTTTCACATTTCACAAGTGTATTCCTTGTGACAAGACCTTTCTTTGGGTACCAACGTATTTGACCTCTTGACCTTGATCTTTGAATTTGACATACTTTTGCAAAAGTTTACCAAATATCAACCTTGGCCTTAACTTTTGAACAGTTGGTGCTGGATTTTTTTTTATTTCACACGTATATTCCATATGAATAAACATTTTTTGGGGTACTAACATTTTTGACCTTATGACCTTGAACTTTGAAATTAAACTACTTTTGAAACCTTGGTCATAACTTTTAAACTGTGTATGATAGGGTTTTCATATATCAAATGTGTATTCCTTTTGATGACATTTCTTTGAAAACCTTTGAACAGTTGGTGCTAGGGCTTTCATATTTCACAAATGTATTTCTAGCGATAAGACCTTCCCTTTGGTTACAATAGTTTTGATCTCATGTCCTTAACCTTGGAGTATGACCAACTTTTGAAAATATAAATCTTGACCATATTTTCTGAATGGTTGCTGCTAGGGCTTTCATATTTCACATGTGTATTTCTTATGGCAAGACCTTTCTTTGGATACCAGCACTCCTGACCTTGCAGTTTGACTTACATTTGAATAACTTAAACCTTTGCCTTGAACTGCCATGCAGGGGCATCAATGTTTCACAAACACATCTTTTTTTTAAATGTTTCTTTTTGTTTCGTGAAGTTGATTTGGTATTTGGCTTTTATTTATCAGAACTAGCTTAAAGATATCTAAGATAAAGTCATTAATTTGTAAAGTTTAAAAAATTTCAAACCAATATAGTAGAACTAATAAATAGTTGTTCTTACATAATGCAAAATCAAACTATCACATTCACATAAATGTCATTAGAACTTTATCTAGATTCAAGCTGCAAACATATCAAATTGCTAACTAATCGTTTTATTGCGTGAAGTGTATATCAGTTCTCTGTAAACTCCCAGTTCTTGAATTCTATGCGAGCTTAATTTTTACCTTACTCATCAATGAGTCTCATGACATTTTCGATATACTGAACGGTAAGTTTACTTTTGAAAAAATATTTCCTGGAAATGCGATTTTCTTTGAAATTAGAGGGTACTTTAAACAGTAAATTTTTTTTAAACATCTATAAAGTAGACTGTAGAAAACTTTAAAAAAAAAAAATACAGCAGAACAAATAAATTTTGTCCAGAAATAAAAATTATATTTGCAACTCTTAAAACATTAAAAAATGTATAACACTATCTTTAGATATATCTTGCGATGTATTAAATTTGTACAGATGTATTTGAAGTTGTACAGAACCTTAAATCAAAAGAGAATTCTCATATTTTAAATATTGTGCTTCAAAAATGATTGCGATTGGAACAAATTTTAGTTTTCATACGGCGAAACTTAAGTTTCCTCCCAGTCTGTATGTCCCTCCGTCTGTACAACTTGGGTTTTTTCCTACTCGCTGGCAGATACTGAGATGATATTTGGTAAGTGAATCTACCTTGATGAGATACAGATCAATTTTAATTTTATTGCTTTTCAATGATTTTTGTCGGAATTACGCCCTTTTGATTTTTAAGGGGAGCCAGACCACATATGCCGATCTTAAAATAAGCACAAACTTTATCATAATAATTGCACATTGAGCGGCATTTATTTACAGAGTAGCGTGCAATTCACAAACGTTTTGATATTCTCCTCTATTTTAGCTCCACTGTTCAGAGACAGTACAGCTCATGCTATAGTAAGGTGTCCGTCGTTCGTCCGTCTAGCTGTCTGTCCGTGAACAATTTTTCAAAACTCTACTTCTCCTAGTTTTCGTTCAGTTTCAATAAGACTTGGTAAACAAGTACACTTTACTTAGATACATAATGCTTTATATCGGTTTTTGGTTTCGACAAAAACCGTCACGATATCGATAGCTCAGTCGGTAGAGAGCTCGCTCCGTGATCGGAAAGTCATTTGTTCGAATCACGGCCGCAACTGACTTAAGTCGATAAAAAATAGGTAGCATTTGTTCCTTCGCCAAGAGCTCTGCATTTTGAAGTGAACTTTGCGAATCCTTCGAATGAGACCTTAAAAACCGAGACCCCGTGTCACGGTAGCCGTTTGCACGATAAAGAAACCTCACACCTCAATGGCCCTGAGTAAAGGTCTAAATTTGAAGCCCTTCACCGGTATATGGTGACGTCTCTATATGTGTGAAAAATTCTCGAACGGGACGTAAAGCAACATACATGAGTGAAAAATTCTCGAACGGGACGTAAAGCAACATACAATCAATAATTATTTCGAAAACGGTGTTGTCGTGGCTTTGAAAAAAGAAATTTCTTTGAAACTCTTTCAAAACTGTATTTCTCCCCCAGTTTTGTTCCAATTTCAATGAGATTTGGTACACAAGTACACTATACTATGACACATAATTTTTTTATAGGCTTATGAAAAAATAAATAGGAAATTCTTTGAAATTCTTTCAAAACGCTACTTCTCCTACAGTTTTGGTCCAATTTTAGTAAGACTTTGTAGACAAGAACACTATACTAAGATACACCAAATACACACCCATAGGGCTTCAGTCTCATCAGAAACTTCTGGTACAATCGCATACGCTAATACACACAATCACACAAACCTATAGGTTTTTTTTACCTTACTAGATTGAAACATCTACTATTTACCTTAAGCTGATATCTCCATTGTAGATATAAAGATCACTGTTGATTTTTAAGCAGACATGGTTAGCAGTAGATTTGTATGGATTTTATTCTTGTTGGCTATCATTGCGCAACAAGGTAAGCAGTGAGATTTTAATTAGAAATTTTTGAAAATTTAAATTCTCTCTTTTCCCCTTTCGAAATCAAATATCCTTTTTATTTTAGGGGTCTCAAATCCTGCCGTAGGTTTCACTGCTACACTTTCGCATCAACACTATTTGTCAGCCAGTCAGGCAATTGTGTACGACAGGGTGGTAACTAATTATGGAAACGGATACGACAAATGGACTGGACATTTCCAAGCTCCGGTGCAAGGTCTTTACGTCTTTTCATGTGCAGCAATGGCCCAATCAACGTATCACATACATATCGAAATTGTCAAAAATAACCAGGTGGTGTCGAGAGTATACTCAAGTGATTCACCTTATGACCTAGGAACACAGACTGTTGTTTTGGCTTTACGTCGAGGAGATCAAGTTTGGGCGAGACAATCAAAAGACGGAAGACATCTTCAAGGAAATTACAACCAGTTTTCGGGATATCTTATTTCTACTGAAACATAATAGATGTTCAAGCAATAAAAGGCAAAATTAGACATCAAATTCAAAAGGTTTCGTTATTTGTCATATGAAACCAACCTTATTACATTATTCAATTCTTAAAAAATGTTATGTCTTGATATTAAAAAAAACAATTTAAACTAAGGAAGTAAATGAAAACTGTAATTACAGCGTATAATATTAATACACACATCTTAATAGCTTCCGTTGAGGCTTCTAGTATTTCCCGTAAGCCATCTTACACAAGTAACTCAAAAACAATCGTCATGTCACTCTTTACGACACAGACTAGAAATCCCCAAGCTACAGCATGTTTCATTGTGTCTACAGAGTAAAAGTTTGCAATATCAGAGTGACAGAGTCTGTCCTGGAATAGTCAATATAACATGTATGTGAATCCAATGACCCTAAAATGATTTATGAATTTCTTATTGAGGGTTTAATGAGGTTATGGACACAACCTGAATTGTGAATGCTGAAACCATCAAACATAAGTAATGATCTTGGTATACCTAGTAAATAATAGAAATACATTTAAAAGAGTATCAAAAAGAGATATTCTTGCAGGCAGAGATACGTGCAATTTAATATTACTTTACCAAAATTTTTCAAAGTTTAAATATGAAGAAAGGTTCGTATAAAAGAAAAATGATGACTTTTAATTGATCATCATCGCAAATGACATTTACTCCAATAATTTTTCATGGTCACGTTTTTTCCAAACGTTACCTACAGTACTTGACGATGAGTGATTATGAGTATCTCGGTAATATCAGAAACGTGACATATAAGCGAAAAGTCTGAATACCCTACCAACTACTGACAAATAACACGTCTAGTAAAGGACTTAAAAACATATGCTTATTCGTGCATCTCTGCTTCATCTTCAGGAATAAAGCAAAGTTAAGACCAAAGTTCAAAGTTCCACTTAGTTATGACCCCATTACCTATGACATGAAAGAAAAACGGAGCAGGGTCACATATCCCACGCTCCCACGTTGCTTGACAATGCTACACAATGAATGTCAATGTTACGTTTTAAAGTCAAAAATTAATTACATCCCGTTCCACTTTCTCTTTACAGCAGTTTGTCACATCAGAATGAGATCTGTTTGTAATATCCCGAGATGCACTGAAGAAAACATTTCCAAAAGAGAAAACAGTATCTCTTCATCATTAAAAATTATGATGCACATGCTAAACCGCTTCACACAAGTTTTTCAATATCTTTTGTTTCACTAATACTATAAAGTTAAAAATTGGCATACTTCATAATCAACATTTTTTTAATAATGCATAAAAATTTCTATAAAATATCTCCATAAATAAATTTTTTCTCTCATGTAAACGAATCTTACAAATCAGTTGTCGGCGAAACACTGACGACGTCAAACGTAGCACGTGGCGTTTGTGAATTTGTTCTGGAAATGTGCTTCTGATAAAAATTCGTTTAAGCACAAATTCGGCACTGTATTTAATTTTCTTTTATTTACCAAAATAAACATCTCAAAAACTAGTGTTACCAAAAGATTGCGGAATTAATTCTTTTAATAAACAATTTCTCAATCCCGATTATAAACCTAACAGTTCGCATTGTTTACCGACGGCCTTCACTTAGGCCTATGACGTACCTCTCCTGACATTCAGTTTGTCTTAATTTTTGTTGGTCTACAAAACGCCTCATCTATCGGATAATCTGTCAAGCCATCCTCAAACCTCTTCAACTAGGGATAAACCTGTTTCCGAGATTTAAGTTTCTGTTTTACCATCGTTAAGGTCTCTTTTATCGTATGGATAGGAGTCATACCCGCTCAACACAGTACTGAATAATAATTTGGTGCTCCACATTATCGTCAAGCGTCACCATTTTTGACAATATCTAATTTAAAGGGTTTTGGCATATAACGTCATATATTTGTCATTAATGATGTCAAATTAATGAATTGTCATATACGGGTACACCAGATCAAAGTTTATTTATGGAGGTAAATTTTGTGACATTATATTTCCGTATAGCCTGGTAACAAAGAAAACTTCCTTGACAACGCTACTGTCTTTTGAGCTAATCTTTTACTATATAAACTTGAAAGCTCTGAAATTTGAAATCTGAAATATTCCAGACCCCCCCCCCCCAACCACCCAACCCCCACCCCGGTTGGATCGCACATGCTGAATTATCATCAATTTATTAAGTATTTGATCAATTGTGATCAATTATGAAAATGTGATCCAATTAAAGCACTACTGGTTTTAAGAATTCAATGCCCATTACCGTATAGACTTTCTATTACTGACAGGCTGGGTCACTTTTTGAATACAGAAATTGCTGGTGAGTGTAGTGCAGTGTATAATTCAGTTATAATTCTGAAATAAATATTGTTGAGCAGAATCACAACACTGGCTAAGAAAAATAAGTACATGTACCAAGTACTTATACTGGAAATTTATTTTTAAAAAGGAGGGTTTGAATTCTTACTTGTACACCTACGTACTTCATCGAAAAAGAATACGAGAGATAAGTGAATATGACTGTAATACGTGATTGAAGGAGCCACAATTCATACCCTCCGTATGAACTGTGGCTCCTTCATTCACATATCAAAATCATATTAATTTCTCTCCCAAACAACTTTTTTTTCAAAGAAGTACGTCGTTGTACAAGTGTGAATCAATCATGCACATCTACCCGGTTTACTCAAAAATTTGAAAGATGACATGAAATCGAAAGTTTACTGTATAGTGCTTGAAAGTTTAGGCATCTTATTAAACTGAGATTGATATACTCATTCCAGACGTGTAAAATTCCAAAATGGGGCGTCAAAACAGAATTTCATTGGAGGTTTGCTCTAAACATGACCGAAGCAAAATGAGATAAGCTATAAATCTCATTATAAAGTTAAATGTTGAAAGATAATTGGCATAAAAACTAAGTGATTGTTGAAATATCTTTTTCTGTCAGTCTTGACAGATTATGTCCTGGGCAATTAAAATAACATAAAATTGCATATAACCTGAAGGTCTTGCCCGAACTTATCTTAGGTCATATGGACAAAGGGAAGTAACTTACAGAGAATAACAAACATTATCCAGGCCATAACTTTGTAAATTATAGACATGGAAAAAACATCAATTCTCTATTAACATTAGATATGTGTAAATATTACCTCTATTTGAAAAGGAAAAAACCAAATTGATCCAGATCCCAAAGTCATTTGCAGCAACTTCGACTAGAAATGTCCTACCACTGGGAAACTAAAGAAATGAAGATAGGGAGTAGTTAAAAGCAGCTGACCCAAGTAAAAATTTACAATGGTGAACTATAGTTTACTATAGTTATATAGCAATATGTGAATACACAAGTAAACTTTCCTTTTAATATCAAAAATTTGCATGTATGAAATTGAGAACTTGAAATACAAAATTTGAAAATCATACGAAAATGCTCTGATTTACTATAATAAAAACCTTGATTTACTATAGTAAAAACGTTAATGCTATAGTTAACTATACATGTACATGTAAATAACTGTAGTAAACTATACTGAACTGAACTATAGTATCTTTTTGTTAGGGTAAAGAAAGAACATAGCATCTTGCTAAAACATTATACTGCAAATTACAATGATCTGAATGCTGAAATGCAATTGGTTGAAGGTTAAAACACTTATATAATAATAAATGGGCAACCTTTGTGTCAATAATATGAAAATATCCTAGCATTAAAAAGCCTAGGCCCAAAGCTTATTCAGCTTTGTTTTCTATGGCCTTCTATATACAGGCAATCAACAGGCCTTAGCCGAAATACCCATCGGTACATATCCGCAAAATTTTGTGCTGAGAAAAACCTTTTTTCCTGCATGATGGACGACAAAATGAAAAGTCACGAACCAGCACACCGACGACAATATGCATTGTGAAAGTTTGCACATTTTGTCGCCGATATATTGTGTTGAAGAATATTTACAAAGGTTGTGCATCGACCATGCCGTTGTCATCATAAGGTAAAGTTACCTGGGAATTGACTCGCTCTAAAATATTAACCTGCAATTAACCGGAAAATGTATTCAAACAAGCATTCTGAGAGTATTGCATTAGCAATACTAGTCCCCTACCGGCAAGTGTAATCTGGTTCCCGTTAAGAATTGAAAATGCCATAATTCCGTCCAAAATCAATGAAGCGGAACGAAATGCAAAATTGATCTATAACTAATCAAAGTTAAGTCACATACCAAAAATCAGCTCAATATCTGAAAGTGTTAAAAAGAAAATTGCGGAAAACCCCTAAAAATTGAAAAGGCCGTAATTCCGTCAAAATTCAATGAAGCGGAACGAAATGCAAACTTGATCTGTAACTCATCAAGATACACTCACATACCAAAAATCAGCTCAATATCTGCAAGCGTTTAGGAAAAAAGTGTGGAAAACCAAGTGGGACAGACTGACAGACAGACAGAGGGACAGACAGACAGACAGACGGACAGACAGACAGACAGACGGACGGACAGACGGACAGACTCAGAGGAAACCTATAGTCCCCTCCGGTTTCACCGGTAGGGGACTAATAAAGCATCCAAAGCAAGTCTTATAATGTACATCCCTAGATGCATCGGCCCTGGAATTTCAGTCGCAATGGCGCTGAACGTGACTTGGGAATTCAACTTGCTTTAAATCTTTAACTTTTGCAATTACCCGAAAAAATGTTGGTAAGATCAAGTACCTGAAGCATGTCTGCTAGACATATAATAGCTTATATCTTCTTGAGAATGGACCTGCTCCGAAACCTTTAACCTAGTCACACACATGGAAAATAGAAATCAGATCCAGCATCTATAGCATGTCTGATAGTATGCATCCCTAGATGCATCAGTAGATCACAGTTGGTCAAGGTAAGGCTTATGTTTACTGAAAAATGGACGAGCTCTAAAAACTTTAAAACTTGGTCACTCGTCTAAAAAATGTAGGTCAGATCAAGCATCCCAATTAAATCTGGTTCTGTACATATCAAGATGCATAATCTATGCAAGTTTGGTAAGATAGGACTTATAGAGTTGCTTGGGAAGCGACGTTCTTCGAAAACTATATCCGTGATTCCAATGCCGCAAATATAGCATAAGCTCATCTCGATTTCTTCGATATGAGCTAAAAAAAAATGTGTTTTATAACATATTATCATTTTCCCTTGAAATCCAATTAAACTGAACATTCAAAATACAGAAAAATGGTGTACATGAAATGAATCAACATATACAGTTAATATATCAAAATCCATAAAAAAGACTTGAAAGTCAATGGGCTGGACCGTTTCCTCGTAAGCACCACTGTTCATACATTGTAGGCGTAGTCAGGGGGTGGGGGCTGGCTTGTGATTTTGTTTCAAAAAAGAGGGGCACGAGTATTGATAAAGTGAAAAAGATACCGAACATAAATGACAGAGACCAGTCCTCCCGACTACAGCGTATAAACCGAGGTATTTCTTGCACTAAGTACTTTCACTAAATAGATCCCTCACTGTTCAAGGGCCATAAGTGTCGAATACAGGTCAAAAATTTCAGACTTCCCCAAGCAACTGGTTGCGTCTCAACATGAAAACAAAAATTCTCGAAAGGACGTTAAGCAAACAACCAACCATCCAGATGATATTGTTGGCTTTTGTTTTCGTTGGTTTCCTGCATGTCCTTCGGCAATCTGTATCTATTGCGACCTCACATAACATGATCACATTAGCTGGATAGGTCTCCATGTCCAACAGTGTTTCAAATATGTGACTTAAGGTTAAAATCCTTACTTATTTCACACTCTAGAAGAAAGTAAGAGCCTGGCTCTAACCACGCCCGCGACTAAACCAAGTCGGTAGCGCAAATAAGAAACTGTACTTGTAATACACTGATATAAATTAATTTTGCCCCCCCCCCCCCCCCCCCCACTGGAGACCCTACCGAAGAAGTTGCAAAAAATTGCTTTATGAAAAAACTAATAGAACAAATCTTCCCTCGAAAAATACGATACAGCAATCCTTGTAACTACGGATAAGAAAAAATCCAATAAGCTGTTATACGGAAGACGAATTGACACATAAGTTCTTTCACGTAGTGGAACCATAGCAACATATTTTTTTGGATATCATAAACCGATAAAAAAAAAATACGTATCTTGGTAAAGTCTATTTGAACACCAAGGCTTATAAAAATCAGACAAAAACTGTTTTAGGAGTAGCAATTTGAAAGAATTTTAAAGAAATTTCAATTTAAAACAGAGGCCCAAGGGCCTTAACGGACACCTGAGTATAATACAACACTGTAAAGGATCAATACAAGTAAAAAAAAAAAAAATTAACTGATAGACGAAGCAATGATGCACAAGAATTTCAAAAATCTGATAAAAATACCCTTGCTTATTGTAAAGTGCTAAACCCGAGTGATCTCCTTGGGATCATATTTAGTTTTCCCAAGTCTTTCTGTACAGGGATGATAATAAATGCAAAATGTACAAATACAATGGATACTTGCCTTTTGTGTAAGGTAGTCAATATAATTATACAGATATGTTTTTGTCACTAGTCTTGCCTAGTGCTACAATTCAGTACAGATAGACTTGGGTATACAACGTGGCTATTTATCACTTGTCACTAATTACAATAAGTCACCCTGGCTCTCTATGATTCTTTGTTCACTTTGATAAAGTATGAAACAATTTTATCCAGTCTCTTGTCAACCATGACTCTACCAGTGACAATAAATCATCTACTGTCAAACAGATAACCACAGTGTAAACATACTGAGTACAATTACAAATTTTGCTAAATATATAATCTTTATGTCAATCTTTTATATTGCTTTACCGACAAGAATCAGACTTTGAGCATGCTTTGCTCATTTAAACGGAACATTCATTTTTATTTTGTTTCTATATATATAACATTCTTTCTTGTGATCTCATTCAATCAAATAACCTGTTAATTAAATTAAATACAAGGATCTTTGGACAGGCACATTTACTTATAATTATATTTAATACATTAACATTGATATCATTGGAATAGTTTGTTTGCTTAGTACTAATTTATTTTTAGTATATATTAATTAACCCCCCCCCCCCCGGAACACCTGGTCGAGGTGCCATGAAATTCACAATTTTGGAAAAGGCATTCTCTCTCATCATAACTATGTACCTAGTTCAC
Organism: Saccostrea echinata; assembly: GCF_033153115.1. Taxonomy (NCBI): domain Eukaryota; kingdom Metazoa; phylum Mollusca; class Bivalvia; order Ostreida; family Ostreidae; genus Saccostrea; species Saccostrea echinata. The sequence continues at coordinate 2,825,881 of NW_026889760.1, read as the reverse complement.
AGGCTTAATACCAAGGAGCAGAGGAGAAGATTTTCAAAGAATTAAGGCATTTTCACTATATAATCAATTAGAACCCCGCCCTAACACCAGAGCCCTTGACCCAGGGCCCATGAAATTCACAATTTTGGAAGAGCCACTCTTCCTCATCATAACTTTGTACTTACTTCATCGGCTAAATATCCAGGAGTAAAGAATTAATGCATTTTCACTATATAATCATTTGAGCCCCACCCTAGTGCCAGAACCCCTGACCCTGGGTTCATGAATTTCACAATTTTGGTAGAAGGCTCAATGCTTTTTACAATCATGCCAACAGTTTAAGTGCTTAATGTCCAGGAGTAAAGAAGAGGATTTTTAAAGATTGCAGTAATTTTGATGGTTTTTGTCCCACCCCTAAGGCCCCAGGGGGGGGCAGGGGCCATAATTTCACAATTTTTACTCCCCTGTACCCATAGATTCTATATGCCAGAATTGGTTGAAATTGGTCAGTGTTCTAGAGAATCTAAAAATGATCAAAATTTTACGACCAACGACGACGCACGACGGACGACGACAGACGAAAACAGATAGCAAAAGGTCACCTGAGTGACAGATTTGACCTAAAAAAAAATATTGGAAGACCATTTGTCAAAATCAAAAACTGTTTTATAGAATTATTTATCTTAGTATACTCAACTTGTACTCCAAGTTGTATTGAAACCAGACCAAAACTGTAAGAAGAGTGGAATTTTGAAAAAAATTCAAAATGCTCTGAATTTTAAGCAACCATTGAAATACTGTTCATTGAAATCAGAAACTGATAATCACAATTACGTATATTGGTAAAGTGTACTTGTGTACAGTGCCGTATTAAAATTGCACACAAACTGTTGGAGGAACAGCATTTTTAATCTACTTTTAGTAAACATGGCAACATCATTTGTCGAAATCAAAAACCGATAAACACTGAATTATATATATTATTATAGGCTGATTGTGCACCAAGTCATTTAAATCGAATCAAAACTACAGGAGGCGTAGCAGTTCGAATGAATTTCAAAGAAATATATTTTTTCAGTAACCGTGGCAAAAGTGTTCAAGGAAATCAACAACCAATAAACAGAATTATGTACCTTAGTATAATCTACTTGTGCTCCAAGCATAAATGAAATTGGGTCAAAGCTGTAGGAGGAGTAAAGTTTTGAAAGAGAACAAAATTGATTCTAAATTCTATGTTATTATATTTTGAAATAAGTTTCATTTTCTCTACTCCAGTGGTTCTTAAGAAGATTTTTAATGATTTTTACCTATACTTGTACATTCCCATATAAAAATTTAATCTCCTATTGTCGCTTCACCCTACTCCTGGAGGTCATGATTTGGACAAACTTGAATCTACTCTATATGATGAAGTTTCACATGTAAGTTATAACTTTTCTGGCCCAGTGGATCTTATGAGAAGATTTTTGAAATATACCATTCAATTTTCACTCACTCTTATCTCCGCTTGAAAGAAGGTGTGACCCTTCATTTGAACAACCTTAACTTCTTCTTCCAAGGATACTTTGAGGCAATTTTGTTTTTAAAATGTCACAGTGGTTCTTGAAAAGATGAAATTGTAAAGATAATATATACATGTATATATGACGAAAACAACACATATTGCACATTGTTTTACATGAGACATGTTTTACACCTTACATTGGTCAAAAATTTACTACCACTCCCACCCTTTTTGCAAATATGTTTCTTCAAAATTTCTCTTTTAAACATAATTTACATCATTTAATAATGTAATTTCAGACTGGTAATGAATTTAGTATATGAAATACATGTACTTTCATAAGACACCCATGGGCTACATATTCATATTAGCATTTTATGCTCGATTTGACAAGTACATGTATGTATCCTATGTAAATTAAGAATTCTTGTGATTTTTCCCTTGGTTACCCAATTATGAAGGTGTGCATTTAGAGGCAAACACCGTGCGGGTATTACTGTCTTATAACAGCTTCTAGTTTGACAATATATGGACCGGAGTTAAGGGAGAAATGAGTGCTACAGTATCAAGGTATTTTGTTTTTGGTTTCGCACTGTATTTTGTCAGCACTGAATTGGAATACATTTTGTTAAAAATTTCTGTCTGAAATCACGAGGACTTGGGACAACATGTGATACATATTTATATCATATCTGTACGACTTGCCGAGGGTAAATGGGTTAATGTTATCTTTCCAAGACATTTATTTAAACAACTTGTGCATATGTGTGTGTGTGTGTATATATATATATATATATATATATATATATATATATATATATATATATATATATATATATATATATATATATATATATATATATATATATATATATATATATAAATTAAAATAAAATCCAAGATAAACAAACAAGTTCACATTTAATTATTACACTAAGCGCTTTCGCCGTGAGGCTCTTCAGAGTGTAACAAAGTTTATAAAAACAATACAACTTGGTTGTTATGACGTCGTTATTGTGACGTCATAAAGGCAGCATTATATATTGGCGCAGGTAAATGTCATTAGGGCGCCAAAAGTAGAGAATTGAACATATGTACATTGTGATGAAATAGACTGCTTATTTTAAGCTATAATGTTCAATTTACATTTAGTTTAGGTTTAAATAATTTAACAAAGTAATCTTCCTTGGCTCTCCGTAATTGTTCATTATTTTCTAGAACTTTATAAAAAGGAAATATTAAAAAGTTTCCATTCGCACATGAATCAAAATGTTCACTGCATGGCGTATTCCTGACAGAAGGGTCCCGTATTTGTTGTTTATGGACTCTTACGCGGTCAGCTAGTTTGTTACCGGTCTGTCCAATGTTTCCTTTTTATAAAGTTCTAGAAAATAATGAACAATTACGGAGAGCTATAGTTTTTTTTAATGCAATGGAGATTAGTTTTTAAGTAAGCAAATATACCAATTAATAGTATAAATTAAATTTATGTCAATACAACACTCGTTTATATAGAAAAAAAAAATAAGTGATCATGTTATTTTACATTCCCATTAATTATATCCGAAGCAAATGAAACCATTTATATTCATGTTAATGTTAAAAATGGTAACAGAGATATCGAGATATCTGCAAGCCAAAATAAGCAAAATGAACATTGAATTAACTTTTTCTGGTTGTTCTTGTTTTGATTCGTTTTTGTTTGTTTGTTTATCTGTTTGTTTGATGGCTGTAGGAACCATGTATTATATATAATATAAAACTTTTCTGAGGAAAATTTTCTCGGCACAAATTATTCTGTTGTTCAAAAATAATGTGGTATTCGTGTGACTCGCACCCTAGCAATAATAATCCTGAGTATCATTTTCATTGATTGTTTGTTTGTTTTTTGTTTAACG